>NC_056729.1:1397744073-1398067823 GCF_019279795.1 Protopterus annectens
TATAATAGTAACAGTATAACTGTAAAACAGAATCCACCTCTAACAACAGGAAGAAAGAAGGGTGACCTACATCCTGAACCAGGAAATATGCATAATAGCATATGTCTAAGAAAGAGGTGGTAGAAAGAGAGGTCACAATCACAACTCCTCTAGGTCTGTCCAGGCCATGGGGAAGGAGGGTGGGACGCAAGAAGAAGGCGAGAAGAAGACAACTAACATGGAACGTTATGGTAAGAACATAACTTCTATATGTTAAGTTGTCTATCTCGCCTTCATTCTTGCTAGATGGGACCGTCCCTAGCACCTTGTCCCGGGTGGCCTAACGGAACAGACTCCTGAGAACAGTGGAACCAAAGTTAGCTCTATGCCTAGAAGCTAAATCCAACTTATAATGAGAAATAAAAGTGTGAGGAGTAGCCCAAGTAGCCGCTGCACAAATGGTGTCAATAGGCAGTCTGTCTTGGAAGGCTAAAGAAGTAGCCAAAGCTCTGGTGGAATGGGCTTTAGGTTTATTAGGCAATTTTGTTGTCTAATTTCATATACCAGGGAAATCAAAGATGTTAGCCATCTGGATAATGATACCTTTGAAACTGAAAGTCCCTTTCTGCTTTCCGCATAGGAGACAAACAGCTGATCAGATTTTCTGAATTGTTTTGTTCTATCCAAGTAGTACCTCAATTGACGATGAACATCCAGGCAGTGTAATTTTTGTTCAGACCTATTGGAATACTCTGGAAAAAGACAGGGAGGTCAATGCTTTGGTTTAGATTTGATGTCGAGACCACCTTAGGCAAAAAGGACGGGTTAGTTCGTAAGGATACTCTGTCCTTATGAAACAAAAGATAAGGAGGACGACAACTGAGTGCTTGAAGTTCTGAAACTCTTCTAGCTGATGTAATAGCTACCAGAAAGAGAGTTTTCCATGATAACAATTTCAAGGAACAGGAAGCTGCAGGTTCGAAAGGGGAAAGAATCAAAGAAGCAAGAACTAAATTTAGGTCCCAAGGAGAAGGAGGATTTCTTATAGGAGGTCTGAGAAGAAAAACTCCTTTCAAAAAGGCTTTGCAAAGTTTCTGGGACATTAGGGCAGATTCAGAAATACCCACATGGAAGTTAGAAATAGCTGCCAATTGAACCTTAAGTGTAGATGGAGATGAACCTGCATGGAAGAGTTCAGCTAGGAAATCAAGGACTAGTTGGATGGAAGCGGTGAAAGGATCTATGTCCTTTCCTTGTGCCCAATATAAGAAGCGTTTCCACTTACTCAAATAAATCTTTCGAGTGGAAGATTTATGGGAAGCTATCAATATATCTCTAACAGAGTGAGATAATTGAGGAAGCCTGGCTACGGTTGGAACTGGAGGAACCAAGCAGTGAGGTTCAGAGAGGGAGGAGCGATGAAACTGACCCGACTGATGGATCAAAAGATCTGGAACTAGGTCCAGATTCCACGGTCGCTCCAAGAGAAAACGATGTAGAAAGGGGAACCACACTTGTCGAGGCCAGTAAGGAGCAATGAGGATCAAGGATGCCTTCTGAGCGATAGCTTTCTGAATTACTTGAGAGATCAGTGGGAAAGGAGGGAATGCATACAGAAGTCCCGGGCCAAACTTGGACTAGAGCGTCTCTGCTGGGTTGGCCTGGTAAAGGGAATAGAGTGAAATATTCTCTGCACTTGCTGTTTTGGGGAGTAGCAAAAAGATCGCAGCAAGGCTGACCCCACTTGAGAAAAATTTCTCTCACTACAGAGTCTTTCAGAGACCACTCGTGAGGCATGAGAATAGCTCTGCTCAACTTGTCCGCAATGTGATTGGACTTCCCGGGGATGTGCGTTGCTATCAGAAAACACTGAGAAGAAATCGCCCATTGCCACAGTCTGAGTGCTTCTCGACACAGGGGGTATGATCTGGTTCCGCCTTGTTTGTTGATGTACCACACTACAGACATATTGTCTGTCTGGATTGCAATTGTTCCCAAGGGAAGAGAGTCTTGAAGGGCTTGCAACGCTAAAAGCACTGCTCTCATCTCCAGAACATTTATGTGCAAGTGGCATTCGTTTGGTTGCCATGTGCCCTGGACTGTCCTGCCCTGATAATGCCCCCCCCACCCGATCAGGGAGGCATCCGTTGTCAGTGTAGCAACCGGAGGAGGTGGAACAAAGGGTCTTCCCGACAGGAGCTGGGGGGAAGACATCCACCACATGAGATGCTTTTGCACCTGCGTGATCACAATGGTGTGAGACATTGGAAGTTCCTGGTATGACCATTGAGTAAAAGCATCCACTGAAGGATCCGCATGTGGTATCTGGCTAATGGAAGGAGAGGTATGGCGCTGCCATGATTCCCAACACCTTTAGAACTAACCTGGCTTTGATTCTGTTGTTGTTGAGAAGGAGTGATACCAATTTGTGAATGTCTGATATCCTTTGGTGTGTTAGCCTTGCAGACATGTTTATAGTATCTAGATTTGCGCCTATGTAGGTAATAGTGCGACAAGGCGACAAAACAGACTTTTCGCAATTTATTGAAATACCCAGTTTTGACAAAGCGAAAAGTATAATCTCTGGCCATCAGAAGGAGATGCTTGGTGGGAGCTGTGAGGAGCCAGTCGTCCAAATATGGAAACACCTGGAATCCTTGTCGTCTCAGGTGAGAAGCTACCACTGCCATGCATTTGGTAAACACCGGGGCAGTGGTGAGACCAAAGGGCAGGGCCCTGAACTGAAAATGACTGGTTCCCAGCCTGAAGCGGAGGAATCTTCTGGAGCGTCTGTTCATTTTATGTGATAGCACGCATCCGAAGGTCTATAGAGCACATCCAGTTTCCTTTGCCCAAAAGGGAAGGATGGATTGCAGCGTGACCATCCGAAATCTTGTTTTCTTGACTGATTTGTTCAAGACACTGAGATCCAATATCGGTCTCCAGTCCCCTGTTTTCTTTGGAACTAAAAGAACCTTGAGTAGATTCCGGATCCTTGTTGGTCTGCTGGCACTGGCTGAATTGCTCTTTTGCAAGCAGTTTTGAAATTTCCAAAGCTGCTAGATCCCTTTGAGCGGGTGGAACATCTGGAAGGGATTTTTGACTGATTTGGAAGCGAAGAAAGGGGATAGAATAGCCTTCGAAATGATGGACTGTACCCATTTGTCTTGAGTCAGGGATAGCCAGGCTTCTGGGTACAGTGACAATCTTCCCGACTGCCTCCGAAGATGGGCAGTCGGGCAACACCTCAGGGATGCTGAAAGGGCTTGTCAGGAAGGCTTCCCGATTGCCCTGGTTCTGCGGACCCCCTGCCCCTAGGGCGGCGTCTACCATTGTTATTCCCACCTCTGCCTTTGGTAGGAAAACGACTCTGTCGTCAGGCTAAGTCCCTTGAGATTGTTTACGGAACCACATCTTTCCACCCTTCTGGCCTTTGGGGTAAGGCCTGGAAGGAGTCGAAAAACGGACTCCGTCGGCAGAAAGGGTCTTGCCATCAGTCTCGCACCTAGTCAGGGTTTCTTTCACTTGAGGACCAAAGAGAGATGATCCATCAAAAGGGGAGTTCGTGAAAGACGTCTTGAAAGGGTCCACAAAATTGCATAGCCGCATCCAGGCGTGCCTACGTAAGGCCACACCTGTCCCTGCGGCTCTGCTCGCTCCATCGGCCGCGTAAGAAAGGAGGCGCATGGAGGAGTTGGATATGGAATTAAGGGTAGCCAGCTGCGTGTTCATCTTGTCTTGGAAACCCGCAGCTGTAGGATCCTTTAACATTTCACTCGCTTCCTTGATCAAGTCCCTTTGAAGACGAGTGAAATGGCACAGGTAGTTCAGCGACGCATGGTAAATGTCGCTGAGGAGAACATCCGCTTCCGTACCTATCCATGGACCTAGATTCCTTGTTAGGTGGATGGACAGGTACTGAAGGATCAGCCAGTTCCTTCTTTGTGGCAGCAGCTACCACCATAGCATCCACAGAAACTCCTTTTGTTAAAATTGCTTGTCTGCTGGAGCTGTGATGAACTTAGAGGGTCTCCTGGGAGTGGGGTCCACTGAATCAGGAGCCGTCCATGCCTTCTTAGCAACCACCTGCATGAGGGGGTCAAGGGAGGGACACCCAGGAGGTGGAAGGACGAGAGCCAAACGCCTCAAGATACACAGATTCGTCCTCCGAAGGGTTGAGGGCTGGCCAATTTCCCCTCTGTTTCAGGATCTCCAGAATGTCTGCAAATGAGACATCTTCAGAAGGGGAACGGGGAACCCTCAGAATCATCCAAATCTGTGTCTGGCGTGATAGACTCAGGTGAGTCAATGTGTTTCCTCTTACACTTCCTCTTCCGAGGGGCTCTTCTGCCAAATCAGGAGAGGCCTCGAAGAGGATGAAATCCCACAGGGGCTCCTGAGGAGCTGGCTCTCTGCGGTCCGGGATGAGGGAGTGAGTCGACTTACCCTGAGGCAGCATAGAGGGAGGGGCGACGGAGCCGACTGTGGAGTAGAGCCAGGCTCTAACACACTCCGCATGACCTCGAATGCACCCCTGTCAGGCAGAGCCAGAGGTCCCGCTCCGAGGAGCTAAGAACCCCCTCGGCACTGACAGTGATGGCTCGAGGCCGATGTCGGAGCCGAACTCACCAGCGCCGAAGCCCGAGAGGGAGAGGGGGTCGGACAAGGGTCCGATGCCACTCACCCTCGGAGCCGACGAGGAAGTCCGGCGCCGAGATTCTTCCAAAGAAGGAAACTGAGGCGACGACGGGCGAAGGCAATTGTATCGGCTCCGGCGTAATCACAGTCTCGGTTCCGGCGACCCGGCTCCGAACTCAAGAGAGTCGAAGGAGGAAAATGTTGATGGACGGGGCAGGCATCGACTGATGAGTCGGGCTCTGAAGCATCTGGGCTAGTGCCTCGGACTTAAGTAGTCGACTCACTACCCTCTGAAGGTCATGATCCGACAGCCTCGATGACCTAGAGGAGTGAGACCTTTGGCTCCGTTCAGACAGCAGGGGAGATCCTGGAGCCGAATGAACGGAGCCAAGAGATGGTGACCTGGACCTCTTCCTGGTTGTCGGCTCCGAAGGTCTGGTCGGAGCCGACACGGAACTCAATAACCTCGGCTCCGGCGGGGAGCCACAGAAACTGTGGACTGAGACTTATCGGCTCCAGCCGGAGCCGATAAAGGCAAAGGTTGAGCAACCTGAGGTCTCGGCTCAGAAGCCGGAGCCGAAGACCTCGATGCCTTAGAGGGCTTCCCTGTTGAAACAGACAGGGAATCCTCTGGCTTCAGTAAGCCTCTAAGAATTAATTTATTTTTTCTTTCCTGCAGGACCCTGGGGCTGAAGCCATGGCACACAGCACAGGAGTCCTGCAGGTGCAAAGGCCCCAGACAATAGACACAAGAAGTGTGAGCGTCTGTCAGAGACATTTTCTGACAGCACGCATCACACTTCTTGAATCCGGAGACCTTTGCTTCTTTAGACATTTTGACTGACAGGTGTACACAAACACGCACACAAACACACAAGTTATACCCTGTCAGGAAAACACAATAAAATTAGTAGTAATACTAGTATTTAAAACTACAATAAACTAGAATAAACTACAAAAAACACACACACTCCACTAGGGAAGGGAAGGCCTAAAGGCCCAATGGAAGAACCAAAGGTTCTTGGGGAAAGAAACGGAAAAAATAAAGTTTTCTAACCTACACTAACTAAGTAAGAATATTAACTTAAAAGGGGTTTTAAAGACTAAATTTTACAAGAAAAATAGTACTCACCAGGAACCGGTAGAAACAACCAACCTCGAAGCTGTAGCGGCAAACGAGATCTGAGGTAACTCTCGCCTAGCATTGTGGGATATAAGGGGAGCCTCGAGCCGGTGGAACCAACTCTCGAGCTTTTAGAGTGGCCGAGTCGGAGCCGAGGTCGGCTCCGAACCCATCCAGCAAGAATGAAGGCGAGATAGACAACTTAACATGGGATATTTTACAGTTACACAGTTAAGGCTCATGTACATAACACAAGTAGAAAGCTATAATTCAAAGTGGAAAGGTAAGATGATGATGAAGCAGGGGAGGTAGGGATTCATGAAATCATGAGCGAGTGGGATTTTGGATGGAGATCCTTAAGGAGAATAAAGAATAGCTGTATAAGAACCATAATCTTAGATGTCCTTCTCTTCCATGTTGCAGTATTCATTACTGTAGGGAGGTTGCTGCCTGCAGCCTCATGGAAGCATGTACCTGATGCTTAGGTTTGGTAGATGGAGAGAAATCTGTCCCCTCAGGTGGTTAAACAGGTATAGAGGGGGTAAAAAGGTGGGACTGAATACTGGAAGAGAAGGACATCTACGGATATAGTTAGTTCTTACACAACTATTATATGTCTTCTATTCTCATGTTGCAGTATTCATTACTGTAGGGACAGTACCAAAGCTTTAGGTATGTGCCTGGGAGGAGGGATGAGGTCCCTGGTCTATTCGGCCATGTAGAATGGACCTAGCAAAACCGCTTCTGGCCCTAGAAGCCAAATCTAGTTTGTAATGTCTGGTAAAGGTATGGACTGATGACCAAGTAGCAGCTTGAAGGAGGCAGCTGCCCTAGTGGAATGAGCCCTCACGCTTTCAGGTGGGGTTTTGCCATGAAAGGAGTAGCATGCAGAGATAGCCTTAGATATCCATGAAGAGATAGTTTGTTTAGAAACTGCCTTCCCCAAGGCCCTTGGGTGAAAGGAGACAAATAGCTGGTCAGACAATCTAATGGGTTTGATCTTGTCCAGATAATACCCAAGTTATCTGTGGACATTTAGGGAATGTAGTGTTCTTTCAGAGGAATTTTGAGGTTGAGGGAAGAAGATAGGAAACCTAATGGCCTGGTTTAAGGATAACTCATTAACCACCTTAGGCATGAAGGAAGGGTTAGTCCTGAGGGAGACAATGTCTTTATGGAAGATGAGGTAAGGAGGGATGGCCATCAAGGCTTGGATTTCAGATATCTTCTTGGCAGATGTGAGGGCCACCAGCAATACTGTTTTCCAGTTACATAGCTTCAGTGAAGCAGAGTGGGCTCGCTCCAAACGAGGTAAAGTGAGTTTTTCCGGGACAAAATTTAGGTCCCATGTGGATGGTATTGGTTTGTGCGGGGGGGGGGGGTGTCTGATATGAAGGACCTCTTTTAAAAAGAGCCTAACCTCTAATCTGGATGCCAGAGGAGGTACCAAAGGAAGACAAGCGGAAATGGCAGACAAGTGGACCTTAACAGAAGAGTATGTTAGTCCTGAATGGAGAAGCTCAAACAAGAAAGGACCATGGGTACAGGAGTGAGCAAAGGGTCCTGTTTTTTCCTATGACACCACCTGGAGAATCTATTCCATTTTGCCACATAATTTCTCCTGGTACTGGGTTTCCTGGTCTCCTGCAGGACACTGAGTACATCCTCTGAGTATAGGTGCCTGAAGGGAATCAGAACCCTATCGCCCATAAAGTGAGCCTGAGACTGCTCACCTGAGGGTGTATTAGGGACCGCCTGTCTTGTGTCAGTAGGTCTAGATGGTGGTGTAAGCTGTGGTGACTGCCCTTGGCTAGTAGATGAAGAAGGGGAAACCAATGCTGTCTTGGGCAGAAGGGAGTCAGCAGCAGGATTTTTGGTTTGTCCCTCTGAATCTTCAGGAGGACCTTCTGAATCAGTGTGAAGGGGGGGGGGGCATAAAGATATATCCCCACCCCAAGAGAAGGCGTCCACTTTTCAGGCCTGGAAACGTGGATCTCTCATACAAAAACACAGGCATCTGCCTGTTCTGGGAAGAGGCAAACAGGTCTGCCTGAGGAATACCTCACTTGTGTATAAGATCTAGGAACACCTCTCTGTGAAGTATCCATTCATGAGAGGGTGTAAAACTTCTGATGAGAGTGTCTGCCATAGCATTCTCTGCTGAAGGAATGTAAACTGTTTGAAGGTGGATTTGCTGAGATGAGGCATGAGACCAAATCTGTATGGCTAGGCTACAAACAGGTTAAGACCTTGTCCTCCCCTGCTTGTTTATGTACCACAAGACTGTCATATTGTCTGGGACTACTTTCAAGGTGCCTGGTAGGAGGGCAGGTTGGAAGACCTGTAGTGCTAAGTAAAGGGCCCTCATCTCTGATGTTGGTGTAATCCCTTTGCCTTAGCGGAGACCACTCTCCCTGCCCTTTGCTTAGTTTTTGCTGGTGTTGTAAAATCACCCGCAACTCAGGTCTGAAGCATCTTGAAAATTTGCTGTGAGGGTGGAGGTAACTGCAAGGGTATGCCCTGGTTGAGATTGATGGCTGCAAAATCCACCATTCCAACTCTTTTTTTCTCAGGCATGGTAGTAAGGGGAGGGGGATATCCAGAGGATGAGAATGTTGATTCCATCGAGTCTTTAGTACCCATTGAATCTTCTTCATATGCAGCCTTGCCAGAGGAAGCACTGGTATCAAGGATGCCATGTGTCCTAGGACTCTCAGAAATTCTCTGTCTGAAAGTGTTTGAAGAGAGTGAGGTTCTGGAGGAAAAGAGTGACTTTTTTTACCTTCTGGCAGAGGATGAATGCTGCCATCTTGTCGGTTCTTATCCTGCACCCTAGAGATACTAGGTCTTTTGCAGGGGTCAGGTGGGACTTCTCCTGGTTCACAGTGAACCCCAGGTCTGCCAGGGTTCTAGTCACCAGGAGTAGGTGATGTTGCAGGGTGTGAAGGTCCTGGTGAAGTATTAACAGGTCATCTTTACATGGGTATATCTGAATGCCCTGCATTCTGCAGTGGGTCAATCACTGGTGCTAGCCACTTTGTGAACACTGTGGGGGCTGTGGAGAGGGTCTGTATTATGAAATGGAATAGGAAGAATGTCGAAACCTCTAATGAGCGAAACTGCCAAAATCCGAGGTTCCGTTATTCAGGTTTTCGTAAAGTGTAGAGTGGAATATTTGCCCTTTCCTCACTGTAGTGTGATCTTGGAGTTGGAATATATATTTAGCGTGGGGTGTGGGGGGTGCAGCCCCCCACATTAAGGACTTCGAGTTTCAGCAGTTTCACTCATTAGAGCGTTCGACATTCTTCCTATTCGATTTCATGATATAGACCCTGTGGAGAGCCCAAAAGGTAATGCAGAAAATTGAAAATGTGAGGAACCTACTGAGAAACGTAGAAATTTCCTGTAGCAGGGATGAATCTGAATGTGAAGGTAGGCATCCTTCAAATCCAGGGATACCATAAAGGCCTCGTGGGGGATAAGGGGTAACAGCAGCTGCAAGGTGAGCATTCTGAACGTGGGAACCTTGAGATAAAGTTTGAGTATGGACAAATCTAGAACTGGTCTCCAAAGACCATCTTTTCTTCGGACCAAAAACATCCTTGGGTAAAATCCCTTGTTTAGCTGGTGTGGTGGGACCCTTTCCATGGTGCCCTGGCCTTGAAGTTGATCCAGAATAGAGGGAAAAAGATGGAGCTGACTTGAGGGGGGGCTGGGGTATCCACTGGAAGGGGGGTATAGCCCACCAAGTCATAAAACAACCTTTTTAAATTATGGACAAGACCCAGGCTTCTGAGGTGATCTTCCGCCAGGAGGGTAAGGAAAGGATGAAGCGAAGGGACTGGGGGTGGAGAGAGGTAGTGGGTCTGAGTCACAGTTGAGGGGTTCTGTTCTGGTCAGGCTGTCTCTGAAAGAGAGTGTTATTACCAGAGGAAGGGGGTCTAAGAGTGGAATGTTTCCTAGGTTGCCTCCTTCCTTTAGCCTGTAGTGGAGTAGAATGAGAAGACTGTCTCCTAACACAGGTAGTCCTTTAAGGGTAGTTTCTATGGTGTCTAGGGATAGGTAAAAACAGTAAATGTTTTAAATTTTGCAACTCCTTTCCCTTTTCTTGCAGGGATTTGTGGAGTTCTGCAGATGCTTCACCAAAAAGTGGCTTATTATCTAGTGGTGTATCCAGCAACTTGGTTTGTACCTCCATAGGGAAATGTTGTAGCCTCACCCAAGAATATCTTCTCAATACAGAGCCTGAAGCTGCAGATTTAGAAGATGACTCCACTGCATCATAACTGCACTTAATGGAGTGCCAAGTCACCTGCGATGCAGTGGAGAGATGGGAGTTTAGTTGGGTCTTAGCAGGCAAGTCTGGTACATCAGGCAAGAGGGCTGCAGCCTTAGAAAGGGTGTCTAGAACAAACCTGGCCATGTGGGTTTGATAGTTTAGGGCTCTGATGGCAAGAGTGGAAGAAGTATAGACCTTTTTCCCTAGCCTATCCATAAACTTGCTCTCCTTGTCAGTAGGGAATAAAGAGGTAGAAGACAGCTCCCTGGAGAATTTGTCAGCTGAGACTGCTATGACTGCAGGGTCTACGAGGGGATTCTTAAACAGGTACTGGGTATCTTGAGGAACTTTACAGAACCTGTCTGGGCACTTAGAAGCTGGGGGTTAAGAATCAGGGGCCTGTGAAGCAGGCAAAAAGGCATCCTGAAAGGCTCGAATCAAGGGAGGGACTGCAGAGGGTTGATCCATCTGAAGTAATTCAAAGTACCTCTTTTTGGTTTCTGAGACATCTGAGGCCTGCCATTTGAAGTGCTCTCTCATGAGAGATATAGATGGTATCTCCAAAAGAAAATACTTCCCCTGGAGATTCGGGACTGATAAGAGTCCTCTTACCAAGGGGTAATGAAGTCCTTGGGGGATTCAATTTGAGAGCAATAAGTAAGGGACTTTTCAAAGGAGGAATATTCTTCCTCAGACTCTTCTAAAGCCAGCACAGGAGTAGGAGCAGGTGGAGGTACCTGTGATTGTAGGGCCTGGAATTACCTGAAATTATATTGGGAGAAAACTTCCCATGTATGGGGCAGATTGCTGTTCTGTATGTTTTAATTTTTGTTTACTCTTCAGGGAAGTTGAAAGGATGGGTGGATTTACAAGCCGACATCTGGGAGGGCTGCAGCGCAGAAGTAGGCTCCTCCAATGCCATGAGCCATGGTTCCCCCTCGCCATCAGGGACTGATGGCTGATCAGCCTCAGCAGACTTACTCAGTGTTTCCATCGGGGCCGGCTTCCATTATGGCTCCCAGTTCCAACTGAGAAAACAGGTGACCAATGGGACACTGGGCTAACATCTGCCTTGAGAGTCTCATCGGACTCCTGAGGTACAGCATGGGCGTCGGGGCTATATTTTTTGACCTTCTTCCTAGGCAGCTCATCGGAGGTACTTATCCTACCCTCCATACCTAATGCTAGATTCTGGAGTCTCTGGTTATCTAGACAGAGTTTGAGAGCAGCCAAATGGCTGCGAAGAGCTTTAGGCACAAACAATTTACAAATGTCGCAAGATGTACAGTCGTGGGCCTCCTCTAGACAAAACAATCACTTATCGTGCATGTCCTTGTGTGGAATTTGTCTTCCACAAGTTGACATGTACATCTGAAAAGCTACAGAATAGATAACAAAAAACCCAAAAGGTACTTATCTGTAGCGGACGGCCGTCAAACAAGCAAACTACTTTCTGAAGCTGGCGATCAGTAGTCCGAAGATCACATGCTACAGAAATTTCTGAAGTGGGTACGTGCAAATGTCACCTTTATAGCCTACATCAGTTTATGGCTCTGACATCAAATGTCGCATGTACCCTTGCTCCTAAGACCTTGGTATACTGTCCAGAACTCCAGTGCCCCTGTCAAGCACAGCCACAGAGGTTATCCCCGGGGTGAATTTCCTATCTCGCATCCAATCATCAAGATTTTTCTTGAAGAGTGCTAATGAGGAGCTTTGTTTGATATAGATAGGTAGTTTGTTCCAGAGTATGGGAAGTCTCTGGGACAGGAATCTATCCCTCCAGCATGTTCTGTTTATTGTGGTGACAAGGTTTAGGTCCCTAGAGCGTGTAGCTCGGAGGGATTGGGATTTCTTTATGTGGAGCATGTCCAACAGCTCTGGGTTTGACATAGCTTTGTATGTTAGGCAGAGACCGCCTCTGAGTAGGCGATATGCGATAGAGTAAAGCTGGAGTTTTTTGAGACAGTCTGCGTGGGGCATCTGTTTGAGGCCGGTAATCCTCTTTGTGAGGTATTTCTGTGGCCTTTCTAGTGGTTGTAGATGCCTTGTGAGGTACATACCAAAAGGGGCGTTGTACTCTATAATGGGTCTAATGAGTGATGAGTAGAGGGGAGCAATGACCTCTTTTTTCCTGGATGAGAAACCTTTTGTGATTAGGTGTGCCACGTAGAAGGATTTCCTGACTACTGTGGCAATGTGATTATCAAAGGAGAGACTACTATCCACCTGTGTCCCATGGTCTCTTATCACACTTTTGGTGTTAAGTAGACTACCGCCTATGTGGTAGTTCATGGGTACAGAGTTGTTACCAAAAGAGATGACAATGCACTTTTTGGCATTGAGCTTGAGGCCATGGCTTTGACACCAGGCATCTGTCTCAGTGAGGCCCTTTTGTAGAATGTCCACATCATTAGGAGTTTTGATTATGGCTCCTAGTTTGCAGTCATCTGCGAACTTTGTTAGCCAAAGACCTTCTGTGTTAGCCTGTACTTCAGAGAAGTAGATACAAACATGCCACGAATACTGTTTTTAATGCCACTCAGTGCAAAACTATATAGTTTTATCCATTGCTCATTTGTGCCTATCAGATCAGTATGCACTGACCACTGAACTTTATTAAGTAAGCAAGCTTAAAGGAGTGCCATAGGACCCTCAGCCTAGTAAATCTGGTCTGTCAGTATAACTGCTATAGAAAAAAGTTCAGGCTAAATATTTCAGTTGAAGGCCTAATATGACAACGAGTTTTTAACTTTCAAGCTAGTGACTGAAACTCCCTCCTGTCTGATTGTCTATCTTATATCAGTACAATTACATAATTTACAATTAGCTGTTTTGCTCAGGTGAAAAATAAAACACTCTCCCTCTTTTGAGTGAAAAAGAGCTATGCAGTTCTGAAGCCTGGTATTACTCTTATGACTTTAAATGACACCAAACTTTAGAAACTGCTGCATAAAGCTGCAGCAGTGAGATAATGCAAAAACATAAAAATGTAACAATATGATATGATTATGAGGTAATACATGGGTGCACAAACACAGGCATTTGCAAAAGTCATAACCATCATGACTGATTAAACCATGTGTGTAATGACTGCTGTCTGTCTGATGATGCTTAAAATATATAGTGTAAAGGAAAAAGATTAAAATGTACACTTCGATAAACAAGTCAAAATTTCAGCCTTATCTTTAGCACCTTCTAGCATTCTGGATCTCTCCCTTAGGAATCCCAATTTTTGTCAGTGCATGCAAACACTTTTTTTCTCAAGCAAAAAAAGCAGTCCTTTAACAGCCATTTTGTCTCACCTTCTAATTTAATTTATTGTTATTGACTTGAAGTATGCTATGGCAGCTTTTTAAGAAACGACTGCTCAAAAATTAATAATAATAAAATGGAACCATAATTGTATCCTCACTAGGAGCATAACAGCCTTATGACAATATGCAGAACAAAGCATAGTTGTGTAAGTATGCTGTAGCCTAAGCTATATGGGTCCTACGTCCCTTGTGACCAGACAGCTTCTCAAAGCATAAGGCCTTCTTCCACTCACTCCAACTATCAGGAGCAAGAGAGGAGTGCCATAAAAATATAGCTGGAGTGCAAAACGCTTCACAGCACTTTTGGCCAATAAGGGGAGGCAACAGCCCTGAAAGAAAAATGCTAGAAAACAAAGCCAACAGTTAACTATATACAAAAGGAAATAATAAACAAGCAGATGACCGTTACTAAAACACCACAATCAAGAAAAACGGTCCAGGCGAAAACAAGGATGGCTGTCAACTTATTTATTCAAATGTCACAAGCGCTTTCACCCTGACTCAAATGCAGGGCTTTTTCAAGTGAAAAAACTAAATACATTGTAGTAAACCCTATTTAAGTAAAATCCTTTCAAAAAAGGTGCCAAAATATTTAAAGTACTACACACATGTAAAAATCACTCCAAAGAGTGACAGGTTGAACAATTTTAGAAAAGAAATGTGAAGTCCAAAACACCATGAAGTCAAGAAACATCTAACATATATTTATGCAATGTTTAAACAATATATAAACATGAGTGTAGGGTAAATATGTATTAAGAATAGGTAACAAATAATATTAGCTCCTAACCACATCTGTGGGTGTTTATAACTTCTCAGCTCTATGCACTAAATGTGGTTTGATTGATAGATGTTCATTCAAACCTGGTGGCTGGGATGAATTTAGTTTCAGTTGCCAAAAGGTCTCCCTGCAACATAACCAATTCTCCCAGTCACCACCCTTTGGGTCCGGAGAGACTTGTTCCAAGATTCCAAATGAAAAACCGGAATGTGCAGGCTCCATTTGCAAGTGCTTACATAATGCGTTATTCAAATTTCCTCTTCTAATACTGTAAACATGTTCATAGATACGTTTCCCAAGTGCCCTTTATGATTTACCCACACAGAAACTCATACAGTCCCTACAATAGGCCAGATATACTATGCCCTTGGTTGCACAGGTCCCCTTCCTAAAGTAAACAGTAGTTCCCTCATAGTTTTCCAAGGTAACACTGGTACATTCTGATATGTGTTTACAGTTCCCACATCTTCCACATTTTCTTGTTCCTTGCTCACACCCCGATCTGTCATGATAGTTTTTCCTTTCAAACATCCTCTTTAAATTGGCTCCTGTTTTAAAAACAAAGTTAGGCTGTTCACCTATCTTGTGAGCAATGTCCATCAAACCCTTAACCTCTTTAGAACCACAATTATATTCCAGTACCATAGATCTCCTAGCTACCCTTTTCGGCTTTATTAATAACAAATCTGCTTATTTTCAACCAACTTTTTAAGTGCCGACCATTCTGTTTTTTTAAGATTCCAGTGATGAATTTTAGAAAACTCTTTATATTTATAATGTAAATCCTACAAAATTTTTTGTTGAAAACTGGACTCATATTTATTCATTGGTAGTGTAAACTTAGATGGTTTAAACTTGAATGTAGAAACATTTTGATCATTTCCTTCTTGTTTACCAAAAAAGCAGTTTAAGATTCAGCAAACGACAGAAAGCAATCACATCCTTTACAAAAATATCTCCTGATAGCACATGACAAGGGATAAAACCTAAATCTTTACTAAGGAATTCATTTTCTACAGGTGACAACAAAATGGAAGAAATATTATGTATGTTATAGCTTCCACTACTTACTTGGTCAGCATTAATTGCAAAATCGTTTCTAGGCTGGACCCCCCTGTGGCCATGTTGCCTTCCACCCCTTCTAGTTCTTCTAAAGGGGTAGAACTCATCTTTCTTTTGGCCTGTGGAGATGTTGGAGCATCAGCATCAGTATCATTAGCCGAAGAACAATCATCGGCTGAAAAATCTGATGAGGTCTTTTTAAGATGGATTTATTTCTTTTACGTTTGTGCGAGGACCCTTGTTCCTTATTTTGCACAAACTGTACCATCTTTTTATCAAATTGTCTTCCCCTTTGGTAATCATTTAAATCCCTTGCAAACTTCTTCGTCATCCTTGATTTTAAATCCTTCTCTAAAACTGCTAATTTTTTAACCAGTGAGTCTATATGTTGTTTAAAGTCCTTTTGCAATTCAAATTGTTTTACAGACATAAACATTATGTTAAGACCATCAACCAGGTCATCAATCTTCCTTTCTTGGAAGTTTAACAAAAGTTTCACAAATACCATAGCTGTTTGCTGTTGTGCTCCCTGGCACTCCTGCATAAACTGATCATCACTATCCTTGACAAAAGGATGTAGATGGACCCTTAGGCACCTAGGACACAAACCTTTTGCCATATATGCCTTAAACAAACGTACATGTCATACATTTACTCGGAATTCCTTAATTTTTTCATAAATATCATTAAACAATTCAGTACAGATGGCAGAAGACCCATGAATATCCATTATTTCACCCTTTTGATTGGGGCTCAAAAAAAACCTGTGTTTTCTTTATCTGCAGTCAGTCCCTTCAATAATTGCAACAAATTTGTGTTCGCCATTTTTTATAAATGATTACACCTTAACCTTCACTGAAAAAAACTAGTGGTTATTACTGACCAATTCACCACCTGTTGCTCAAAATACGAAATTATTCCACCAATAATACCATCCAACAGATCTTATCCACAACATAAAACAACAATCTCAATATGTGAAATGTAAAATATCCTAGCCCCAAACTTTTTCAAAATCTCAACCTACAGAGCACACTTTTACAAAAAAATTAAACATATAGACCCACTCGTTAAAAAATTAGCAACATCCTGGACCTGGTCATTATCAATATGGGTAACAGATGCTCCACACCAGAGGTGAACACCTCGCTGGTCAGGTTCGACCATAAGCTAATCACCCTAGACATCCATATTCCATCGCCCATCCCCATTAAGCAAACCACCGTAAAAAATTTCTCCAAAGCCGACTTCATGCTTCTTAAGTCAGAAGTGGCAAACTTCATTACACCCTCACAGATGGAAAATAGTGGCACGACTGCTGAATCATATACAAATGCACTGTATAAGCACATACACTAGTGTATGGACCGTGCCATCCCCAACAGAAATAAGATGCTATCCTCCAGAAAAAGGAAGCCAATCTGGTGGTCCCCTGCCATAAACAAGCTCTAAAACAGAAGGAAAAAACTGTTGCAGAAAAGAGTAAAATCTCATGACTGCAGGAACTCCCTGGTCAGCCTCAGCAAGAAGCTGAGATTCCCTCATAAAATCCTCCAAATCTAGTTACGAAAATAAAATTGCCTTGAATTCTAAAGACAACCACAAAGTGTTCTACAGCTATGTCAAGAATCTCAATGGCAACACTCAGATCTGCTCTGAACTACAGCACAATGGCACTACATTTATCAAACCAACTTCTATTGCCAATATCCTGAGAGACAGGTTCAGTGCTAACTTCGCCCCCCCACCCCCCAAAGGGCCCATCCCCATACCAGATGATTGCAAACCCCCTGAAATCACGGCTGCACAGGTGAAGACCGCACTCTCAAAGGCCAAGAATACAGCATCTATGGGACCGAATAACTTCCCAGGCTGCATTCTGCATGAACTACACAACGAACTGGTACCCCACCTAAGTACCATGTTCAGCCATAGCCTCACTTCAGGCTTTGTGCCTAAGGAGTGGCACACAGTGACAGTTATCCCACTCCATAAAGGGGGTGCCACCACAGACCCTGGGAACTACTGCCCCATTAGCCTGACGAGCCTGGTCTGCAAAGCCATGGAACGCATCATCCTAGAGCTTATAAACAAAGACATAGGTAACCTCCAAACTCTGGACCCCACTCAGTTTGGGTTTGTAAAGGGTAGATCATGCCTCCTAAACCTGATTGCATTCTTCGAAGCAGTCACTAGAGCCGTAGACTAGGGTAAGGTAGTACACAATGACTATCTTGACCTCACTAAGGCTTTTGACACCATCTCCCCCTCTGGTATTATAGATAAACTTACTACTTGGCATAAATCCCTATGTCACAAGATGGGTGGCCAACTAGCTCACTGACAGAACCCACACAGTGAAAGTAGCCAACTGCAAATTCGACTTCAGACCAGTGACAAGCAGAGTACCATAGGGTTTGGTCCTGGGTCCTCTCCTGTTCAGTATCTACTTCTCTGAAGTCCAGGCAAGTACAGCTGGTCTCTGGCTAATGAAATTCGCAGATGACTGCAAACTAGGAGCCATAATTGATTCACCTAAGGATGTGGACATTTACAAAGAGGCCTCACTGAGACTGATGCGTTGTGTCAAAGTCATGCCCTAAAGCTCAATGCCAAGAAGTACTTTGTCATCCCCTTTGGGAAAAATACCGTACCCATGATCTACCACATAGGCGGTAGCCTACTAAACACCAAACGTGTGATAATCCACCTTGGGACACAGGTGGATAGTAGTCTCTCCTTTGATAATCATGTTGCCACAATAGTCAGGAAATCCTTCTATGTGGCACACTTCATCACAAAGGGGTTCTCCTCCAGAAAAAGAGAGGTCATTGTTCCTCTCTACTCATCCCTTATTATGCCCATCATAGAGTACAATGCCCATTTGGCATGTATCTTGCAAGACATCTGCAACAGCTGGAAAGGCCACAGAAATACCTCACTAAGAGGATTACCGGCCTCAAACAGATGCCATACGCCGACCACCTCAAAAAACACAAGCTCTACTCTGTCACATATCGCCTACTCCGAGGTGACCTCTGCCTAACGTACAAAGGCATGTCTAACCCAGACCTGATGGACATGCTACACTTAAAGAAATCCCAATCTCTCCAAGCCACACGCTCCAGGGACCTAAACCTTGTCACCACAATAAACAGAACATGCTGGAGGGACAGAGTCCTGTCCCAGAGACTTCCCCCTGCTCTGGAATAGGCCCATTCATGTCAAGCAAAGCTCCTCATTAGCCCATTTTAAGAGAAATCTTGACAATTGGGTGGGTAATAGAAAATTCACCCTGGGAATCACTGTTGTGGCTCTGCTCGACTGGAGCAAAGGAAAATAATTTTCTTGGGTGGCGAAAGCCAGGGAACTTGTTTGGCTTAACTTGTATAGGCCCTAGGGCCGACAGCCTAGTACTTACCTATGAACCTATATATATATATATATATATATATATATATATATATATATATATATATATCAAACTCTTAAGCTCCAATAACAATCAAAGTGCTCATGCAATATTCAACAAAATAATCACTATTATCCTTTTTCATAAGAGATGGTTCTCACAAAACATCAAGTAGACTTACTGTAAATACAACAGGTCACATTCAGTCCATACTGTTAATAATATATACATCTCTCAATAGCTGTTGCTATTCATTAAATTAAATAAATAACGTAAATTACAGCAGAATACTTGTTGAGCCACAATGTTCAAACATTCACCGCTGTAAGTTCTTCAAATATTCATGCAACTGATGTCTGAAAAAAAGGTATAATAGTACTTTAAATTTGCTACACTTGCTGCATTTCTCCAGGTTATCACTTGATCACATCCGTAGCCAGAAAAACAGGTTACAAATAACAATCCGCAATACTAGCAGTACATAAATGTTCATTTATATCAGTCACCAGAGAAAATCAAAGAAGAGCAGCAAATAAAATGCCCCCCCCGGCAGTCTAGCTATTAAATCACAGTAGGCCTTAACCATCCGCTGGGGGGCATTTTATTTGCTTCTCTTCTTTGATTTTCTCTGGTGAGTGATATAAATGAACATTATGTACTGCTAGTATTGCGGACTGTTATGTGTAACCGTTTTTCTGGCTACGGATGTGATCAAGTGATAACATGGAATGCAGCAAGTGAGGCGAGTTTAAAGTACTATTATACCTTTTTTCAGCCATCAGTTGCACGACTGCTTATAGAACTTACAACAGTGAAAGTTTGAACATTCTGGCTCAACAAGTAGACTGTTGTAATTTACGCTCTTTAATTTAATGAATAGCAACAGCTATTGAGATATATAGTGGATATAAAAGGTATACACACCTCTGTTAAAATGCCAGGTTTTTGTGATATAAAAAAATGAGACCACAATAAATCATTTAAAAACTTTTCCCACCTTTAATGTGACCTATAACCTGTACAATTCAATTGAAAAACAAATCTGTTAGGGGAATAAAATATAAACAAAAACGTACAATAAGCTGGTTGCATAAGTGTGAACACCCTTAAACTAATACTTAGTTTGATTTAATTACAGTGTTCAGTCTTCTTGGGTAAGAGTCTATCAGCATGGAACATCTTGATTTGGCAATATTTGCCCCATTCTTCCTTGAAAATCGGTCAGAATGTGAGGGCATCTCTTGTACACAGCCCTCTTCAGGTCACCTCACAGATTTTCTATTGGATTTAGGTCTGGGCTCTGGCTGGGCCATTCCAAAACTTTAATTTCCTTCTGGTGAAGCCATTCTTTTATTGATATGGCTGCATGCTTGTGATCATTGTCATGCTGAAATTCCTCTTCATCTTCAGCTTTCTAGCATACACCTGAAGGTTTTGGGCCAAAAGTGGCCGCTATTTGGAACTGTTCATAATTCCCTCCACCTTGACTAAAGCCCCAGTTGCAGCTGAAGAAAAGCAACCCCAAAGCATGAAACTGATCGTGCTTCACAGTGGGGATGGTGTTCTTTTGGTGATGAAGTGTTGTTTTTGTGCCAACTGTACCTTTTGGAATTGTGGCCAAAAAGTTCAACCTTGGTCTGCTCAGACCATAACACATTTTCTGATATGCTTTTGTGAGACCTGAAGTATTGTTTTGCAAATTTTAGCAAGGCTTGGATGTTTTTCTGTGTAAGAAAAGGCTTCCGTCTTGAACCCTACTCCATAGTCCAGAAATATTGAGAATACAAGAGATTGTTGTCACATGTAGTGCACAACCAGTACTTCCCAAAAATTCTTGCAGCTCCTTCAGTGTTGCTGTAGGTCTCTTCGCAGCCTCCCTGATCAGTTTTCATCTTGTCTTTTCACCAAATTTGGAGGGACGTCCATTTCTTTGCAACATCACTGTTCTCTCATATTTTCTCCACTTTTTGATTACTTGTCTTCACTGTGTTCCATGGTATATCCAATGCTGTGGAATTTTTTGTACCCTTCTCCTGACTGATACCTTTCAACAATGTGATCCCTTTGATGCTTTGTAAGCACTCTGCAAACCATGGCTTTTGCTGTAGCAGGCAACTGAGTAAATGTCAGAAAAATCCCACTAGAACAGCTGAACTTTATTTGGGGTTAATCAGAGTCTCGTTAATTGATGGCAGGTGTGTACCCAAGAAGACTGAATGCTGTAATTAAATCAAAAGGTTCTTCAACAAAGTATTAGTTTAAGGGTGTGCACACTTATGCAACCAGCTTACTGGACTTTTTTTTATTTTTTTATATTTTTCCCCTAAAAGATTTGTTTTTCAATTGAACTGTACAGGTTATAGGTCACATTAAAGGTGGGGAAAGTTTTGAAATGATTTATTTTGGTCTCATTTTTTTATATCAGAAAAACCTGGCATTTTAACAGGGGTGTGTACACTTTTGATATCCACTGTACATATATATATATATATATATATATATATATACACACACACACACACACACACACACACACACACACACACACACACACACACACACACACACACACACATACACATATATTTGGGATCCATACAGATCCCCGATGGCACTTTCTGCCGAAGCAGAAATAACCGAACATACTTATCCAAAAGTGCTGTTCACCGAAGCAGCACTTTCAGATAAGTATGTTCATTGTGCCAGTCGCACTACAGTGCAGTTAAGGGAGAATTCCCTTTTCCCCACTGCAGAGCGACCTCAAGTAAGAATATAAAAGTAGGGGGGGTGTGGGGGGCACAGCCCCCCTGCATAAAAGAAGATTTATTTGTTTATCCCCCCCAAACGCACTTTAATGAAAGCACTTTTTGGGTGAAAGCGCTTTCATTAAAGTACGTTTGGTTATTGTGGATTCGGACTACTGAATTTTCGTTCAGTAGTCCTACATCCATATATATATATATATTACTAACAGAATGGACTGAGTGTGACCTGTTGCATTTACAGTAAGTCTACTTGATGTTTGTGAGAACCAGCTGTTTTGAAAAAGGATAACAGTGGTTATTTTGTTGAATATTGCAAGTGCACTATGATTTTTATTGGAGCTTAAGAGTTTTATATATATATATATATATATATATATATATATATATATATTTTTTTTTTGGTAAAAGTGTGCTGTGTAGGTTGACATTTTGAAAAATTTGGGGCTAGGATATTTTACATTTCACATATTGAAATTATTTTATGTTGGTGAGATCTGTTATATTTTGAGCTACATGCGGTGGACTTAAGCTGGAATTCTAGATTGGTCAGCAATAACCCATTAGTTTTTTTTCAGTGAAAAGTAAGTTGTAGTCATTTATAAAAAATGGCGAACATGAATTTCTTACAATTACTGGAGGGACTGATGGCAGATAAAGAATACACAGGGGGTTTTTTTGAGCCCCAATCAAAAGAGTGAATTAATGGGTATTGCTGAGTCTTCTGCCACCTGTACTGAATTGTTTAATGATATTTATGAAACAATTATGGAATTGCGAGTAAATGTATGACATCTACATTTGTTTAAGGCATATATGACCAAAGGTTTGTGTCCTAGAGGCCTAAGGGTCCGTCTACAACCTTTTATCAAGGGTATTGATAATCAGCTTTTACAGGAATGGCAGGAAGCACAACAGCAAACAGTACGGTATTTGTGAAACTTTTGTTAAACTTCCACGAAAGGAAGACTGATGACCTGGTTGATGGTCTTAAAATAATGTTTATGTCTGTAAAACAATTTGAATTGCAAAAGGAATTTAAACAACATATAGACTCACTGGTTAAAAAAAATAGCAGTTTTAGAGAAGGATTTAAAATCAAGGATGACGAAGAGGTTTGCTAGGGATTTAAATGACTACCAAAGGGGAAGGCAGTTTGATAAAAAAATGGTGACGTTTGGGCAAAATAAGGAACAAGGGTCCTCGCACAAACATAAAAGAAATAAATCCATCTTAAAAAAGACCTCATCAGATTTTTCAGCAGATGATTGTTCTTCGGCTAATGATACTGATGCTGATGCTTCAACATCTCCACAGGCCAAAAGAAAGATGAGTTCTACCCCTTTAGAAGAACTAGAAGGGGTGGAAGGCAACATGGCAACAGAAACTTGGCCACAGGGGGATCCAACCTAGAAACGATTTTGCAATTAGTGCTGACCTAATTGGTAGTGAAAGCTGTAACATGCATATTATTTCTTCCATTTTGTTGTCACATGTAGAAAATGAATTGCTTAAAAAAGGTTTAGGTTTTATCCTTTGTCATTTGATATCAGAAGATATTTTTATAAAGGATGTGATTGCTTTCTGTCGTTTGTTGAATCTTAAACTGTTTTTGGTAAACAAGAAGGAAATAATCAAAATGTTTCTACATTTAAGTTTAAACCATCTAAGTTTACACCACCAATGCATAAATATGTGTCCAGTTTTCAACAAAAAATTTTGAAGGATTTACATTATAAATATAATAAGTTTTCTAAAATTAATCATTGGAATCTTAAAAAAAAAAAACAGAATGGTCAGCACTTAAAAAGTTCCCCAAAAATAAGCCAATTGTTATTAATAAAGCCGATAAAGGTGGACAGGTAGTGGTTTGGGATTGGATTATGTATTATTCTGAGGTGACATCTCAACTGTCTAATCATATGTTCTACCAAAAAATACATTTGGATCTGACTATCAAGTTTAAAAAGGAAACTGATGTTTTTTTGAGATTGGCATTAGACGAAGGTATAATCACCAAGGAAGTGTTACATCAGCTAACAGTACAGGATCCTATTAAGCGATATTTTTATATATTGCCTAAAATTCATAAAAATGCTGAAAGTCCACCTGATAGACCTATTGTGACAAGGAATGGTTCACTTACAGAACCATTATCTGAATTTTTATCTTACTATCTAAAACCACTATTGGGGTTATTGAGATCTAGACTTCAAGATACAACAGAGTTCTTGGGGGTAAACGGGGAGATACAATTAGACTCAGGTTGGCTGTTGTGTACTTTGGATATCAAGGCATTATATACCAGCATCCCACATTGGGCAGGTTTAATGGCACTTGAGTTTTGGTTGGACAGGGCTTCTATATATAGCCTGGGTTTCAACACCATTTTGGTATGCCTTACAGAGCATGTGTTGACAAAGAATGTTTTTTATTTTAAGGAGGACTGCTTTTTGCAAATCAGTGGTACAGCTATGGAGGCATATTTTGCACCTATTATGCTGATCTCTTCATGGGTTGTGTTGAGGAACAATTAATTTATGATGATTCCCACAACATCTACCTAGAGGCTATGAATATCTGGAGAAGGTATCTGGACGACTGTTGGTTGGTTTGGAGGCCTGATGTCAGGTATCTACTGGAATTTGTACAATATTTGAATGATAATATATGGGGTATAAATTTTATGGTACATCATGACTCCAAGAAAATTACGTTTCTTGATGTAACAATTCAGGCAGAATTAGATGAGACACTTAATAGTAGTGTTTTTAGGAAGTTCCCCCAAGTAAACACTTTATGGCAGGACAAACATTTTCATCCCCCCACATATTGTGAGAAATATACCCAAAGCTCAGTTTCTGCGCTTGAAGACAATCTGTTACTCAAGACAGAATGTGGATAGAAAGCAGTTGTTGAAATACAAAACCAAAAAGGGATCAAAGGGTAAGATTCATTACTACTTTTGGAAGTAATACAAAGTTGTTCATGGATTTGGTGCAAAACTATTGGCATATTTTATTTTTAGATGATGATTTGAGTAATATTTTACCTGCCAAATGTTTATTTTCATTTAGATGTGGGAAAACATTAGGAGGATGGTTTAACCATCATAAAAAGAGTAATGAGTCATGTGAAAGCTTATGTCTGAATAACAAAATGTTCTAACAATATATGTCTAGGTTGTACAGTTCTCAATATATGAAAACTTGTTTGTGAAAGTTTACAAAAATAAAATTTGGAGTTTGTGTAACCAATATAATATATTACATTATTTATGGAAAAGACTGACTGCACCAACTATTATCGCTGTAAAGAATACTCCTTACCGATGACATTATTTGCACAGTTTTAATGGCTTTTATTGTTCACGAAATATTTAAATGTGTTTATCTTATGTTTTTTAAGTTTATTTTTCAGAACATGCTCTGGAATGCAAGATATATGTAAGCTACTAGAGGTGTGACATTCATCACCACATGATTCGTACCAACCCCAGCCCTGAGTCGTAAAAAAACCAGGAGTAGAAAGAGATGCTGATAGGACCAGTAACTGAAGGAGGGGCAAAGGGACGGCCAGAAAGTGTGAAGCGAAAAGGATATGATGCAACATGCCAAAGCATAATAGAGAAATGGCTATGAAATCCTACATTTGTTACCTACATATAAAAGGTCAAATTGTCAATGTCACTGAGATTTCTTAACACAAAAGTCAAGAAATTAAATTAGTAAACTCAGGTAGACAAATTATCGGAGACTATCGTGCTACCCTTAGGAATTTCCATTTAGATCAGTGCTCTTACTGCTCAGTCTAACTGTTGCACATTGACACCCGCCCCCTACACATGGAGTTCCGGTCATGCCACAACTGAACTGACAAAATTGTGTTTGTTTGGTTATACATGATTGTTTACTTCTGCTGTAATCGCTACACAATAAAGATAGAGTCTGGATATATGCTGCATTTCCCACTCTGAGAAGTATACTGAAAAGCAAATATAGTGAACAATGTGCCATGCCAATGTGTGACAGTGAGAATACTGTGCATAGCTATATCTAACACACATCTCATCACAGCATGATTAGAGCTCTTGACAAAATTTTCATGGGTAAATACTAGGCTAGCTGCCCGTGGGGGACACTTTAAGCCTAGTCAATTTCCTCTTCAAAGGTAAGACTCAAACCCTGTAATTTGTGACTGTCAGGTAAACTCTTAACCATTATACCAACCACCAAAAGATCAATTTTTCAACTTTCAGGCACATAATGCACTTAATGACTTGACATTCTGGCAATAGTGATTTCAGTATGGTTCAGTACTGAATTTTACTGCAGCATATCGTTTTCTTCAGCACCGGGAGTTTTGTCCACAACATATCTGCAAAGACAGAAATGCTGCTTTGTAAAATACACGCATTTCTTAAGTGTTGATAAATCAGTAAAATGCATTCTCGGCATAAGCTGAAGACTCAATCCTAAAAGGAGGTCATATAGTCAGCTGTAAAGGAAACGTAGTGTAAAGCAACATACTGGTCTACAACTGTGAAGAGACTGTGCATACCAATGTCTAAAAATTAGAAGTTATGTACCTACCATAACGTTCCATGTTAGTTGTCTTCTCTCTCCTTCTTTCTTGCTGGATGGGTTCGGAGCCGATCCTCGGCTCCGACTCGGCACTTGCTTTAGCTTAGGAACTCCTTTTACCAGCTCGAGGCAACCCTATATCCCATGATGCAAGGCGGAACTACCTCAGATCTCGTTTGGTAGCTAACCTACCCTGCTAAAGACTATCCTAACATAATTAGGAACACAAGTTCCTAATAGAAGTCCTCATATGAAGGCTCAGGAGGAAACAACCTAATAGGAACTCTTCAAGATCTGTCCAGGCCAGGGGGAAGGAGGGAGGGGAAGAAAGAAGGCGAGAAGACAACTAACATGGAACGTTATGGTAGGTACATAACTTCTAAATGTTAAGTTGTCAATCTCGCCTTCATTCTTGCTGGATGGGACCGTCCCTAGCACCTGTATCCCGGGTGGCTCAATGGAACAGACTCTTGAGAACTGTGGAACCAAAACTGGCCCTATCTCTGGAGGCCAAGTCCAACTTGTAATGAGAGACAAAGGTATGAGGCGTAGCCCAAGTAGCTGCTGCACAAACGGTATCAATGGGTAGTCTATCCTGAAAAGCTGCAGAAGTGGATAGACTCCTGGTTGAGTGTGCTTTTGGCTTAGAAGATAGCTGCTTGCCTCTGAGAGAGTACACATAGGAAATAGTGGAAGTCAACCATCTGGATAAGGTCACTTTAGAAACTGGAAGACCTATCCTGTTTTCTGCATAGGAGACAAATAATTGGTCCGATTTTCTGAATTGTTTAGTTCTATGCAAATAGTACCTGAGCTGACGATGGACATCCAAAAAATGCAGTTTCTGTTCAGCTCTGTCAGAATAGTTTGGGAAAAAGACTGGTAGGTCTATAGATTGGTTAATGTTGGTTTGAGATACGACTTTGGGGAGAAAGGAAGGGTTAGTTCTTAATGATACCCTGTCCTTATGAAAGACCAAATAAGGGGAACAAATGCAGAGAGCTTGAATCTCGGAAACCCTTCTTGCAGAAGTGACAGCCAGTAAAAATATAGTTTTCCAGGTCAACAACTTCAAAGAACATGAAGCAGACGGTTCGAAGGGAGGAAGTATCAAGGATGCCAACATTAAGTTTAGATCCCATTGTGGAGGAGGATGCTTTATAGGTGGTTTTAGGAGAAAAACTCCTCTCAGAAAGGCCTTGCATAATCTATGAGACATAATGTTATTGTCATGCAAGCCAACATGATACTTGGAAATAGCAGCCAGTTGTACTTTGACTGTAGATGACGAGGATCCTGAATGAAAAACCTCCGCCAGGAAATCTAAAACCGAATGTACAGGAGCAGTAAAGGGATCAATATTTCTGGAATTTGCCCAAATAGAAAACGCCGCCACTTGCTAGCATAAACAGTCCTAGTGGACGACTTCAAAGAAGACACTAAAATGTCTCTGACTGAGTCCGAAATCATCGGTAGCCTGGCTAGGGTAGGAAGTGGAGCAACCAAGCAGTGAGGTTGAGAGAATGAATGGCCCGGTGCTGCTGACCCGACTGGTGGATCAAGAGATCCGGAACTGGGTCCAGATGCCAGGGCTGCACCAGAAGGTGACGATGCAGAGACAGAAACCAAATTTGTCGAGGCCAATATGGGGCAATGAGGATCAACTTGGCTCTCAAACGGTGGCTTTCTGAATGACTTGTGGAATCAAGGGAAAGGGAGGAAAAGCGTGCAGAAGTCCCGGGGCCAATCCTGGGTTAGAGAGTCTCTCAGGGGTTGGCCTGGAAGGGAAAGAGAGTGAAAAATCGGGCACTTGTTGTTTTGAGGAGTAGCAAAAGATCGCAACAAGGAGTGCCCCACTTCAGAAAAAATCTGATCCACTACAGATTGATTGAGAGACCACTCGTGAGGCATCAGAATGGATCTGCTCAGCCTGTCCGCTAATAGGTTGGACCTGCCGGGGATGTGCGTTGCTATCAGAAACCACTGAGAAGAGATCGCCCATTGCCAAAGTCTGAGAGCTTCTCGACATAACGGATAGGACCTGGTCCCGCCCTGTTTGTTGATGTACCAGACCACGGACATGTTGTCCGTTTGTACTGCAATAGTCCCCGTGGGAAGAAAGTCGTTGAGGGCTTGCAATGTTAAAAGCACTGCTCTCATCTCCAGGACATTTATGTGCAGATGGTATTCTATGGGTTGCCACGTCCCGTGGACCATCCTGCCCTGATAATGCCCCCCCCCACCCGATCAGAGAGGCATCCGTAGAGACTGTGGCAACTGGAGGAGGGGGAATAAAGGGTCGGCCCTGATGAAGAAGAGGGGAAGATATCCACCAGTTCAGATGAGCTCTACTGTGTGACCAAGATTTCGTGCCTCATCGGGAGACTGTGGTACGACCACTGCGTGAATAGCATCCACTGCAGAAGACGCATGTGGAAGCGAGCCAGTGGTAGAAGAACAATGGCCGCAGCCATAAGACCTAGAACCTTCAGGATAAATCTGGCTTTGATCTTGTTGCTTTGCAATAGAAGCCGAACGAATTTTTGGATGTCCAGAATTCTTTGATCTGTTAGTCTGGCTAACATTTTGACGGTGTTTAATTCTGCGCCTATAAAGGTGATAGATTGGCAAGGCAGCAGAGAAGATTTTTCGAAATTTACTGAAATTCCCAAACTCTTGCAAAGCTGTAGAGTGTAGTCTCTGGACTGAAGAAGCTGACACTTGGTGGTGGCGGAGAGGAGCCAGTCGTCCAAGTAGGGAAACACCTGGAATCCTTGACGTCTCAGATGAGCTGTGACCACTGCCATGCATTTGGTAAACACTCTGGGGGCTGAAGTGAGGCCAAAGGGCAGTGCTCTGAATTGGTAATGACTGGTCCCTAGCCGAAAGCGGAGAAACCTTCTGGAGCGTCTGTGAATCTTTATGTGATAGTATGCATCCTGAAGGTCTATAGAGCACATCCAGTTGTCCTTGCCCAAAAAGGGCAGAATGGACTGAAGCATGACCATCCGGAATCTTGCCTTTTTGACAAATCTGTTTAGATTGCTCAGGTCTAATATTGGTCTCCAATCTCCAGTCCTTTTGGGGACCAAAAAGAATCTCGAGTAGACGCCGGATCCTACCTGGTCTGCTGGCACAGTCTGGACGGCTCTTTTTTCTAGGAGCTTTGAAACCTCCTGTTCTGCCAAATCCCTTTGACCGTGCGAGATGTCTGGAAGGGATTGTAGAGGTACGGGAAACCTTTCGAAGGGGATTTTGTAACCCTCGGATATGATCGCCTGTACCCACATCTCTTGAGATAGGCATTGCCCGCCTACTGGGTACAGCGAAACCCTTCCCCCGACTGCCTCCAAGGGTGGACAGTCGGGCAACACCTCAGGGATGCTGAAAGGGCTTCTCAGGAAGAGACTCCCTGTTGCCCTGGTTCTGAGGACCCCCCCTGCCTCTAGGGCAGCGTCTATTATTGTTACCCCTCTGCCTCTGGGGTAAACTGACCACGTGCGTCCGGTGTAGCTCCTTGGGCTTTATGGAACCACATCTTCCCCCCTTCTGACCCTTGGGATATGGTCTAGAAGGAGTGGAAAACTGGACTCCAACGGCAGAAAGAGTTTTACCGTCCTGCTCACACCTGGTCAAGGTATCCTTCACCTGAGGTCCGAACAAAGCCGAACCATCAAAGGGGGTATTAGTGAAGGACGCCTTAAAGGGGTCCGCAAAATTACAAAGCCGCATCCAGGCTTGGCGTCTAAGAGCAACTCCTGTGCCTGCGGCCCTGCTCGCTCCATCGGCCGCATAGGATATGAGCCGCATGGAGGAGTTAGATATGGAATTCAGGATTGCAAGCTGCGAGGTAATCTTTTCCTGAGCCCCAGCAGCAGAAGGATCCTGGACTACTTCACCCAGTTCCTTGAGAATATCTCGTTGAAGCCTGGTGAAGTGACAAAGATAATTCAGCGAACGCATAGCAAAAGTCGCTGAAGAAAACATCCGCTTTCCATACCTGTCCATGGTCCTAGAATCCTTGTTAGGAGGATGGACAGGTACTGAAGGATCCGCCAGTTCCTTCTTAGTGGCCGCCGCCACCACCATAGCATCCACAGAGACACCCTTGGAAAGGAACTGTTTGTCCGAAGGGGCCGTGATGAATTTGGATGGTCTCCTGGGGACAGGTTCCACAGAATCTGGAGCCCCACACTTCTGCCGAGCCACTACCTGCATCAGTGGGTCGAAAGGCGGAGACACCCAGGAGGTGGAGGGTCGGGATCCAAAAGCCTCCAGGTATACCGACTCATCCTCGGAGGGGTCAATGGAGGCCAATTCCCCTCTGTTTGAGGAGCTCAAGGATGTCTGAAAAGGAGACATCCTCAGAGGGGACCGTGGGGAACCCTCCGACTCATCTAAGTCGGTATCAGATGTAGTAGACTCAGGGGAGTCTGTGTGTTTCCTCTTACACGTCCTCTTCCGAGGGGGTTCCCTGCAGGATCAGGAGAAACCTCGGAAGAGGAGGAAATTCCCAATGGGGAAACCTGGGGCGATGGATCCCTGGGCCTGAGAGCAAGAGGCTGGCAAGAGGCGTCTGCAGGCACTGATGAGGGAGGAGCTAGAGGGATGGACCGTTGACCAGGCTCAGAGGCCAGGACACTCCTCATCACCTCAAAGGCTCCCCTCCCCGGGAGGCCGGAATATCCCCGCTCCGAGGAAACAGGAATACCCGGCTCCACTGAGAGGGAAGGCTCCGAGGCCGATGTCGGCGCCGAGCTTACCAAAGCCGAAGCCCCGAGAGGGAGAGCGGGGTCGGACAAGGGTCCGATGCCACTAGCCCCCTCGGAACCGACAAGGGAAACCCGATGACCGGATCCCTCCAAGGAAGGTCTCAAGGAGGAGATCAGAGCCGAGGATGACGGAGCCGAAGGATGTATCGGCTCCGGCACCGAAACAGTCGCTGTCCCGAGAAGCTCCGGCTCCGAACTCCGATGTGGAGTCGGAGGAGGAAGTTCAAGGGGTGAGGCTATAGCCGAAGTCTGTTGAGACGGGCTATGGAGCATTTGGGCCAGTGCCTGAGACTTCAACAGCCTGCTTACCACCCTCTCCAAGTCGTGGTCAGACAGCCTGGAAGATCTCGAAGATCGGCTCCGATGGCTCCGCTCTGACAAAAGAGGAGACCCCGGAGCCGAGTGGATACTCAGTAACGAAGGGGACCGAGATCTCTTTCGGGACGGAGCCATCGGAGCCGAAGTCCCCTGAACTCCAGAGGGAGCCGAAGGTTTCTCGGCTCCGATGCTGGATAAAGTGTCGGCTCCAGCCGGAGCCGACAAGGCTACAGTAGATAAGGTATCGGAACCAGCCGGCACCGAACCCACTACTTTCGAGGCAGATACATCGGTTCCAGCCGGAGCCGATCTCGGCTCCGACGAAGCCGGAGCCACCGGAGGAGGCTTAGAAACTGAAGCCTGAGCCTTCGGTGGCTTAGAAGGTTTCCCAGACCCTGCTTTAGAGGGAGAACCTTCTGGCTTAAGTAAGCCACGGAGGATAAGCTTATTCCTCCTTTCCTGCAGGACTCTCTGGCTAAAGGAGTGACACAAAGCACAGGAGTCCTGCAGGTGCAAAGGCCCCAGGCAATAAACACAAGAAGTGTGACCGTCTGTCAGAGACATTTTCTGACAGCACGAGTCACACTTCTTGAAGCCTGAGACCTTGCCTTCCCTAGATATATCCTAGGAGGAAGAAACACACACAAACCCCAACAAACACACAAAATTAATCCCCTACACACAACACACAGGAAGGGATTAACAACTGGGGTTTTAGGCCTAACTAAAAACTTTACACTAAAGGTTTAAAAAGGTTATAAAAGGTTGAAAAACAAGGGAATAGGGTGGGCTGTAATTCACTACAGACTATACTATGAATAAAAGGGGAAAATAAAACCCTAACTAAGCTTCTCTTTCTTTAACAAGAAATTCACTTACCTCGGCTGGTAAAGGAGACCTCTTTCGCTAAGCGGCAAACGAGATCTGAGGTAGTTCCGCCTTGCATCATGGGATATAGGGTTGCCTCGAGCTGGTAAAAGGAGTTCCTAAGCTAAAGCAAGTGCCGAGTCGGAGCCGAGGATCGGCTCCGAACCCATCCAGCAAGAATGAAGGCGAGATTGACAACTTAACATTTAGTATTGCAATCCTGCTTTGAGACTTGATGACAAAACTTTCAAGGAGTTTTCCTTTGATTCACAGATTCAGAATACACCTAAAATTGCCATGTCCCCTAAAGGTTTTCACTAAAGCTAAATGCTAAATTTGATCCCCACCACACTGTCCAGGTTGGTACAAAGTGTTCTGGTCATGATTTACTTCCACTGACAAAACAAGTTACTATTTTGGAAAAAAAATGTATAATTGTTACTTCTGATGTAATGACAACGCATTAAAGAAACACTATAAATATATGCTGCATTCCTAGCCCTAAGAAGTCCATATAGAAATGCAGTACAATGAAATGTGCTAAACTCTGAAAGATAAATGCCTATGAACCTTAATATTTGGTTCTTATATTTAAATGGCTATATGCCATTCTCCCTTGGACAGTTTTTCATGGAGCATTCAGGTAATTCTAGGTAAGTTAAGAATACAATGCAAGAGACTGCCATTTTGCACTTTGGTATTTCAATGCATCTCACATAGGATCATAGAAGATTACTAGGCTATTAATCCAGAGGTCATTTTAACCCTAGCCATTTCATCACAATGTAATAACATAGAAATGCTAGTCAATACCCAAGATAGCATTTAGTGATGACTGCCCATGTCCAGGAGTATTGTGGGCTCAATCCCCGGTAAGAATTTATGGTGTCCCATCCACTCACTACTGAATCTTACTGTACAGCAATGTCTCCCTTAGCACAATAAGTTTCTGGTTATGTTATGCTTGTAGTGAGGGGAAAACTGGTGGAATATATATGACTTTTACATCTAATTTATTGACAACACAATAAATATATATTCTGGACATGTGCAGAGTTTGCCACACTGATTTTCTCTATGGTGATTTGAACATGCAGAAGCTCAAGTGCATTGCTCTGTTTGACCTGAGGTATATCAATTTCTGTTGTAAATTGAGACATCTTCACCTTTAGTCTCTGCCTTTGTAGTAGCTGGTCTAAATGTGTGGAAGGCATTATAACTTTATACTGTTGGTGTGCTTTCAGCTGCTTTAAACCATGTCTCAGTGACTGCACAGATGCCAGCATCCTCTAGGGATGAACTGAGCTTCTAGGGAGTGGAGTTTTTTTGTTTAGACTTCTAGCACTGAGCAGTAACACCTTTAGTTTTTCTTGGTTTTGATTTGCTATGTCAGAAGTACTTTCAATTTGGCATTGCCTAAAAAAAGTACCATTGGGGAGGACAATGTTTTAGCTAATATTTGAAAGCCTAGAGAGGAGAGGTGCAGACCACCCCTAGCAAAGCAATGTGGAGCTAATGGCCATCTCCTTCCATGCTGACATATATTGCACCCCCCCCCCAGAATGACACAAGAAACTAAGCCAATTATTAAAATCATTTTTTGTTCATATTATGGCATCATCCTTGGAGAAGATACAATGCTGCTCAATGCTAGGATCATACCAGCCAGGAACACATATTATTAGAGCTCCATGATGTCTCTCTTCATATAGTCTAAGGAGATACGTCTCAGGTCATTTACACCAACATAGACTATGACTGTGTCATACTAGTGCCTGTGGTCCAATGACCTGAGTTTGTGTGTGTAATGTGGTAGATCCTGACCCCTGATAAGCAACTGACCATGACTTTCTCCTTACTCAGGCTGGTAAGAGGGACTTCAGTGTGTCTCTCAATGGAGTCTCCAATAACCAGAATTTTGGACTGTATGGTGGCTTGCCTTATGGGCTTAGAAGTAGAGACTCTAGAAGATGTAGCTGCATGTGTTGATGTGGGTGTTGTTCTGAAAGAATGCATTCGGGGCTGCTGAGGGTATTTATTATGTGTACTTCATCTAGGAGGTCTTTAGGGTATAGGAAGGTTACAATGAAGTGCTTCAGCATATGTGGGTCTATGTGTCTGCTTTGAATTGTGTATAATAGGTACAGCGTGTGTACTACTGACAACCTTATTGACATTAGGAGTGCTTTTATGTCAGAGTTTTGCCTCCAGTGACATTGTGTTAATACATCTCTCACATACCATATCAGTTTGTTTGAGAATTAACTGGTTGTCAGTAAACATGAGGCAATTTCTGCATTGCCTCAGGATACCCATATTCACTAAGCTGGTAACGGAAATAGTGGGAAAGTCCATATCCATGGTAACGCACCATTTTTTTTTTATTGATTAGACTGTTTGAGTGAGAATATGAAGTAATGTCAGGAGTTGCCAGTTTGCAACTCTGGGGCACTGTTTGTCACTACAACCTAGTTTTGCTGTGTGCAACTGGGTATTGGTGGAATTTCAATGGTGCTTTTACAGGAAAAATCAAGCAATGTAGATAAAAAACGGATCCTGGAAACGATTCTGTCAAATGGTACAGAAGCACAAATACATAAAATAAAAAACTGAACAGAATCACCACGGCTAAAGAAAAAACTTTAAAACTTTAATATAAGAACCGAGTAAGTCCTTTCGCAGCCTAGTAGCCGCTTCTTCAGACTCAAGTAACAGCAGCATTCTTCTCTCTACTTAAAAGCAGTCAGTTAGTTTAATTAAGAACTCCATCCTCTTAAAGACACACAGGCCAATGCAATGCTAACACAATAGCAGCACTTAGTAAAAATTTTACAAAGGAAATACAACAGCTTAAAACAACACATCTCAAAACTTTTTCATACATAAAAATATACACACAAAAATATATAAAAAAACATCAATGGGGGAGTGCCTGTGCACGCAACAATGGTTTAATAGATACCATGTCATTTATTCCTGGTGTCTTTACTGCATTAAAAAACGTAATCCAACGTAATTCGGTCAGCTCAGACTTATTCCTAATATCACCCCCCTCTAATGTTATCTCTCACACCGTTGTAAGCTTTTTGTGTTGGAAATTGTGAGAGATAACATTGTAAAATTTTTACTAAGTGCTGATAGTGTGTTAGCACTGCATTGGTCTGTGTGTCTTTAAGAGGATGGTGTTCTTAATAAATTTAACTAATTGACTGCTTTTAAATAGAGAGAAAAATGCTGCTATTACTTGAGTCTGAAGAAGTGGCTGCTAGGCCGCGAAAGTGCTTACTATGTTCTTATATTAAAGTTTTTCCTTTAGCCATGGTGATTTTGTCAATTTTGTTTATGTATTTCTACAGGAAAAATGTCAACCCAAGGTGTCTGTGTGTATGTAAAGGGCACTGCCAAGCATTTCAGCGGAAATGAATAAGTAGTCCCCGATGATTTATGGATGAAGTATTTAGACAGATATTCTGAAGTTAGGTTAGACATAAGGTAATCAAGCAGTACTTACTGAAAAGAAAGAATTAGCTTGTCAAGAATTATGAAAAGAGGGGAGTCACCTAAATGGCCACTGCCTGCCTGACTACTACTTGTACTGCTCTCAACACAGCTTCACTCTGCTGGGATATAATGCCCCTTTGTTTCTTCTCTCACCAGAAGCAAAAAACAGTGTTACTAATCCCAAGATGAGAAGCGGGCTGTTTGGTGATCCACAGTCTTGTCCCAGATAATGCAAGGGTCTGTAGGCTTGTTGTAGCCTTTTCCTGATAGATGCCTTGAATAGCAACCAGACCAATCAGGATGGTCAAACATAGACACTCACTAGCCAATCAGAAACAGTCAGGAGTGAATGTGCTCTGCTCCCTCTTGCACCAGGATCAAAATATAAGCACAAACTCCAAACTGACGCTGATGAAACAGTTATTAGGCGTTTCGATGATCAGCAGTCTTCAGGAAATGATGTCCCTATGCTCATTCACTCACCAGGAGCAAAATAGAAGCACTACTCCCAAGATGACTACTGAGATAAACATTTCTGTATTTTTTTTTCTACCTAAGTAATGTAGGTAGTAGCTGTACCATTGTCCATGTTCAGGCTTGTGTTCTGGGCCTAGTTGTTTGTTTGCAGAGGCTGTGTGCCTGAGCACATGTTCCAGGCCATCTTAGATTAGCAAAAGCTATTTTGCATTTCAGTGAGAGTGAAGTGTTTATGGTCACTGGCCGATTGGGGTTACCTGGACTACGGCTTGAAGTAAGCACCTCATTGGGTCTTTCGAGCTTTTTTTAAAGTTGTTTCAGGTTTCATCTTTCTGTTACTTAAGAAGTTACCTTGTGAGTGTTTCTTCCATTTCACACAGAGCTAATCGGAGGAAGGGCACTGAGCAAAATTTTGATCTGTGATATATAACATTAAGTATCCTGTTTTCTGCTTATTTTTATTAGTTATTTATAGCACTTTTATTGTCTGCTGCATACTTTTTACTGTATTTTATAGCTATAAACTAATCTGCATGGTTGTATTAAAATTTTCTGCCTCACAGGGCCTGATAAATAAGGTTTTCACTGTCACCCTGTTTGTAAATCTTTTCTAGCTAGTTTCACTGCGTGTGAGGTATTAACTGGAATTTTCTCCATTTGTTAAACATCTGTTTGTATTTGTTCTGATTTCCTGCCAAGGAGTGCATCATATAACTGATTTAGTTTCCCAGCCTCCCTCCCTATTGGTATCTACTTGGTGGCTTTGCAGTTGCTCGCCCCTACTGTAAATTTGATCTGGGACTCAACTCCCAGTCTAGAGTCATTAGCTCATTCTATCTAATATGGAGACAACATTTGAGAAGGCCAACCCACTTAGTTTCTTAACCTTGAATGATCTTCTGCTCCTCTTTTCTCCATTTCCACTTTACTAAAAAAAAAAAAAGAAAATTCTAAGTTTGCTTCCTGCCTTTCCTGTAACTAGTCTAGTTCAGATACATATATGCTGTCTGTATCCAGGACTATATGTAAGCTTCTGAGCCCCCCCAAGCCTGTGTTGGAGGGAAGCCTTCTAGCTTATTAGTGAGAGTGGTAAGCACTAGATAGCCTACCTACCACAATAGGAGTGGTTTCTGACCTAGAAATTGTAGTATAATGGCCGTTTGGGCAGTTTTTCCATCTCTTTCAACTCTCTGGTTTAAAAGCCCGCATTTGAACTTTTCCCGCCTTTCCTGTAACTAGTCTAGTCCAGATACAGATTTGCTGTATCCAGGACTGTATGTAAGCTTCTGAGCCCACCAAGCCTTTCTGTGTTGGAGGGAAGCCTTCTAGCTTATCAGTGGGAGTGGTAAGCACTAGGTAGCCTACCTACCACAACAGGAGTGGTTTCTGGCCCAGAAATTGTAGTATAATGGCCGTTTGGGCAGTTTTTCTATCTCTTTCAACTCTCTGGTTTAAAAGCCCGCATTTGCACTTTTGCCGCCTTTCCTGTAACTAGTCTAGTCCAGATACAGATTTGCTGTATCCAGGACTGTATGCAAGCTTCTGAGCCCACCAAGCCTTTCTGTGTTGGAGGGAAGCCTTCTAGCTTATCAGTGGGAGTGGTAAGCACTAGGTAGCCTATTTACCACAAGAGGAGTGGTTTCTGGCCCAGAAATTGTAGTTTATTTCAACTTTCTGGTTTAAAAGACCATGTTTGCGCTTGTTTCCCACCTTTCCTGTAACTAGTCTAGTCCAGATGCAGATCTGCTGTATCCGGGACTGTTTGTAAGCTTCTGAGCGGTGCCAAAGTCTGCTCTTCAATTTTTCCACAAGATCTAGTAGTTCTCTCCTCTACTGCACTTTTACTAGCTTATTAGTCTAGCACTTTACCAGACTTCTTGTACCAATTATTGTAGCACACAAAAGTGCTACCAGCACTAAATGTTCTACAGGGAAACAGCTACAGTACTTATTATTAATGACCACCCTTCCAGGCATGTCTAAAGGTCAGTTTCCTGTGCATTCTCCAATTAACTTGGTAAACCTAGGCATCCTGAGGCAATGTAAACACTGCCTCATGTACACTGACAACCTCTTGCCTCCCAACACTCATGCTTGAGGAAGATTTACTTATATATCCAGATTGGAATCCATGCACTCTCCAGCCAAGACCGGAATAGCTGATCAGAAGGAGAAGGTCAACACTTGCACCACACCACATGGAAGACATAGCCATCCAGAACACAAACCAGCACTGCCTTCACATAAAAACACAAACCGCACATCCACCTTCGTGGAGGCTCTCAATAAAAATCTACTCAAACAGCAGAGACCTCAAAGACAGAAACAAACTCAACCACCACAACGCAACACCAATTACAAGACACATAACTCTTCTAAACACCGTGCCACTCAACCAAAGCCCCAAAGGCAAAACAGCATGCCCAACACACTAGTCATAGGTGACTCGATAGTGAGGCACACTGATGTCATACTCACTAGGTTGAATACGGAGAAAGTAACAGTAAACTGCCTGTCAGGCGCCAGGATCCGCCACATAACGCATGCACTCAGGTCCCTCAACAACAGGTACAAATATGACTCTGTCATTGTACATGTGGGTGTGAATGACCTGACACATACCTTCCCAGACTACATGAAAGGAGACATGGAGGAGCTCTTGGATTATGTAGCCCAGGCGGGTATGACCCCAACCCTGAGCAGCATCCTACCATCACCCAGAATGATACCACAGTACAAGCAGAAAATTATTGATTTCAACAATTGTCTAAGTTTCTGGTGTCATTCTAAGGGGATCCAGTAACTGTCTGCCTGGGATGACATGACTGACAGACTTCGATGCATTGCCAGAGATGGCCTGCATCTGTCACCCCTGGGCTTCCAGATACTAGCCAAGGCTCTTGCCACCCCATAGTGCCTTTTTTAGGCAGTGTACCAAAGACCAAATTACCACCGTAACAGCTACAAACAAATGTAATCTGAGGGTCATGCTGCTCAATGCTAGAAGGCTAAATCTCAAAATGCACTTGCTCAAAGCACTCCTTAAAATGGAGAACATTGACTTTTGTGCTGTAACACAGACCTAGTTCAAGGCAGCAGAAAGCACCTCTGCACTACCAGGCTATAGCTCATGCCACACCAAGCTCCAAAGGCGGTGGTGTTTCCATATTCATAAAGGATGTGCACACCTCTAGACTAGTAGCCCAACATAACCCATCTGAGATACTTCAGGCGCAGCTAACATTGGGTAAGACAGCAATTCAGTTCGTAGTCTGCTATAGGTCCCCAACCACATCCCACGACTCACACTCCACATTCCTAAGCACCCTGGAGAATATTAGGGTCCAACCTAACACTCTCATACTGGGTGACTTCAAGTACCCCTTCATTAACTGGGAAAACTACTCATGTACCAATACACTTGCCCAACGTTTCCTGGAATTCATTAATTCCAATGCTCTGGACCAGCTCATTCTTACCTCCACTAGAGGTAGCAACATCCTTGACCTGGTCATTACTAACACGGGCGACCATTGCTCTACACCAATAGTCAACTCCTCCCTGGTTACATCCAACCACAAACTAATCACCTTGGAAATCCACATTCCACCCACCCCCACTCCCCCCCACAAAGGTAACCACCATGAAAAACTTCTCCAAATCTAACTTTGGGCTCCTAAAAACAGATGTGCTAACTTCACGGCACCCATGCAAATGGAGATCAGTTGCATGACCGCTGAATCATACGCAAATGCACTGTACAAACACATACAGACATGCATGGATCTCACCATACCCAACAGAACCAAAAAAAGGAAGCCAATCAGGTGGTCCCCCTGCCATAAACAAACTCTACAACAGAAGGAGGAAAGTGATGTGGAATAAGGTAACATCCCAAGACTGGAAAAACTCCCTTATCAGCCTCAACAAAAAGTTGAGATCCCTCAACAAATCCTCTCAAGCTATCTATAAAAACAGAATTGCAGCAGATAGTAAAGAGAACTACAAGGCCTTCTATAGTTATGTAAAGAGTCTGCATGGCAATATCCAGGTTTGCTCTGAGCTACTGCGTAATGGTAACTCCTATACCGAGCCAATAGATATGGCCAATATACTGTCCGACAGATGCAGTGCCAACTTTACCTCTCCCCCCCAAGGGACCAGTCACAATACCAGTAGATTCCCAGGCACCCAGTATTACTGCTGCACAGGTTAAAACAGCACAAAGGCCAAGAATACAGCTTCTATGGGACCTGACAATATCCCTAGCTGTGTACTACATGAACTACAGAGTGAACTGGCACCTCACCTGTGTGCCCTGTTCAATCACAGCCTCATCTCAGGCTTTGTTCTTACTGAATAGCACACTGCTACAGTCATCCCTCTCCACAAAGGAGGAGCGACTACAGACCCTGGGAACTACTGCCCCATTAGCCTGATGAGTCTGATATGCAAAGCTATGGAACGCATCATCATAGACTTAATAAACAAGGATATAGGGAATCTCCAAACTCTGGACCCCACACAGTTTGGTTTTGTGAAGGGTAGATCATGCCTGCTCAACTTGGTCGACTTCTTTGACTAAGTCACCAGAGGTGTGGATGAAGACAAGGTAGTTCATACAGCCTACCTTGATCTGGCCATGGCCTTTGATACCATTCCCCACTCAGGAATCATACAAAAACTCACTAAGCTAGGCATCAACCCCTGTATCACTAGGTGGATTGCAAACTGGCTCACAGGTAGAACCCACAGTGTGAAACTAGCTGACTCCAAGTCAGACTGCTGACCAGTCATGAGTGGAATCCCACAGAGTTTGGTCTTGGGTCGTCTCCTGTTTGGTATCTCCTTCTCTGAAGTTCAGGTCAACACGAAGAGACTCTGACTGAGAAAGTTTGCACACTACTGCAGGTTGTGAGCTATCATCAACTCCCCGAGTGATGTTGACATCTTACAGAAAGAGACCAACGACTGGTGTCAGAACCATGGCCTTACGCTCAATGCCAAAAAAATGTGTCATCATCTCCTTTGGGGAAAACCCAGTTCCCATGAATTACCACAATGAAGGTAGTCCACTCAATACACAAGGCATTATAAGAGATCTGGGAACAGAGGTCGACAGCAACCTCTCTTTTGACCAACACATTGCAACTGTGGTCAGAAAGTCCTTCTATGTGGCACATCTAATTACTAAGGGTTTTGCATCCAGGAAGAAAGAGGTCATTGTTTCCCTCTACTTTTCCCTCATTACGCCAATCATTGAGTACAATGTCTCATTTGGCATGTACCTCACTAAACACCTGCAACAACTGAAGAAGCCTCAAAAGTACTTCACAAAGAGGATCCTAGGCCTTTAATTTGTCCCATATGGACAGACTAAAAAAACTCCAACTATTCTCTGTCTCATATTGCCTACTTAGAGGCGATCTCTGCTTGACCGACCCAGCTCTGTTAGAAATGCTACATTTAAAGAAATCCCAATCCCTCTGCACCACACGCTCCAGAGACCTCAACCTCATTACCACAATCAACAGAACATGCTGGAGGGAACAGATTCATAACCCAGAGACTGCCCATACTATGGAATAGACTTGCCATACATGTCAAGTAGAGCACCTCACTGGCCCTCTTCAAGAGAGATCTTGATGAGTGGATGGGAAATAGAAAATTCACCCCAGGGATCACTCCAGTGGCTTTACTCGACAGAGGTACTGGGAACTAAAGTCAGGTTGCAAGACGCCAGTGTAATCCTATGGGCTAGGCTTGTAAAGGCCCCAGGGCCATTAGCCTAGTACACACCTAAGAACCTATGAGAGGCAGAATACGGGCTCTGCAGTAACTGGCAGACTTGGAGTAGATGTTGCAGATTTTAAAGGGAAGATGGAGAAATGGTTTAATATCATAAGAGCTGTAGTGTTCACGAAGCAGTTAGATATGAAAGAGGGGGTAACTTAAGCTTTAGCTAAGTGGAGAGCTACTAATTTTAAAATAGCAACATAGATTGGAAGTGGTGGGCACTTTGTATTCTGACTAGATGGAATACAGTGGGATGGCCAATATATTCAAATAGCTGAAGGGGAGTGATTTTACAAAATTAGCATTTTGTGCTTACAACAGCCAATGAAAGAAGAGAGAGAAGGAGATATGTGGTCAAATTAAAATAAGGGGCAGGCAATTAGAGAAACAGGGGAGTTTAAAAACACAACAGCAGGATAGGAGGGTTGAGAAAAAAAACTTGTGTGTGACTCACAAGAGACACAGCTGTATTATCTTTCCTAGTTTAATGTAGAAATAAGTAGTAAATTATAAAAACGAGAAAGGCCTGAGTACACATGTATGTCTCTCTTCAAAAAAAAAAAAAAAAAAAAAAAAAAATCCTCTAAATTAAATGCATTTTCAAGAAATCACAAAATCGGAACCAACCTCATTTAAATTATTTATTTTAACAAGGACCATGAAACAAATAAATTTGACAATGAAATATCCCATGCAGTCACTACCACCAAAGTATGAAATATCCCATGCAGTCACTACCACCAAAGTACTGTGTAAGTGATGAGTAGCAAATAAGATAAATTATACTGTTTGTCTAAAGTACTGCAGTGGTGGTGCTGTGGTAGGGTTATCGCCTCACACTTAGACATTGCATGTTCGATTCTCAGTTAGAGCATCTTCTGTGTGTCGACATGCGTGAATGGGCGTTCCTTCGTTGAAGATTGTGCATTAGGCCCGGCAAGCCAGCACATACAAATCTACTGCCAATCATTAGCGGACCGGAGTTCCGCTGTGGCGACCCCTAACCGGGAAAAGCCGAAAGACTGTTATACTGTTTGTCTAAAGATATATATATATATATATATATATATATATATATATATATATATATATATATATATATATATATATACACACACACACACACCAGATTTACTTAAGAAAGCCTGCCATATATTTCATGCAATGATTAATACATTCACAGTACCACAACATGGATGCTACATAAAATCATATTCCTTCTGCTTTTCAGCTGCAGGCTATTAATAATTTCTGAGTTTATCTGGTGCATATGCATTGAAATGATGTACAATTCTCACAAGGTATTTCTGAATGTATAGTGACAAATTACCTGAACAGGAAATTCAGACTTTGTAAGAAAGCCAGGTTAGAAACAAATAACACCACATATACCTGCGGTTTACTCTAATTTTGTTCCTGATGTCTTCTGATTACACTTCTCTACCTCCAAAGTAGTTCAAGCAAAGGAAAGCAGCATATTAATATTAAGTGATCATACGTTACTATGATGTACATCTATCTGATCGGTAAAACCAAACAAATACAAAATGAGCAAAACAATGCCTTTAAATGACATGTCTTCTTTTGTAACTGTCCTTTCTAGTAAACACATTTCCAGTGTAACACAGTATGACTTCAACCACCACCTTTGTTTTTTTTTTTTTTGTTTGTTTTTTTTTTCTTTAAAAAATGCATATCAATCCAGAGTTAAATGCAGTTACCACAGTTGCATATTCAGTAAGTCAAAACTTATTACTGTTGAACAAATGTGCTTTAAAAGGGACTGCACAAGTAATCCTTTCCATGTCAGTTTAGAAATGATTCAAAAATTAAAAACTGCATTGTCAGTAATGACCTTTTGTCAAAATTTGCTGGGCATTAAATACTGCTGAGCTAAGCAACAAGACATCATGGGATTATGTCTACTTCAGTGCACATTCGTGTTACAAAATGCAATCAATGACACTGCAAAATGAACACACAAGGGATCAGCATTAAATAACAAACTATAACATTGTTGTAAGTTATAACACACAGATTTCAGAAAGGAATAAAACAAATATTACTTTTGATATCAACATTCCAGTTTCAGTTATGTTTGTTAACATTGTTGTATGCTTTCTGAATGCAGCCATCTACACTCACCAAAGGGTGCTTGCGCTTTCGACCAGGTCTTCCCAGTTTCTTCACTACAGTCCCATTGCCTTGTTTCTTTTCTTCCTTGTTCCTTTCATCCTTATGTTCCCCTTCATTCTGCATCTGTGAACGAAAAAAATATTCACAATTCAAATCACCAAACCTAGTACCTGGCAACTATTCATAGTTACTTATCAGCACAACTACAATCCACTTTAATGACCTTCAGTTTAATCTTACATTTTTATGTTAATGTAAGATTCTGAATACTTTCAGAACAAATATAGAAGCAGACAATGGGTAAGGTCTAATGGGTCCAAGTATTCTCTTCACTTTCACCACTTACTGTACAATACTTGGTGGTTTCTTTCTCTACATTCATTCTCCTAACTGCTAAATGCATTCAAAAATGTAATCACTTGGTTTTACCAACCATTTCTTTTGGTCATCTACTGCAAAGGTTACTGCCTTTACATGTAAAATATGTCTTCAAATTAATCCTCAACTTGTGCTGTCAAGCTCAATGTCTTGCTCTTTATTCTCGATCATCCCTCATTGTGAAATACTGCTGGGTACACATACCGATATTTCCCTACTCTTGTCATACAACAATTTTTTGTTCTCTTTGCCCCTGCTGCTTGTTGATCGGCATCTGCCCTGCCAGAGAATAAGCACATTCATATCCCATCACCATGGCAAGGGTCAGTTAGGAGGTACCATCATTCACATAGCCATAAGAGGAGGTTTGTGAGTTTCTTTTCACAGGCATAACCTTGTTGCATGCACTTTGTATTAGTGCATGGCTAGGATCGTGCAATGGACTGACAGTGAAGAATGGCTTTCACTTCTGCAAGTGGTGTACTCTTCATGCTGGGACTCCTCCTCCAAGACATGGCAGGTGGTTTTCTCTGTCTCCACCAGGGGAAAACGCACCTACCCAGTGTGCCCTCGAGTATATGCAAGCCCCTCCAGGACAGATAAGTGTCCCATTCCCTTCACTCCTCCCCCATCCTGGCTCCCCCAGTACTGGAGCCACTAACTGAACTGCGGTTGCCTGGCTGTGGTTCAATGTAGAGGAGCCCTGACTGCACTGAACCACAGATCTAGACTGTAGCCACACAAGTGATCCACACTAGTCAATGTCTTTATAAGAAAACAACTTCAGCATAATGTCTAATTCCTCAAATGGCTGAAAAAGTGAAGATATCATCCCTTTGAGGCATGGAAGGAGTGTATGAAAGAGTACAGGTAAGTGCTTTTAGCACCCAATACACAAAATGGAACTCAAGACAAATTTAAAAGTCTATATGCTTTCTTTAGAACAATGTCCTACCAATACCTTTAAGAAAAAGTGGTTTAAATAAAGAAACAATTTTCTGCATAGAAAAGTTCAGAGGTAAAGTGCTTTGAAAAGCAACAATAATGAGAGAGAGAACCATGAAATCCTAAAATATTAGAAAACAGTATTCATAGATTCATAGGTGTTTACTACGCTAATGAGCACAAGGGCCTTTTTAAGCCTAGCCATGCATCTCAAATCTCTGACAAGTTCTGATACCCTTGAGAAGTGTAAGCATGGGCATGGAAGATGAACCATTTATAGGTTACCTTTATCCATTAGCGACATAGGTGCCAAACCAGGGATGAATTTCCGGTTTCCCACCTAATTGTCCAACTTCCTGAATTGGGTTACAGAGGAACTCTGCTTCACATGGATGAGAGGCCTGTTCCATAGACATGGTAGTCGCTGGGATACATACCTATCTCTCCAGCAGGTCCTATTTATATCACAGGCAAGGTTTAACTCTTTAAAATGGATAATTCTGGTGCTGTTTGTTTTGTGGCTAGGCGGGAGGTCCATCAGAGTGGAGTCTGACAGTGCCCTGTATGTCAAGCATAGATCTCCCCTCAAAAGCTTGTAGGAGACAGAATACAGGGGGGGTAGGGCCTTGAGGCAGTCTGCATAGGACATTTTACTTACACCCTGTATTCATTTAGTGAGGAACATCTGTGGACATTCTAATTGCTGGATATGCCTGGCTAGGTACATACCAAAGGGGGCACTGTACTCAAGGACAGGTCTGATGAATACCAAATCAGTGGAACAATGACTTCCTTGGATTTGGATGCCATACCTTTGTTTATAAGTTGCATAACACAGAATGATTTTCTCACCAGTGTAGACACATGGTGGTCAAAGACTAGATTACTATCTATGTGTGTCCCTAAGTTGCTGACTACTGGGTCAACTCTATGGGGTGTGTTGTCAATGGGGTGTGTTGTCAATATGATAGTTATCAAGGATGGATGGCTTCGCAAAGGATACTATGATGCATTCCTTGACATTTAGTTTTAGTCCATGGCTCTGACACCAGTTGTTTGTCTGTGTCAGCCCTTCCTGGAGAATGTTTGTGTCAGTGTGAGATTCAATGACAACTCCCAGTTTGCAAACATCTGAAAATTTAGTCAGCCAGAGACCACTGACATTGGCCTTGAATTCTGAGAAGTAAATGCCAAAAAGGGGTAGTCCAAGGACTGATCCCTGAGGGGCTCCACTTGGGACTGGCCTCTTTGTAGAGGTGGACTCCCCAATTCTAACTTCCTGGGTCCTGTCTGTGAGCCAGTTGACTATCCACTGGGTGACCTATAGGTTTGTGCCTAAACTCTTGAGTCTGTCAACAATGCCTGAGTGAAGTATTGTGTCAAATGCCTTGGCCAGGTCAAGGTGGGCTGTGTGAACGATTCTACCCTCATCTGTTGCTTTGGTGACCTTCTCAAAGACATCCACCAGGTTCAGTAGGCATGATCTGCTCTTGACAAAACCAAACTGGGTTGGTTCCAGTGTCTGGAGGTTTACTGTATCTCTAATGATCATCTCCATGATAATTCTTTCCATGGCTTTACATATAAGACTAGTGAGACTTACGGGCCTGTAGTTTCCAGGGTCTGTAGATAGCCCACCTTTGTGCAGAGGGATGACTGTTACCTTTATCCATTCATGGGGTAATTACAGTCACCCACGAATATGGTACTGGGTTGGATGGTTAGTGTTTTTAATAAGTTTAAATACATGGTATGGGTTTCTTGGTTCACAGAGGGGGACCTAAAGCTTGCAAGGAAGTGGTATTGGTCTTTTGCCTATGGTGATTTGAACATGGAGCAGCTCGAGTGCATTGTCCAGTTTAACCAACCTTGAAGTATATTTACCTTTGATGTACTTTTTAGGAGCATTATAAAAGCAAATCCATTACCTGTGGCACATTTTGTCCACTTAAGATAATATTATTGATTGTTATGCTGTTAGGACTTTAGTGTTGCTCTTTTGGCATTTACAGTTAAAGATATTTGTGCTGTGATACACGTGGGGAATGACACCTTTTCTAATTTTACCTTTGAGTATGTTGAGACTTGATACTGAATTTTAAAGAAGGTTGATGTGAAAAGTTTATGCCAGCCATTAGCACAGTTTACTTCTTCATTCCTGAATATGGACTTTAAAATAAAACTGATTCTACAGTTTAAAACTGTGGACATGAATGATATTTATATTGGTCAGTATTTTTCTCTTCACATGTGAACATGCCTTCTTATGGCATCATCAGCACAGCATAAGAGGAATGTTTGACTTTTGGAAGAAGGCAGAAACATGCATGTTCACAGCTAGACGGGTTTGACTTTATTGGCCTGAAATTGTCCATAAATAGACTTAAAAGTAAAAGAAAAAAAAAGTCATGGACATTCTGTATTCCATTAGCTGAAACACCAGAGATCCTTAAAGGGTAATTTGCATATATCCCATGTTGCCTCTGATACAAGAGGTTTAAGGTATCACACAGTGGAAAGTCTAGCTTTGCTAGATTTTTCTTTTTGTGTTTTTTAACCAATTGGTTTTCCTGTGTGACCTTATTACTCATTGTTTTAGTTTGTTGGCTGGGATATTTTGTAGACAGCCTTATGTTTATGGATATCAATTGGGTATGACAACCCTGTGTTTCCAAAAATCAAACATTCCTCTTATGCTGTACTGATGATGCTACAAGATGACAGAAACACACATGTCCAGAGCTAGAAGTGTTTGGCATTAATTGCCTAAAATTTTCCATAAATAGACTTAAAAGTAAAAGAAAACGTCATGGACAATCAGTATTGCCATTTAGCTGAAATACCTGACATCCTTAAAGGGTAATTTGCAGGAATCAGACTTTAAAGAATGAAATGCCCGAAATAAGCCCTTGGAATAACACACACAATCTTTTCTGTACATCTGTCTAAAGCAGGATTAGATACAAGTCTAACCTTCTGTTTTCATTTTTTTAGAATACCCCATAGAAAAAGACCAACCCAAAGAAAAGGCTCTTCACAGAGATTTAGGCTCCTTAGGTTGGCTTTGCTGTTATGCCTTGACTGCTCGCTCAAGATGGACAAGATGAGTGGCTCTACCTTGCCTGCAAAGGACAAACTAACAGCCACAGAGTCTCCAGGTCCTTAGTGGCTTCTAGAGAAGCAACGCCCATAGAATCAATAGAAGATAAGTGGTCTGAGGAACCTGATTTGGCCACAGTCGAATCAGTAACTCAGGTAGTGAGGAAGCCAGCTTGACTATCAAGGACTGCTGTAAAACTTTCTTCTTGTGGATGCAGGAGGGGAGAAGCAAAGAACCTGAAGCCTGCTCTATGATCCAGCTAAGAAAAGTGCCTGATGAGTGACTAGCAAACTGTGGTTATCAGCCTGTAATTTGGCAATCCATTTCATTTATGCCACTTCAGTACAGTTCACAATGTCCCAACCTCTCAAACTTTCCTCAACTATTTCCAGTACCATAAAAGTACAAGAATGCCTTGGGTTGTTAAAAATATGTTTGTACAAAGCATTAGAAATCTTCCCATTCCTAATGTCACTTGTGCTGTAAAATATGTTCTTTCAAAAGCCTGTTGGTTTTCCTATATAATGTTTTACGATCAGCATAGGTATTCAAACTATATACAGTATGTGTTAAAAGATGTACAAATGAATTTGAGGTGGAGATCATATTGTACGCTTTGCAGGCTTTATAAGGAAAAAGTACCAACCCTATTAGATAGACACTTCTTTATCCTAGGTCCATAACAAAGCTGTCATCTCAAAGATGGATTTTTCTTAAACCCAAAATAGGGTCTATCACTGCCAATGTTCCTAATACTCTCATCTGACAGCAGGATAGGCCAATTTCTGCTGACAATGTCAAAGACCATCCCGTAATCCCTGCTGTAAATCAACATTAATCTAGTGGTAGAGGTGCCACTATAAACAGTAGTATGTGGCACAAAAGGTCTATTCACAGACTGACACGCCTTATCAAAGTAGTCTCAACCTCTCGTTGTCTTCAGTCTGCTTACTTCAGAGTGGGTTCTCTCTATCTCCTTGGGGTGATAAGCCCTACCTAAAAATTCTTCACCCAGGCTCTCAGCTGCTTCCAAAAATTCAGCATCACTAGTATGCAATCTAAAAATCTTAAGAAACTGTTCCTTAAGAACATTACTATAAACATGGGACAGATGCATACTCATTCAATGCAACAAAGTGTTTTTCCTACAATTCTTGCTTGTCATGGGCAACTCAGTAGAGTTACGAATTTGGAAGGTAACCCATTATTACAAATGACTTTGTCTGGGAACTTGGTAGAGAAGGAAGATGTTACCAATGATTTGGAAGCCTTTTCACTTTTATCAGAAGAATTGGGAGAATTCTTTATTTAAGTAAAAAAGGCTTCAATGGTAGCAAATGCATGTAGAAGTCTGTCTACATCACTGGGTGATGCACAGAGGTTTTAGTGTGTTACTTATACTGTGTCTGTCCCATGTTTCTTAAGATTTTTAGATTGCATGACTTATGGGGACACCTATGCTGAGATATTAAGACTCTGGCAAGCCCTCAACATCAAACGGAGGTTCAATTATATTAGACTCTTAATTGATTTTTTTTCTCCTTTAGAAAAAGAGCTCCTCATGAGCATTGAGGCACTACAGAGTGAAATTCAGCAGAAATATAAATTTGAAATGTTTCAATCCAGATTGGATGCAATTTATAATGATGTTTATGCATATGATATCAGGTTACAATGGCAGAAAAAGAAAAAAACTAGAGAGGGACTTTTTGGACTTTAAAATGTGACAAGTGGAGTACCATAGGGTTCAATCCTGGGTCCTCTCCTGTTTGGTATCTACATCTTAGAAGTACAGGCTAACACAGAAGGTCTTTGGCTAACAAAGTTCGCAGATGACTGCAAACTAGGAGCCATAAATGAAACTCCTAACGATGTGGACATCCTACAAAAGGGCCTCACTGAAACAGATGTCTGGTGTCAAAGCCATGGCCTCAAGCTCAATGCCAAAAAGTGCATTTTCATCCCTTTTGGTAAAAACTCTGTACCCATGACCTACCACATAGGCAGTAGTCTACTTAACACCAAAAGTGTAATAAGTGACCTTGGGACACAGGTGGACAGCAGCCTCTCCTTTGATAATCACATTGCCACAGTAGTCAGGAAATGCTACATGGCACACCTTATCACAAAACATTTCTCATCTAGGAAAAAAGAGGCCATTGTTCCCCTCTACTCATCACTCATTAGACCCATTAGAGAGTACAACGCTCCTTTTGGTATGTACCTCACAAGACATCTACAACAACTACAAATACCGTAGAAATACCTCACAAAGAGGATTACCGGCTTCAAACAGATGCCCTATGCAGACCTTCTCAAAAAACTCCAGCTTTACTCCATCACATATCGTCTACTCTCTGGCTAACATACACAGCTATGTCAAACCCAGAGCTGTTAGACATGCTCCACTTAAAGAAATCCCAATCCCTCCGAGCTACATGCTCTAGGGACCTAAACCTTGTCACCACAATAAACAGAACATGCTGGAGGGATAGATTTCAGTCCCAGAGACTTCCCATACTCAGGAACAAACTACCTATCTATATCAAACAAAGCTCCTCAATAGCACTTTTCAAGAAAAATCTTGACGACTGGATGGGTGGTAGGAAATTTACCCCAGAGATCATTTCTGTAGCTCTGCTCGACAGGTGCACAGGAAAATAATTTTCTTTGGTGGCGAAAGTCAGGGTACCTTTTTTGCTAGGCTTATACAGGCCCTAGGGCCAATAGCCTAGTACCTACCTATGAACCTATATATTTCTATGGCTGAGATTTAACAAGAATGCAAATAATTCCTCTAAAAGGGCTGATGCTACAGGGACTGTAATGCAAAGAATGAATGGAAATGTTAATGATGACTCTCCTGTAATTGCTCATGAGCCAAGGGAATATGTTTCAAAGGCTATGGTGGCTTACAATGGGGAGTTATTCCAGTCCTTAACCCACAGGGAGGTGCTAAACAGAAGAAAAATGGCACCAGTAAATTAACTTCCACATCTGCACAGGTTTTTCCAGAGCTGCCAGTGATAGTGAAACTTCCATCAATGGCCAGAGGGGGGCATTTGTTGAGTCACAGACAGAAGAGGTGGAAGTTTTCAACAGAACTGAGTTTCCAGGTGAAGAGCTTGGCAATATGGAATTGGAAAACGTAGTGATCAGCTTGTCTTCATTTCACTTGTCAGAACAGCATTTATATGTGTTAAGCAAAGGATTATCATTTATACCAGCGAGACGTTACAAGGTGACCACAGGAGGTTGCTAGGCTAATGGCCCTGGGGCCCTTGCAAGCATAGCCAAGAGTTTATCCCCAAAAAAGAAACCTCAGTCAGCACCTATCACACCTGTCAGTGAGGGACACAGCTAGAAACCCTGGGACAAATTTGTGGTTTCCCCATCCACTCATGAAGTTTGTGCTTGAACAGGGTCAGCGAGGTACTCTGTTTGACGTGTATGGGAAGTCTAATCCAGAGACGGGGCAGCCTCTGGGAGACAAACCTGTCTCTCCAGCAGATTTTACTGCGTAAGGAGTCAAACTTGTGGATATGGAGCATCTCTAGTATGGCAGGGTCCAAGATTGCCTCGTACGCGAGACACAGATAACCCCTGAGCAATCTGTATGATACTGAGTAGAGTGATGGTGATTTGAGCCTGTCTGCACAGGACAGGTGTTGGCGGCCATGGATTCTCTTTGTGAGGTATTTCTGTGGCCTTTCCAGTTGGTACAGATGTTTGGAGAGGTGCACACCAAACGGGATGTTATACTCAATTATTGGTATAATAAGGTTCATAGGTGTGTATTAGGCTAATGGCCCTGGAGCCTTTACAAGCCTAGCCCATAGGATTACCCATAGAGGTTGCAATCCCTTTACCTATGAGATGAACCAAGTAAAAGGCTTTTCTGACCACTGCCACTACTTGATGGTCGCATGTGAGATTGTTGTCAACTTGAGTACTCGGGCCTCTCACCACAGGTTGTGTACATAGGGAGTTGCCGTTGATATGGTAATCAGTAGGTGGCTGTGTTTTTGCCGATTGGTATTATGATACATTTTTTTGCATTTAACTTGAGGCCATGACTTTGGCAGCAGTCATTAGTTGCTGTGACACCCTCTTGCAGTATGTTAACATGAGAGTGACGCCATCCTGAATTTTAAACTCTTTGTAAGGAACATAATACTATTTTTTCCATCTACTGATGTGAACAGTGTTCATGGTTTTAGAAAACCCAGTACCTTGTTACTACAGCCTCACTTACTTGTTGAAGCTTTACTTAAAGTTTGTGAAAATGATGTGTTCAATGAACTTAAATCCAATTGCAAGCAAAAGTTTTATAACTTAACTGAAAGTGAATGGTTAGCTTTGAGGGAAGTATGGGAAAATCCTAACATCTTTATGCTTTCCACTGATAAGGGGGAGGGGCAATTATGGATTTTGATATAGATGTACACATTCAGAAAATGGAGTTGATGCTTAGTGATGTACATACACATTCCAGAATTACTAAACTGGATGTTAATAAGATGATCAAGCACATGTATGACTGTTTGGATGATCTGTTTATGATGACAGCCCTTATCAAGGAGGTTTTTGAGTATTTGACTAACAGATCCATTGATTCTGATAATCCGTGGTCTACCTAAAGTCCACAAACAATTAAATGGCCCTCCGATGTGACCCACTGTATCGGGTCATGGCTGGCTCACTGAGGCTTTGTCAATTTATGTACAGACCAAGTTAAAACCTGTTGTTGAGAAGGCTCCTAAGGATACAGGGCATTACTTACAGACACCTGGTCAATGTTTTGACACTTTGCAAAGGACCAGTAATTTGTCTTTTGTTACCTCATATGTATGTACCTTGTTTACTATTATTCCGAATGACCTAGGAAGTGAATCCGTCAGGAACTTTTTAAGGACTACTGGTGACTATGACAATGGGCAGATTGACCTTATCTGTACTTCTTTGTTTCTTATCCTAACTAATAATATAATGTTTTTATTTTTAATGATGTACTCTAGTTGCAAAAGTTAGGTGTAGCTATGGGCACATCATGTGCCCATAGCTACGCCAATTTACTGATGGCCAGTTGGGAGGTGGAATATGTGATGGATTTTCCTATAACAAATTTTTTAAGCATGTTATATAATATAAGCATTTAGTTGACTATGTTTTTATATTATGGGATGGCCCTACTGATTTGCGATTTGCTTTATGATTTTTTTTAGGTATCTTGAAGGTACCTCTTATTTTTTAAATTTATACTTAATTTTCATTTACTTTTTCCATCCATACTTTATTTTTAACAATTAGTACAATATCATCCACATAATTATGCATTATTGGCAATTGTATCGCCTTCATCATTTTGTATCCACCACTGCTTCACATTTTATTAATTTCCCTCACTATTACAATTATAACTAATGAGAAAATTATACTACTAGCTGGGCAGCCCTGCTTTATTCCACATTCTATTTTTATTTATTCCCCAATCCAGCCATTTACATTTAATTTCACATAGTTCCTTTCATAAACAGATTTTATTACTTGTAATATTTTTGGTTACATTACATGCCTTCAAAATTCCCCATAATGAATTATATTGAACATTAATCATACTTATATCCCATACCATAACCTTCAATTCTATATTTTTATTTATGATTTCAATTATTTCTCTTATTATCCATAGTAACTCGCCTTCCTTTTCCTTTTCTTCTAAATACATTTTGGTCATATATTCTATCCATTTATTGTGTAACCTTTTTGTTATTATTCCAGTAAAATGTTATAATCTGTATTATTCAATGTTATAGGTATCCAATTTTTTTATCTCTTCTTTGTTTCCTTTTTTAAATATAAATTTTATAACTCCTTTACATATATCTTTTTGTCTTTAATTAAAGTTAGACATATTAGAAATAATATTTGGAACCATTCACTCATAATTTCTACAAAATTATTTTTTGCCACTCATTTCTTTATACATACCATATTCAATTCCATCCATTCCTGTTGCAGAATTCATGTTAATATCTTTTAGAATTATCAGGTTCTTACCTCTTACCAGGTCCCCCATACCACAACCACAGCGGGGAATACTACTACAACCCACCGATATTCCAGAAAGCAGAGGAGGAATCTCAGACGTCTCAGACTCTATCCATGAACCCCCAGGGAGACAGGAGAACAAAACAGTGGACAGGGGTGAGGGAAATACAACACCTGGGCAATCCCGACTGAAACCCCGAGTACAACTCAGGTGCCAGGCTCAGACAGAAGAACCAGCCACAATAACAGGTACAATAACAACAATAACAGGTGCCACAATAACAGGTGCTCCACTTATCTGGAACCACTCTGTTAAAGCACTGACTGAAGATGAAAAAAGTGTGTTATCCAAAGGACTTACTTTTGCACTATGCTGCAGGAGTAAGGTTGCTCAGGTACCAAAAGACCTTAAATTGTTTGTGAGGAAGCTAAACTTAAGGGTACAGTTTCATGGCAAAAGAAATGATATTGAAAATAAGCCTACTGATGAAACTATAAAAAGGCCTAGCAGCTACTGTTCACCACTACATCAAACATTAGCTGCTTTCGAAGTGAAATGTGAGATGGATATCAGGAAACTCCTTATAGGTTCATAGGTAGGTACTAGGTTATCTGCCCGAAGGCATTTATAAGCCTAGCCAGAATGTGTTGGCTTTTGCCACCCCCTTAGATTAGTTCCCTGTGTCTCTGTCCAGCAGAGCCACTGAAGTGATCCCCGGGGTAAACTTTCTGTTTCCCATCCACTCGTCAAGGTTTCTCTTGAAGAGTGTTAGCGAGGAGCTCTGCCTAATGTAGATTGAAATCTTGTTCCAAAGCATGAGAAGTCTCTGAGACAGAAATCTATCCCTCCAGCACATCCTATTTATTGTCCAAAGCATGGGAAGTCTCTGGGACAGGAATCTATCCCTCCAGCATGTCCTATTTATTGTTGTGGTGAGGTTTAGTTCCCTAGAGCATGTGGCTCGAGGGGATATGGTTTTCTTTAGGTGGAGCATGTCCATCAATTCTGGGTTGGACATGCCCTTGTATGTCAGGCAGAGATCACCTCTGAGCAGGAGGTATGCAACCGACTACAGCCGGAGTTTCTTCAGTCGAGTTATATAGGGCATCTGTTAGTGGCAAGTGATCCTCTTGGTGAGGTACTTCTGTGGTCTTTCCAGCTGTTGTAGGTGTCTTGTAAGGTACATCCCAAATGGGGCGTTGTACTCTATGATGGGTCTGATGAGTGATGAGTAGAGGGGCACAATAACCTCTTTTGATCTGGATGTGAACCCTTTTGTGATTAGGTGGGCCACATAGAAGGATTTTCTAAACACTTTGGCAATGTGATTATCAAAGGAGAGATTACTATCTACTTGGGTCCCCAGATCCCTTATTAGATCTTCCGTATTTTGGGGGCTACCACCTATGGGGTAGTTTGTGGGTACTTTGTTTTTTCCAAAGGGGATGACTATGCACTTTTTGGCATTTAGCTTGAGGCCATGATTTTGACACCACGTATCCGTATCAGTGAGACCCTTTTGGAGGATGTCTGTGTCAGCCAGACAGTATATTATAGCCCCTAGTTTGCAGTTGTCTGCAAACTTGATCAGCCATAGTCCTCCTGTGCTTGCCTGTACCTCTGAGAAGTATATGCCGAACAGGAAGGGTCTTAAAACTGAGCCCTGGTTAAAAAACCTTCTACGAAAAAACTTTATAACTTAACACAGGGAGAAAGAAAAGCATTGATTGAGCTAGGCAATGACCAGGCATGTAATAAAGGCAGACAAGGGAGGAGGTATACTTGTGACTGATACCACTAGCTACAACCAAAAGATAGAGAACATGCTGGAGGATAACAGATTTTATGAGCAATTTACCATGGATGACATAAAAAAGAGCATATGATTTATGGAACACTAATCTCACCACATTATGGGAAGAAAAACTTATTACTGAAAATCTTTATAATTACTTATGGAGCCCATGCCCACGTTTACCTTACTTTTTTGGAATACCAAAGCCACACAAGAACAGAGAAGACCCACTTTATAGACTGGTGGTAGCAAGTGGAGGTTCCCTTACTGAAGCCACAGCCATTTACCTTGATTACTTGCTGAAACCTTTAGCAGAAAAGAATAAGTCATACATAAGAGATTCAATGGATTTTTTTTAGGAAAATAAAAAAACATTACAGTCGAAGCTGACAGTATTTTATTAACTATTGATGTGGAATCCTTGTACACATGCTCCCTCACAATTACTGTATAACAGCAGCTATGTAGTCTTTTAAGAAACATAATTAAGGTACACAAGCACAACTGCAAAAGTTAAGCAAGCTCATTAATCTTGCACTGGACTTCAATTTCTTTACTTTCAATAGCAAACACTACAAACAAAAAACTGGTATAGCAATGGGGTTTGCCATGGCTCCCAGCATAGCTAACATAGCCCTGGGCAAGTGGGAGGAGGACTTTGTGTTAAACAACGCAGACTACATGCAGCATATCACATGCTATTTACATTTTACTGATGACATCTTTATTGTGTGGGAAGGTAACACCTTGAAGCTTAGAGATTTTTATCACTTACCTCAATCAAACAACCCCTTTCCTGAAGTTTACCTCTTCCCATAGCTATACTTCAACCACTTTCCTAGATATGCACATTTCCAAGGACGCCAACAATAACAGAATCACCACTGATCTATTCAGAAAACCAACGAGGGTTAACGTACTACTCCACAGTAAAAATCTACATCCTACAAAGACCAAGTATAATGTAGTGAAATCCCAGGGCTATAGATTAGCTAGAATTACCATAGAGATGGAACCATTTCTAAGAAACATGAACAACTTAGAGAATGATTTTCTAGTGAGAGGCTATGAAAGTCAGATGTTAAAAAATATCCTGGAACCCATTATAGAACTGAAAAGGACTGAAGCACCTTCACTCACCCTCCCCAGTAGGAGAATGTAAGAAATTCCACAGAGAATAACAAATGCAGAAATAGCTGCATCCTGACATACACTTTGGATTATCACAGTATCAAAAATGTTAGTGAAGAAAACTGGGACATTGTCATAGGAAACCCTTTTCTGATTAACATTTTAGGTGAAGCCCCATCTTTTGTTTATAGGAGGGCCAGGAACATTAGAAATGTTGTTGAATTTATACCTAGACCACATGAGAGAAACACTTAAAGATGTGATACTAATTGTACATTTTGTATATTTATATAGCAAGGTGATAGCTTTCATTGCCCTTATTTAAAGAAAATCATTAAGACCAGTGCAGGGGGGTGACTAACATAACAAAAGTAATTTACAGGGCACAGTGCAATGAATGTGATGCATTCTATGTGGGCAAGACTGTAAATAAACTCAAGCGTAGGATTTCATGTTCTTGTCAGAAATCCGCTCTGGATGTAAAAATAATGCACTAGCCAAACACCTTTCTCTTCAAGACACACAGGTTTTAAGTTCCAGATCCTGGCTCGCAAAGACATGGGTGATCTCGAAGGAGACATCTGAATATTCTGGAGAAACATGAACTCATGTGGCAATTAAAGTTGAACTCTTTTAGGAAGCCTGGACTAAACTACTACTGTTCAATTAAAAGTGTACTGGAACTTAGATAATTGCCACGTTGTTACATGACTAATTTTATTTTATTCTACCAGTTGGTTTTAAATACCATTTTAAATCAGTTGTAATTTAATTGTATATTTTTTAGGGTTCTTTTACACAGACCTGAAGAAGTCTAGAAGGACGAAAGTAATCTTTGTTAACAATAGGTTATGAAAATGTGATTTTTACAATTGATTTTTTACATGCAAAGTGTATATGTATACATTTATATATATTTTTTGATTGCCAAATGGACTAAGTTTGATATATTTCCAGCCATGTAGTATACTGTCTTGGATAAAATCACAGACTTAATAATCTACTTAATAAATAAGAGGTACCACATCATTATACATTTTATTTAAAGTACATAAGGGTTACATTACTATGACAGCTACTAAGTAGGGCAGGACCAGCTCGAATGTCACACTGATGGGAGAAGGGATGTGAATTTAACATGTGTACTAATAACACTTTGTTTTACAGCACAATAAACCACACCCTGACAAAAAGTATATATATATATATATATATATATATATATACATTTAGAAAGCTTGTGAGGAAACTTATTACTCTATTTTTGTCTTACTTGGATCGCTTGTCTGTGTATTTAATAAAGGATTTTTGACTGGACTGCCTGCCTTGCTTGGATTACTTTTGAATACTTAGTAATTCTGTACAATTATATATTTTTTATTATTTTTTTTTTTTGCCTTAAGACGAGTTTAAGTTTTCTACTTCTACTACTATTGCCTGATCTGACTGATATACAGTGATTAACTAGAGATATATGGACTGAAAATCTTCCACACAAAGAAGTTTCTTACACTGTTTTATCTTTTAGAATTTCATTCAATTCTTTCATAGTTATTTTTTTCTAAATAGTCATTATCTCTGTTACTTAATTTTTCACCTTTACAAATTTGTTATACATTTTCTACTCTTTTAATAAATAATTCCAATACATATTATGTAATTATTTTGCATATTCTTTCTTGCTGTCTTATTTGCTTACCTTTCTTAGTCTTTAATTTTCTTATTTTTCCTTCTTTTATTACTTTACACAAATATGGTGCTACCTCTTCTTTTTTCCCTTGTAAATAATATTTTGTTTATATAACAAGTTGTTAATTTTAATTTGATTTATTTTATATATTTCTCTTTCTTTTTCAGAAAAGAAATTTTCTTCTCTAAACTCTCTGAATGCATCTTGATTTAATATATACTTCTCTTTTTCTTTTCTTCCTTATACATTCTAAGAGCACTTTTTATATTTAACTTTAAAATTAAGCCACTAAATGGTCCCTTCTCATAAAACTCTCTCAAAACTCTTATGATTTTTCCATAATTCCATAAGTTGTTTTTTTCTTCTAAAACTAATTCCTTTTCATTAATTCACTGTATTCCTTTTCCTATTTTTATATATTCTTCATTTTCCTGTACTTTAACCAATATAGCCAAATGATCTGAAAATCCAGCATACTTAATTCCCCATTTTTTAACTTTTAAACTAAACAATATTAAAAAATAATCAATTTCTGCCCTAATTTCATTCCTTTTGTAGGTCCAGTGGTAATCTCCCATACACTTAACTTTCCACTTCTCATAATGTGTTTACCCATTTTAACATCACAATTGTTCTTATTTTTTTCTTAAATTACAATTAAAATCACCCACCACTATAATATCTGTATTTACACAAACATATTCAAGAATATTTTTATAATTTCTCTCTCTTTTTTGTTACATATGCATAGAAAGCTATAACTCTATACACATTTTTTTTTCCATCTGAATATATTGAATATTACAGTAATTTGCCCTAGTTCCACTATGGTTGCATCTAATATTGTAATGCTTTCTTGACATTATATATATATATATATATATATATATATATATATATATATATATATATATATATGTATATATATACATACACACACACACACCCAAGCATGTTTCGTTCCCCATATTCCAAAGTACTGCACCATTCCATTTGTTGTATTAATTTCCTTCACTATTACATTCATAACTTATGAGAAAACTACACTACTAGCTGGGCAGCCTTGCTTTATTCCACATTTGATTTTTTATTTCTTCCCCAATCCAGCCATTAATATTTAGTTTCATATAGTTCTTTCATAAACAGATTATTACTTGTAATATTTTTTGCTTACATTATATGCCTGCAAAATTCCCCATGATGATTTGTATTGAATATTGTCATAGGCTTTACTTATATCCCCTATTATAACCAATGCTTCTACATTTTTATTTATATCATCAATTATTTATCTTATTACCCATAACAACTCTACTTCCTTTTCCTTTTCTTCCAAATACATTTTGGTCAGATATTTTATCCATTGTGTACCCCTTTTTGTTATTATTCTCATGAAAATTTTTTATAATCTATGTTATTCAATGTTATAGGGCTCCAATTTTTTATCTCATATTTATTCCCTTTTTAAAAATATAAATTTTAAACCTCCTGTACATATCTCTTTCTCTTTAATTCCAGTTTCTAGTCATTCATTCATAATGTCTATAAAATTATTTTTTTTCCACTCTTTCATGTCTTTATACACACCATATTCAATTCCGCCCAGTCCTATTGCAGAATTCATGTTAATATCTTTTAGAATTTCATTCAATTCTTTCATGGTTATTTTTTGTTCTAAATACTCATTATCTTCCTTATTTAATTTTCACCTTTATAAATTTGCTCTATGTTTTCTTCCCTCTTAAATAATTCCAATACATATTCTTTAAATATTTTGTGTATTTCTTCTTGCTGTCTTCTTTGCTTACTTCCCTTACTTTTTAATTCTATTATTTTCCTTGTTTTATTATTTTACTCAAATGTGGTGCTATGTCTTCTTTCTTTCCTTGTAAACAATATGTTTGCTTATACAAGTTTTTAATTTTAATTTAATTCATTTTATATGTTTCTATTTTTCATAAAATGAATTTTTCTTCTCTAAGTCTACACATGTTTCTTGACTTAATATATATCTCTTTTTTTCTTCCTTATACATTCTAAAAATACTTTTTTATGTTTTTCTTTAAAATTAAGCCACCAAACAATCCAATTCTCATAAATCTCCCTCACAGTAGTATGATTTTTCCATAATTCCACAAGTGCTTTTTTCTCTTCTAAATCTAATTCATTGTCATTAATTTCTTTATTCATTTTCCTATTCTTATATATTACTCATTTTCCTGTACTTTAACCCATATTGCCACATGATCTGAAAATCTAGTATACTTAATTCCTTTTTTATAACTTTTAAACTATCAGATATTAAAAAATAAATTTCTCTCCTACTGTTATTCCTTTTATAGGTCCAGTGGTTATTCTCCTATACACGTAACTTTCAACTTCTCATAATTTCTTTAGCCATTTTAACATCACAATTGCTCTTATTTTTCCTTAAATTACAATTAAAATCACCCACCACTATAATATCTGTATTTACACAAACATATTCAAGAATATTTTTATCATTTCTCTCTCTTTTTGTTACATATGCATAGAAAGCTATAACTCTATACACTTTTTTTCCCCATCTGAATATACTGAGTATTACAGTAATTTGCCCTAGTTCCACTATGGTTGCATCTAATATTGTAATGCTTTCTTGACATTTTATAAATATCTATATATATATATATATATATATATATATATATATATATATACACACACACACACACACACACCAAGCATGTTTTGTTCCCCATATTCCAAAGTACTGCACCATTCCATTTGTGTTCTTTCTTCCTCTGTTAATAACCTGATATCTTCTAAAACAATATGTGTTATCTACCGCAGCACACCATTGTAATATACATATTCTCTTAAGATTTTTCATACTCTTCACATTTAAAGCTAATATTTTCAGCTTTTAAGAACAGTATAATAAAATTGTTATCCCTTTCCTTTGTTATTTTCTCTAACCATTATATTTTTGAATTTTCTTTTCCTTTCTTTAACTTTTTTCCCTACTAAATTCTTTTTATTTTTTATTTGTATGCCAGTCAGCTTCTTCCTCACTTATATACTGTTTCTTTTTCCTTGTTACTTTCTTTAACTTCATGTACAACCAGTTTATGTATCAACTGGTGCCAGAGCCATGGCCTCAAGCTAAATGCCAAAAAGTGTATAGTCATCCCCTTTGGCAAAAACAAAGTGCCCACAAATTACCACATAGGTGGTAATCCATTAAGTACAGAAGAAGTCATTAGGGACCTGGAGACCCAAGTTGATAGCAATCTCTCATTTGACAACCACGTGGCTAAAGTGGTTAGAAAAATATTTTATATAGCCCACCTAATCATGAAGGGATTCACATCTAGATCAGGTGAGGTCATCGTACCTCTTTACTCATCCCTCATCAGGCCCATAATTGAGTACAATGCCCCTTTTGGGATGTACCTTACCAGACACCTGCAGCAACAGGAAAGACCCTAAAAGTACCTCACCAAGAGGATCAAAGGGCTCAAACACATGCCATATGCTGCCCGGTTAAAGAAACTCCAGCTCTACTCAGTGGCATACCGCCTGCTCAGAGGCGATCTGTGCCTGACGTATAAAGCCATGTCCAACCCGGAATTAATGGACATGCTGCACCTCAGAAAATCCAAATCCGATCGAGCTACGCGCTCGAGAGACTTGAACCTCAGCACTGAAATAAATAGGACATGCTGGAGGGACAGATTCATAACCCAGAGGCTCCCTTCACTCTGGAATAAAATCCCAGTCCAGGTTAGGCAGAGTCCCACAATGACTCTCTTCAAGAGGAATCTTGATGAGTGGAAGGGAGATCGTAGGTTTACCCCGGCTATCACTTCTGTGTCACTGTTAGACAGAGGCACAGTATACTAACCTCAAAAAAAGGCATAGCAAAATTAATTTAAAATGGGTGGCGAAAGCCAAACACACTCTGGCTAGGCTTATAAATGCCCTAGGGCAGATAGCCTAGTATGAACCTATGAACCTAAATCTTTTTGTACATTTTCTTGTATAACACATTCTTCTATCTCTTTCTCCTGTATAACTTCATTTTCTTGCACATTCATTTCACATTCTAGCCATGAATGACCAGTACTGCCACATTTTTTTGCACTTTAAAATCCCATTTTTTTTTTTGCATTATGTCCTGTTTAATGCACTAATGGCATATTTTTAGCACATTCATCGATTAAATGATCATTTTTTAAAAAAAATAATATTTGGTTGACCCCTGTATTTCACAACCCCCCCTATTACCAAAAACATTAATAATACTAGGTACATGCGTAACATTTTCATTTTCCATTTTTAGTATTACTCAACATTTCAATCCCCCAGGCCATATTTCTCTTTTGTCATATATTTTTGTCCTGTTCATTACTTATCATATCATTAACAAATGTTTTTTCAGTTCTTTTGCTTCAACTTTAGTTCTAAACTGGATCATTATTCTTTTTTTGTCTGTAAAAAGCTTGCGCCACATATTCTGATCATAGATAAATATTTTTCTTTTCTTCGTATGCACCAAAAAAAAATCATGGCCTGCCTAGTCTCAAATATTAAGTCACAAAAAGTCTCTTTATTAAAATAAATGCTCTTACCTCTTTTGCTTTGACACCCAGAGGTGCTATGAGTCCCAAACCTCATACTTGTCCACACTTTCTTTTTTACTTCTCATACCTACTGCATACTTCTTTTTTGTTTATTTTATTTCTTCTTTCTTCTTTGTTTCTTCTCCAACAGTTTGGGCATAAGTTTTTGTCTCTGGAACTTTTTCTGGCACAGTCTTGTCTTCTCCTTTTTCTTCTTCTATTTTTCCATAATGTCGCTCCATGAAATTGTTGCTCCATTTTCTGGCTCACTTTGGTTTACCATTTCTTCCAAATAATCATCCCGCATCCCCTGATTGCAATAACTGATAGTAATAATTCTGCAGTTTTTAGAAGTAACCATGTCTCCTTCAATCTCATCTGAAAGTTTTCCTCTGAACCCATCTCCGTTTCAACTATAATCTCCTTTTCCTCCAACATCACTGTTTTTTTCTGCACCCATATCATCAGAAACAACTTCTGGTAGTGGTTCTACCATTTCAATTACATTTTCAGCAACTTTCATTCCAGTTTCAGCAAAAGCTGAGTCAGCAATAATTTCTCCCCATTTCTCCAGGCTGCCTCTGCACCTGGAACAGCAACAAGATTTCTGGTGTGTCACACACAAATGCTTCCTCCTACTAACAAGACTACTTTTTTATTAATATATATTACATATTATTTACATTTTTACATTATTTACAAATTTCCATTCATTATAAACTTCAGTTTAAGCATTCCCCCACTCTTATCTACAACCAAAACATTATTTTTTCCAAAATCTTTGTCAAAGACCATTTCCATTGTATTTAATTTCATTTAGTCTCTCATTTCATATAGTCCATGAAGCATAAAATATTACTCTGTCCATTTTCTTCACTTCTTCCTGTTTACATGCACCATAATAACCAGATTCTATTATTTCCATATTTATTTGTTCAAATTTTAACAAACGTTTCACCCTATTATCTTTACATATTTATTTCCACAAATTATGAACTCTTTCACATTTCAAAAACACATGCTCAGTAGTCTCAAACTCGCCACATTTATTACATGTTCTATCTTGCTTTTTTTGTATGGCATATTTGCCATAGCCAGCAATTTTCTAATAGACAATCCCCATAAAAAATCATTACGTTCTTTAATCTTTTATAGTTATAATATCTTACCATTATGGCTTTTTTCTTATCTATTTTATAAATCTTTCCATGGAGCAATACAATAAAATGCTTTCATAATACTTAAGTACCATTCCTTTTTATTTTTCTCACATATATTCTTTTTTTATTTTCCATAACACAGTTTTGTTTTAGTACTCTCATTTCTTCATTCACAGTGCTTTTACTTTGTTTCTAACTTTCATTCCTTCCCACAATTCTTTGTATTTACAATATAGTATCCTTTCTATGAAGTTTTTATTTTTCTTCAAAATTCCTTTTAATACCTTACATAAAATTAAAGATGCTGCATGTACTTTTGGGCTTATTAAACCCAAACCTCCTTGTTCTTCCTTCATATACAGAATCCCTCTTTTGACTGGATTCAGTCAACAGCCCCATATAAAAGACACTATAATCATTAATTCCTTTTCATACTTAATAAGAATCATATAGATGTTAGCAACATAAGTAATTTTTCATATTACCATGGTGTTCAACAAGTGTGTTTTTTTCTATATGAAAATCTGTATGATTTCCAACAATTAGTCATATCCTTTACTTCTTTGAGTACATTATCCCATTGTTGTTGCCTGTATTCATTCCTTCCAAATGTTATTCCTGATATATCTATGTATTTTTCATTGAACTCAACATCTCTTATCATACCTTCAAAACCAAATTCTTTAATTTTCTCCTTAGTTATACTTAAACCAGTTTTTATTTATACTTAATTTTCATTTACTTTTTCCATCCATACTTTATTTTTAACAATTACTACAATATCATCCGCATAATTATACATTATTGGCAATTGTACTTCCTTCATCATTTTGTATCCACCACCTGACATTTTATTAATTTCCTTCACTATTACATTCATAACTACACTACTAGCTGGGCAGCCTTGCTTTATTCCACATTCTATTTTTATTTCTTCCCCAATCCAGCCTTTACATTTAGTTTCACACAGTTCCTTTCATAAACAGATTATTACTTGTAATCATTTTTGCTTACATTATATGCCTGCAAAATTCCCCATAATGATTTATATCGAATATCATAAGCTTTACTTATATCCCCCTATCATAACCTTTGCTTCTATATTTTTATTTATATCATCAATTATTTATCTTATTACCCATAACAACTCTACTTCCTTTTCCTTTTCTTCCAAATACATTTTGGTCAGATATGTTATCCATTGTGTACCCCTTTTTGTTATTATTCTCATGAAATTTTTTTATAATCTATGTTATTCAATGTTATAGGGCTCCAATTTTTTATCTCATATTTATTCCCTTTTTAAAAATATAAATTTTAAACCTCCTGTACATATCTCTTTCTCTTTAATTCCAGTTTCTAATCATTCATTCATAATGTCTATAAAAATAATGTTTTCCATTCTTTCATGTCTTTATACATACCATATTCAATTCCGCCCAGTCCTATTGAAGAATCCATGTTAATATCTTTTAGAATTTCATTCAATTCTTTCATTGTTATTTTTTGTTCTAAATACTCATTATCTTCCTTATTTAATTTTCACCTTTATAAATTTGCTCTATGTTTTCTTCCCTCTTAAATAATTCCAATACATATTCTTTAAATATTTTGTATATTTCTTCTTGCTGTCTTATTTGCTTACTTCCCTTACTTTTTAATTCTATTATTTTCCTTGTTTTATTATTTTACTCAAATATGGTGCTACCTCTTCTTGCTTTCCTTGTAAACAATATGTTTGCTTATACAAGTTTTTAATTTGAATTTAATTCATTTTATATGTTTCTATGTTTCATAAAAGGAATTTTTCTTCTCTAAGTCTCCACATGTTTCTTGACTTAATATCTTATATCTCTTTTTTTCTTCCTTATACATTCTAAAAATACTTTTTTATATTTTTCTTTAAAATTAAGCCACCAAACAATCCAATTCTCATAAATCTCCCTCACAGTAGTATGATTTTTCCATAATTCCACAAGTGCTTTTTTTTCTTCTAAATCTAATTCATTGTCATTAATTTCTTTATTCATTTTCCTATTCTTATATATTACTCATTTTCCTGTACTTTAACCCATATTGCCACATGATCTGAAAATCTAGTATACTTAATTCCTTTTTTATAACTTTTAAACTATCAGATATTAAAAAATAAATTTCTCTCCTACTGTTATTCCTTTTATAGGTCCAGTGGTTATTCTCCTATACACGTAACTTTCAACTTCTCATAATTTCTTTAGCCATTTTAACATCACAATTGCTCTTATTTTTCCTTAAATTACAATTAAAATCACCCACCACTGTAATGTCCATATTTCCACAAACATATTCAAGAATATTTTTAAACATCATTTCTCTCTTTTTTTCCTGTTGCATACGTATATAAAGCTATAATTCTATACAAATACTTTTCTATCTCATGTCTATAAATGTAGTTTGGCCTAGTTCCACTATGGTTACATCTAAAATTTTAATGTTTTCTTGACATAATATACATATGCCCGAGCATGTTTCTTTCCCCATGTTCCAAACTACTACACCATTCCAAAGTTTTTCAGTTTGTGTTCCTTCTTCCTCTTTTAATAATCTGATGTCTTCTAAAACAATACCTGCATCTACTTCAGCACACGATTGTAATATACCTATTCTCCTTTTAAGATTTTTCATACTGTTCACATTTAAAGATATTTTCAACTCTTAAGAACAGTTAATATAATGAAATGCTTATCCTCTTCCTTTCTTATTTTCTCTAAGCATTATGTTTTTGAATTTTGTTTCCTTTAACTCTTTTACCTATCAAATTATTTTTATTTCTTACTGTGCACCAATCAGCTTCTTCCTCACTTGTCTCCTGTTTCTTTTTCCTTGTCACTTTCTTTAACTTCATGTATAACCTCTTTATAAGTTAGATCTTTTTACATTTTCTTGTATAATGCATTCTGCTATCTCTTTATCCTGTATAACTTCATTTTCATTTTCTTACACATTCATTTCACATTCTAGTCATGAATGACCAGTACTGCTACATTTTTTGAACTTTAAATCACACTTTTGTTGCATTATGCCCTGTTCTACCACATAAATAACATATTTTCTTATCACATTCATTGATTAAATGATATTTTTTCCACAAAAATAAGTTTTTGGTTGACCCCTGTAATTCACAAAGCCCCTATAACCATGAACATCAATAATACTAGGTAACATGCATAACATTATCATTTTCCATTTTCAGTATTACTCCACATTCCCATTCCCCAGTCCACATAGTCCTCTTTTATCATGCACTTTTGTAGTGTCCATTACTTCTTTACATATAATTAACAAATGTTCTTTCAGTTCTTTTGCTAAACTTCAGTAGTAAACTGGATCATTATTCTCTTTTTTGTCTGTAAAAAACTTACACGACTTATTCTGACCATGGATAAATATTTTTCTTTTGTTCATATGCACAATTTTCCATGGTCTGCCCAGTCTCAAATATCAAGTCACAAAAAGTCTCTCTATGAATTAAAATGAATGCTCTTACCTCTTTTGCTTTGACACCCAAAGGTGCTATGACAGAGTCCCAAACATTATACCTGTCCAAACTTTCTTTTTTACAGTTCACAAGTACTGTATATTTCTTTTTTGTTTCTTTTATTTCTTTTTTCTTTCCTCCTTCTCCCACAGTTTGTGCATAGGTTTTTCTCTCTTGAACTTTTTCCTGGCACAGTCTCTTCTTTTTCTTCTTCTACTTTCTCCATGATGTCACTCCATGAAATTGCTGCTCCACTTTCTGGTTCACTTTGGTTTACCATTTCTTCCAAATAATCATCCCGCAACCCTCCCGATTGGAAGGTTGTAATTACGCATTTCTCAGAAGTGACTGTCGCTCCTTCAAACAATCTCCTCTGAAAGTTTTCCTCTGAATCCATCTCCGTTACAGCTACAATCTCCTTTTCTTCCAATATCACTGTTTTTATGCATCCACAGCATCAGAAAAAAATTGTGGTACTGATTCTAATCAGCCATATTTTCTTCCTGTTCCTCCTGGCCGTCTCCGTGCCTGGACAGGAACTAGGAAGTCAGCATGTCTAACACACAAATCCTTCCCATGTCTACCAAGAGTAGAGGAAGTTCCCTGATGTCCTGGCCAAATTTCCCCTAGTAGTAGAAAAGCCACATTGGGTTTCCCCTGAAAAGCGGCTACTAGCCTAGTGGGACTAACCTGATCAAAAAGGATACATAAATAAATAAATTAACCACTTTATAATGTCTTCCAGATGTGATGCTAAGGGATTCCCCCTCAAAGCAAATCATGGAATCTATGCTGAGAACACATAACAAAGGGTTATATTTGTTGACCTGATCATAATTCTACAGTGCATGGAGATTCATCTGCTCCACGTACTACAGTTTACAGCAAAAAAGTGTAGGAGTGCAAAGTGTGTTGGTAATGCACTTCACTCTGTCAAACAGACCACAGGCAGAAATGAAGTGCCCCTCAGTAAAATTAACAACTTTCAAAGCTTTTATGCTCTTTGTTCTGCTACAATTTCAGGTTGTAAGTGTGGCAGAGTGAAATAATTTTACTTTCTGCTGCTGCTGTTTACTGGATGGCACTGTTCCCTGTTAGTCCCTAGCAATAATTCTGACCTTACAAGAGATTAGGGGAACTTAAGCATCTAAGCTCTGTTAAGATCAGGTTTCATGTTAGGGCTGTACTTAACAAGCTAACTTTTTCCCCGGTTTTTGAAGCATAATCACAGACCTCTACGTACTACAAGCTGATAAGAAATAACAACCGATCATACTTCTTTGCAGTGCATGAAATGTTAGCTACTCCAAGTTCTAACAGTTATATAAAAAAGTGAAGGTGCACAAAGCGTTTTACAGTTCGTAAAGCTTTCTGTTAGATACTTCTTTCTGATGCACTTTTATTTTTTTGAATGACACTAAAGTGCATAACAGCATTTAAAGCTCTGAAAATGCTTTGGATCCTGTCCTGTTTTAGCTGCTGTTATCCTCTAGCATGTGACAAGAGCTTAATAGTGCTGAAACTTGCTTACCAAAGTTTTTTCCCCCTGAATTTATGTCATAATCGTGGCACTACTGCCTGCCTAAAATTGTAGAAGTGGCAGTTTCTTTCTTACCCTGTATAAAATGGCAAAAGTTTGTAACACCATAAACTGATGTCAAAGACGGACATAGGCTCCCTATTGAAATGTCGGCACGTGAAATGCTGACTGCCAACAAGGCTGAAAAACAGACTGAAATTATGGCAGAACAGTGAACCTTCTAGACTGGTCTTCTCCTGTAAACTTCTTTTTTCAGTGGGGCAAGCCCATGCAGACAGGGTGAGTGGAAGGCCCCCCAAACCCTAAACATAAATATACATACATATATATATATATATATATATATATATACACACACACACATATATACACACACACACATATATATATATATATACATATACATATATGTATACATATATATATATATATATATATATATGCACATACACACACACACACATATATATATATATATATATATATATATACACACACACACATATAAAGATATATATACATATATATATATATATATATATATATATATATATATATATATGCACATATACACACACACATATATATATATATATATATATATATATATATATATATATATATAAAGGGAATATTGTATTCGTTTTTTTCTGCCATTCATTCTCTGTGTTTTGGAACTTGCTCTAGCAGTTCTTGACATTTAAAATAGTTACCATGCACATAATATCCTTTAACATGCAGAGCCATCTTCAGATCAGTCATTATTCATTGACAGGGAAGGCTGGATTCAGTATAGGAAAAACTTTTCCTTAGTATAATTAAATTATATAACCTTACAAGTAGAAGATCATAATTTGCAATATAAAATATCTGTGCTTTATGAAAGAGTGAGGATAGTATGATAGCAATAAAATGAAATAAAATTATAAAAGAAACAATTTAATAAATGAAAGGCAAAATGATACATAAGATAACCCCACTATAACTAAAACTTAATTTGATCAAAATATGTAGCTTTACCTTTAATGTTCACTGTTTTGTTGTTAGAAAGGGATAGGTCTTAGGCACATTCTAGGCATACTAAGGGACCTAGTTAGGTATAACGTCACACAGACTGCAGTGAGGACAATCCAGTGCTTATCTACATGATCCTGCCTTGCTTTGTGATTTACTGTGGAGATGTCTGGTAAGACATGTTTTGTTTGAATTTATACTTTATTTCAGACCACTGTTGTTCACTGATTATAGGAAGGAAGGGATAGCTTGTAGACAAGAAGATTTACTTTGATTTATATTTTGTTGTTTTACCTTTAATTTTCGCTGTTTGCTGTTAGAAGAGGACAGGTTTTAGACAGGCAAACTCTAAGCATCCTAAGGGACCTAGTCAGCTATAAAGTCACACAGGCTGCAGACAGGACAATCTAAAGTTTATCTAAAAAATCCTGTCTTGCTTTGTGATTTTTTTTAACGTTACTGTTAAAAAGAGGGGTGACTGAGAGCGATATAGTGTGCAGAAGCTACTGCGCACATTTGCAAGTGATATAAAGAAATTCCAGATTTTGCCTGACTTTCAGAACTTATATGGTCAGAGCAACAACTTTGCTGTACTTTAGTATTTAGCTGTATATTGTTTATGTGATTTTGCTCATAGAAGTTAATTTAAGTTCTCTTTGAATTCTCTGGTAAATGATTTTGATTATTCTTTTCTTTTAGAATTTTTTATTCATTTAAAGCTGAATACGGATTCCTTAAAAGAGTATGCCACTAATGATTTGCTAAAGCACAAGTACCTTGTACAGTATAATAAATGCTATGTATATTTAAGCAATAACTGACGACATGGTGTGGTATATTGAAGATTTACCCACAGTTGGTGTGGTTTAATCACGAGGGCGAAGACCGAGTGATTAAATAAAGCCAGCCATGGGTAAATTTTAATATAACACAACCACGGAGTCGGTTATTGCTATTATACGATGACATTATTTAAGAAAAAAAAACGTACTTTTCTTAAATAATGTCTTTATATAACGGCGCATTACTGTTCTTCCGCTGGTTGTAGTACACTGCTTCCTTGTTTTGATGTACTGAGCATGAGTATGGGACTTGCGTCCCAGGCATACTCAGTACATCAATGCTTTGAAACAGAAGCAACGGAGAAAAGAAAGTCTCCGTTGCTCTGTTGTTTCTTTTTTACTTGTTAAAAAAAAAAAGAAGTTATGTACTCACCATAACGTTCCATTTGAGTAGGTAATCTTCATTTGTCAGCAACCTGTGGGTATCGGATCCATTTCGGATCCGAGCTGGCAGCTTCAAACAGCTAAGATCTGAGCTCCAAGCTCCTCCCCTTACCCATAATCCCCTGCTAACACTTCCTGACCTCAGACTGAGTTTGCTTAGTAACACAGAGTATTACAACACAGAACTCAGCTCCAAATCCTAACCTAAGGTTATCTGGAAACAAGGGCTAGGAATCCTTCTAGTACGCACTATAGGTCAGGGGGATGGAGGGGGGGTTGGTTGCTGACAAATGAAGATTACCTCCTCAGATGGAACGTTATGGTGTGTACATAACTTTTTTATCTGAAGTAGTTAACTTCATTTGTCCATCAACCTGTGGGACAGAGTCCCCAGCTACACAAACTTTGGGAGGTCCTCATGGAAGGATATTCCACAGCACTGCAGAGCTGAAGGATGCTCTCCCTATGGAAATTATGTCCAACTTGTAATGATTAATGAACGTATGAGATGAAGCCCAAGTGGCTGCTGAACAAATGTCATCCAAGGAAACTCTGGACCAAAAAGCAGCAGGGGTAGAAATTGATCGAGTAGAATGGGCGTGGATTCCTTCAGGTTCAGGTCGATCAGAACTTTGATATGCAAGCTGGATACATTGGGAAATCCATCTGGACAATGTAACTTTTGATACTGGTTTAACCAAAGAGGGTTTTGCAAAGGATACAAAGAGTTGGTCAGATTTCCTGTGACCAGAGGTCCTGTGCAGGTAAAATCTTAATTGCCTGTGTACATCCAGGGAATGCAACTTATATTCACCTTTGTTCTGGTAATTTGGAAAGAATACTGGTAAATTAATGGATTGGTTGATGTTGGGTTCCGACGCGACCTTGGGCAAAAAGGAAGGTTTGGTCCTGAGGGAAACTCTATCTTTATGAAAAACCAAGTATGGCGGTTTGGCGCAAAGGGCTTGAAGTTCCGAAACCCTTCTGGCCGAGGTGATGGCAATAAGAAAGGCAGTCTTCCAAGATAAGAATTTTAGATCCACCGAGGCTGCAGGCTCGAACAGGGGAGCTGTCAGAGATTGGAGAACAAGAGTTAAATCCCATGAAGGAACTGGATCTTTAACAAGGGGTCTCAAGAGGAAAGTGCCTTTTAAAAAGGTCTTACATAATTTGGAAGAGGCCAGGGGGTCGAGATCACTTCTCACGTGATAGTGGGAGATTGCAGCTAACTGGACTTTGACTGTAGAGGAGCTAGCACCCTGGTCGAATAAGGTTGATAAGAATTCTAGCACTGCTGGTAGCGGAGCTGTAAAGGGATCTAAGTTTCTGTGCTCCGCCCAAATAGAAAAACATTTCCATTTGCCATTATAAACCTTCCTCGTAGAAGGCTGATGAGCGGCTATTAAAATAGCCTTGGCAGATGATGAGATACCGGGAGTCCTAGCTATCACTGGAACTGGATCAGCCAAGCTGTGAGCTTGAGGTTGTCCAGGTTCGGGGTTGTCAACCCTAGTGGGTGAGAGATCAGATCCGGAGTGGGATCTAGAACCCATGGGGGGTTCACTAGGTGAGACCATAGGCAAGGGAACCACGCTTGATGAGGCCAGAATGGGGCTATGAGGATCACTCTGCTCCCCAACTGACATGCTTTCTGCAAGAATTTTAGCATTAGGGGAAGAGGTGGATAAGCATAAAGTAGACCGGATGTCCAAACATGCACCAAAGCATCTCTGGGGGATTCCCCGGTGGGGGAATTAGAGAAAAGTAGTCGCTGCACTTTGCGTTCGAAGGAGATATGAAGAGATCACAGCAAGGTTGACCCCATTTGAGGAAAATTTGCTTTGCCACTCTCGGGTTCAGAGACCACTCGTACGGTGAAAGGATGGTTCGATTCAACCTGTCTGCCAAGATGTTCGACTGACCTGGAATGTGCTTTGCTATGAGAAAGCGGTTGGTGGTGATCGCCCATTCACAAACACTCATGGCCTCTCGACAAAGTGGGAAGGATCTGGTTCCCCCTTGCTTGTTGATATACCACACGACTGACATGTTGTCTGTCTGAATTGCAATAGTCCCCAAGGGAAGAAGGGCCTGGAGTGCTTGCAACACAAGAAGCACCGCTCTCATCTCTAGGACATTGATGTGCAACAAGGTCTCTGATTGGGTCCATGTGCCTTGGACGGTTCTGCCCATATAGTACCCCCCCACCCCCACCCCAGGCAAGAAGCGTCCGTGGTCACTGTGGTTAGACGGGGAGACATAGAGAAGGGACACCCTTTCTGGAGGTCCAGAGACTGGAGCCACCAGAGTAGGGCTTTCTTGCAAACCCTGCTGAGGGAATGGGTGAATTCAGTGGATGTTGCAGGATGGACCAATGAACCTGTAGAGTCCATTGTAGTACCCTCATGTTCAGGCGCGCTAAGGGTAGCAGATTGATAGTTGCCGCCATGGAGCCTAGAGCCCTCAGGACCAATTCCGCTGGAGGAGCCGGGTAGTTTAGAAGGGCTAGCATGTGGAGCTTCAGGGTCCGAAGTCAGTCCGGAGTCAAAAAGACTTGCAAAAGGTTCGTGCTCAATCTGGCTCCAATTAAGTCTAAGACCTGGGTTGGTTGAAGAGAAGATTTTTTGACATTGATTGTGATTCCCAGTCAGGAGGCTAGATGGAGGAAATAATCTCTGGCTGAGCACAGTAGATGCCTTGTGGGGGCGGACAGGAGCCAGTCGTCTAAGTACGGAAAGACCTGTATTCCCTAAAGTCTCAGGTGGGCCGCTACCACTGCTAATACTTTGTTGAACACCCTGGGGGCTGTGGTAAGACCAAAGGGAAGGACCCTGAAATGGTAGTGGCTGGCTCCTAGCTGGAAGGGGAGAAACCTTCTGGATCGGCTGTCCATCAGAATGTGGTAGTACGCGTCCTTAAGGTCTATGGAGCACATCTAGTCGTTCTCCTGCAGGAGTGGGAGAATGGATTGAATGGTGACCATCCGAAACTTCTCTTTGGCCACTGACAGGTTTAGAAAGGATAGATCGAGGATTGGTCTTAAGTCCCCTGTCTTTTTTGGCACCAAAAAGAACCTGGAGTAAAAGCCTGATCCGGATTGGTCTGGGGGGACATGCTGGATTGCTCTTTTTTCTAGCAGCTGGAGAATTTCTGCGGCTGCTGCCTCGCTTTGATTGGGTGGGACATCGGGGAGGCTCCAGGGTTTGGGAGGAAGATTGAGAAAGGGAATCTTGTAACCTCTGGATATGATCCGAAGCACCCAGCAATCTGTTGTAATGGACTCCCACATTGCTAGGTGCCTCGAGAAACGCCCCCTCCCGACTGCCTCCAGAGTGGAGCAGTCGGGTAACCCTTTGGGGTTGCTGCGCGGGCCGATCAGAAAAGGGTTCTCTCAACCCAAAATTCTTCGGTCCCCCTCTACCTCTGGGCCGGCTTCCACCTTGTCCTCCTCTGCCTCTGAAGGACGAGGGGTCTGGAGCAAAACGGGACTGTTGAGATTTCCGGAACCACATCTTCTTCTGTCCCTTTTGTTTCCTAGAGAAGGACCTCTGGGGAGTAGAGAAGCGGACTCCGATGGCAGACGTCTTCTCGTCTTTCTCGCTCTGGACCAGTGTGTCGCGTACAGTCTTGCCAAAGAGCAAAGAACCGTCAAACGGGGCATTAGTGAAGGACGCCTTGAAGGGTTCCACAAAATCACAATGGCGGAGCCAAGCATGCCGTCGTAAGACAATGCCCACTCCACTAGCTCTAGCGGCCCCTTCCGTGGCATGGGAAAGGAGCTGCATAGAGGTGTTAGAAATGGATTTGAGAGTGGCCATTCGGGTAGAGAATACTTTCTTATCCTCGGCCGACATGGACTCTGGGGGCGACCCGGCGTATTATTTGATGAGATCCCGCTGGAGTCGTATCACGTGTGCCATATAATTCAGTGACCTTACCGAGAAGGTGGCTGAAGCAAACATCCGCTTCCCCAAACGGTCCATCGTCCGAGACTCCTTGTCTGGAGGATGGACCGAGGAACTCTCCTGGGCCAGTCCTTTTTAGTGGCGGCTGCCACCAACATGACATCTACAGGAGCACCCTTGCTCCAACATGTCCTATTGGAAGGGGGACTAAGAATTTTATCAGGCTTCTTGGGAATGGGCTCCACAGTGTCCGGCTCCTTCCATGCCCTGGTAGTAATCAGGTCTACCAGGGGGTCGGCGGGAGGGGACACCCAAGGGGTAGATGGGCCTGTGTCAAATGCCTCCAGAAAAGTACAGTTTTGTACCTACCATAAATGTAGATGTTCGAAGATCCACATTGCTGCAGTCCTAACACTTGGGTAGTCCGCTGTCCCAGTCGGCCCGAATACCAAAGTATAAGGCTGACGTCGGTCAAGGCGCATTAGTCTGACGTCAGGACGTCAGGGTACAAATGCGCATGACCGACGTCATTTCCTCAGTCTTTTCTTGCCCCAGATGTCAGAAGACCCTAAAAAGATAAGGCCAAACCAAAAAACAACAACACACCAAACACCCCTGTACCAAATATATATAATATACAAAGTCAGAAAGGTACAATCCCACGTACACAACCACCCCTAAACACAGAGGGGAAGGAGGGTAAATTGGACTGCAGCAATGTGGATCTTGAACATCTACATTTATGGTAGGTACAAAACTGTACTATGTTCTTCATACCACATTGCTGCAGTCCTAACACTTGGGTAGAATCCCAAAGCAGAGGTAAGGGAGGCTGGCAAATCATAAAGAAGCAGGAGCTGTCAACATGCCCTGCAAAATAGCTGTGGCAAAACCAGCCCTAGATTTAGAGTAGAGAGGAAGGTGGTAATGCTTAGAGAAAGTATGCACTGAACTCCAAGTAGCTGCCTCCAAAATATCCTTAGTTGCCACCCCTCTTAGAAATGCTGTTGAAGTGGCAGTAGCCCTAGTGGAATGAGGCCTAATCCCAGCTGGAATCTCCTTGCCATGATGGGAATAACAAAATGCAATGCAAAACCCAATCCACTTAGAAATAGTTTGTTTTGACACAGGCTTGCCCTGAGAACTCAAAGCGAAAGAAACAAACAACTGCTGAGACTGCCTAAAATCCTTAGTCCTGCTTAAATAATAACGCAACTGCCTGTGTACATCTAAAGTGTGCAAAATCTTTTCCCCTTATTTTGGGGATCTGCATAAAAAGTAGGCAAATGAATAGTTTGGTTTAAAGCCACACTAGAAACCACCTTAGGCATAAAGGAAGGATTAGTACGTAATGATACCCTATCCTTATGGAAAATCAAAAGGCTCAACCGCCATAAGGGCCTGCAATTCAGAAACCCTTCTTGCAGAAGTAATGGCCAACAAAAAAGCAGTCTTCCATGACAAGTATTTCAACTCAGCAGTAGCCAGAGGCTCAAAAGGTTGTAGAGTAAGTTTCTCCAACACAAAATTGAGGTCCCAAGCAGGAGTAGGAGCTCTACGTGGGGGTCTTATATTCTTTGCCCCTCTAAGAAATTGCTTGAACAAAGGATGAGAAAACAATGGTGGGTCACAATCATAGTGAGCTGAAATTGCTGCAGCATGAATCTTAATGGAAGAGAAAGACAAACCTTTGTCCAATAACTCAGTAAGATATTGAAGAGCCACACTCAAATTTGGCTCAGAAACATCCAAATCCTTTGCTGCACACCAAAATAAAAATCTCTTCCATTTTCCTGCACACTTTCCTTGTACTAGGTCTTCTGGCTTCCATAATCACATTCAAAACTTGTTGAGGAAGCTGAGACCTGCTATGGTTCAAAACAGAATATGCCAGGCTGTTAGATGAAGAGAGTGAAGCTTGACATTGAGTAGATGCCCGTCCTTCTGAGACAATAGGTGTGGAATCAAAGGTAAGGGCCATGGAGGCTTCCTTACCAGACTCCTCAGCAATGGGTACCAGTGCTGCCGAGGCCAATCTGGAGCTATTAAAATCATCCTTGGCTTGTCTTGTCTGACCTTTAGGAGTACCTTTGGGAGGAGAGGCAGAGGTGGAAAGGCATACACATGAAGATTTTTCCAACTGAAAGAAAGAGCATCCACTTTCCAGGCTGTGTGATGAAACCTTTTCGTGCAAAACTTTGGCAGTTGGTGGTTTAGTGGAGAAGCGAACAGATCTATGTCTGGAGTTCCCCATGACACTGTCAATGTTTGAAATACATGAAGATCCAGTTTCCACTCGTGGGGATCCATGATTTGCCTGCTTAACACATCTGCTAAGGAGTTCTGTGCTCCTGGCAGAAACCTTGCTTGAAGACTCAGTTGCAAGCTTAACGCAGTCTCCCACAAAATCATTGCTTGCCTGCATAGAGGATAAGAATGTGTTCCCCCTTGTTTGTTGATGTACCACATGACAGTTGTGTTGTCTGTTAGAATCAACACCTGCCCTGGAAGAAGTAAATCCTTGAAAGCCAGTAATGCAAACTGGACTGCTAACATCTCCTTCATGTTGATATGTAGATGCTGTAGTCTGGCAGGCCACTTGTCTTGTATCCACTTTCCATTTAGATGAGCTCCCCAAGCTGTGTCTGAGGCATCTGTCGTTAGAATCTGACTCGCCTCTGGCCGGGTCACAGAGAGTCCCTTGTTTAGGTGACATTCCTGAGCCCACCACAAAAATTCCTTTTGAATGCAAGGTATTATTTGAATGACAGTGTCCAAATCCTGGCAGTGCTGTGTCCATACATTTTTGAGATACCATTGTAGCTTCCTCATATGCAGTTTGGCATTGGGAAGTACCAGAATACAAGATGCCATGAACCCTAAGGCTTGAAGGACTGTCCTTGCAGTCAGCCCGGACTGATGAGATAGTTGATGGAAGTAGAGAGAAAGATTCCTTTGTTTGTCCGGGGTTAAAAAGGCCATCTGGGTTGCTGTATTCAGTCTCACACCCAGAAAGCACATGTCTTGAGAGGGTACTAGACTGGACTTTATTTCGTTCACAGAATACCCTAGGCATCTTAGCACTGCTATCACATATTCCAAATGCTGAAGAAGCACGTCCCTTCCTTGAGCCAGAATCAGGCAATCGTCCAAATAAGGATAGATTTGCATTCCTTTTAGCCTGAAGAAAGCTATCACTGGAGCCAGAACCTTTGTGAATACTCTGGGCGCAGTAGATAAGCCAAAGGGCAATGCAGAGAACTGATAATGAGAATTCCCAGCTCGAAAACGCAGATACTTCCTGCAAATTAGTCTGATAGGAACATGAAGGTAAGCTTCCTTGAGATCCAAAGTTACCATCCAGTGATCTTTGCCCAGCAGAGGTAAAAGCTGTTGTAACGTCAACATTTTGAACTTGGGAATGTCCAAATAAGTGTTGAGGATAGACAGATCCAAAATTGGTCTCCACGTGTTCCCCTTTTTTGGTACTAGGAACAGGCGAGAATAAAATCCCAGGCCCCTTTCTGGCACAGGAACCGGCTGAATGGCCCCTATTTGGAGCAACAGAGAAATTTGCTTGTGAGCCTCTTTCCTTTGTTGAGGAGGAATGTCCGGCATGCCTTTGAAAGGAGGCAAGGTATGGAAATAAAACCTGTAACCGTGGTGAATAATATCCAATACCCATCTGTCTTGGGTAATTAAACTCCAGTTTTCTTTGAAAAGTGCCAACCTTCCTCCCAAAGGTGCTGCCAGACGAGAAGATTCTGGCAGCTGAAAAGGCAGGTCATTGGGTCTGTTTACGAAAGGACTGACCCCTGCCTTCACCAGAAGACTGAGCAGGTGAACTCCCTGTTCTAGGCCTAAAAGAACCTTGAGCTCTGCCTCTACCACGTCTAGACCTACCCCTAGACTGGGAATCATAAGCAGGATATGTCCACCCCTTGGTAGGCCAATTTCTACTAAACTTCGGAGGCTGAACCTGCAAAAAATCTTTAACAGTCTGCATAGACTTAGCCTTGTCTTCCATTTTCTTTAGAACTGCTTCCACAGGCGAACCAAACAACACATCAGATTGTAAAGGAGCATCTAAAATCCTTGTTTTACATGCTCAGCTAAATTCTGATCCTCAACCAGGCGTGCCTCTGAAGAACCGAACCAGTGGCAGCCACCCTCGAAGAGGCCTGCACAGCATCAAAACCACATTGCAAAGAATGCTTACCCACCTGTTCAGAAACATGAACTAAATCCTGCAACTCTTTACACTCAATACCTTCCGCCAAAGCATCTACCTTAGACTTTAATTGTGAAAGGAGATAATTTTGGTATTTCAACATGTGAAACTGGCAATTTAAAGCTCTCATGGCCAAAGTGGAAGAAGTATATACTTTCTTTCCCCATCTATCCAAAGCCCTTGCCTCTTTATCTGGAGGAACAGGATTTTTAACAACAGAAGCCTTAACACCTTTAGGCCCCTGTGAAACAGTTTCTGGGTCTGCCCTAGTACTCTTAAAAAGATACTTATGAGCTTCAGGCACCCTATAATATCTATCCGGTTTAACTGGAGCAGGAGGCAAAGAGTCAGGGTTCAGAGAAGCCTCTGCAAAACATCCTCCACCACATCTAGAACAGGAGGTATAGCTAAAGGCCTATGCTGGGAAGAAACAAAATTCCCTAAGCCTTTTCCTGGAATCAGAGAAATCCTGACCTTCCCATTTAAAATGCTCCCTCATGGAATGAAGAGTCTCTGAAAATGAAAAATCCTCAGGAGGAGAAGCAGAGGGAGTAGAATCATCTACATCAGAATCAGAGTAAGGGAATACTCCTGCAAGTCTTCAGCCGAAGACTCAGAAGCATCCGAACACTGCTCAAAACTCCCAAGCTCAGGTTCCACCCTAGGCCTCTTATCAGGAGGGGGCATAGAACCTCTAATCATTGTAATCAAATCTTCTGCCATCTTAAGCATATGCTTCTTAGGTACAGACCCTGAAGAACTAGGGGTAACACCTGAAACAAAACCTGGCCTGCCCCTGGGAGAAGCCTTGGAAACAGCAGGGGAGGGCCTAACCACCTTAGGAAGGGAGGGAAGAACAGCTACCTGAGAAGCCCCTTCCGCCTGGCCTACCTCCTGAGAGGTCACATCTTGCAGCAATAAAGTCTCTCCCTGGGATTCCAAAGAAATTTCTGGCTGAACCCCTGGCTCCACCGAGGCCTCTAAAGAACCGACGTCTGGTACAGACGGTTCTTCCAGCCTAGGCTTTGCTGTTTTGTCCTTGCGCTTTTTTGACGAAGCGGGCGCAGGATCATCTGATGGCATCTTATAACTACACCGCTTCCCAACAACTAACCTGGCACAATCTAATCTTCTCTTTATAGTGCGTTTGTTAAATCTAGCACAAGAGCGACAGCCAACAACGTCGTGCTCAGGCCCTAAGCAAGGTATACACAAGGTATGGTAATCCCTATGAGGTATCTGTTTCCCACAAGAAATACAGTTATTCACTTTTTCTGACATCCGGTAAAATACTGAGGCAAGAAAAAACCAAAATATTCCCCAACGGGGTACTTAGCCAACTTGGATTCGGTCTGAAACTCCGACTTCGGAAAATCTCAGAACGCCAACCTGCACTTGCAAAACTGCTTCTGCATCGGACCATGCGGCAAAAAAGACTGAGGAAATGACGTCGGTCATGCGCATTTGTATCCTGACGTCCTGACGTCAGACTAATGCGCCTTGACCGACGTCAGCCTTATACTTTGGTATTCGGGCCGACTGGGACAGCGGACTACCCAAGTGTTAGGACTGCAGCAATGTGGTATGAAGAACATCACAGACTCATTCGAGGAAGGTTTTTGGGCAGACCACCCAATTCGAAGCATTTCCATGATGTCTCCGAAGGAGATGTCTTCGGGAGGTGACCTTGGGGAACCTTCCCCTTCCTCTAAATCTGTGTCTGTTGTCAAGGACTCAGGTGAGTCCAAGTGCCTCCTCTTGCACTTACGTTTGTGAGGAATCTCCTTGGTGGGGCTGTCCGAGGAGGCCTCAACAACCACATCTTGTTCCTCCAAGGGAACTATCTGGGACGTAGGCGCAGGCTGTCCCTGGGGCCGGATGATGGAAGGTAGGCCCGTCTGAGAGGGAGTGCAGGGTGGAGCCGTAGCAGAAGCCTGGGGCCTCGAATCCCTCAATAGAACCCTCTCCACAACATGGAACGCCGAAGGGGAGCTGCTCTCCATGGGATCCGAGAGCAGTCCCCTCAGATCCGATGTGTAGATCGGAGCTGGCGCCGAAGCAATCAGATCCGAAGGGCCAGTATGCTCCGACTGAGATGGAGCCGAAGACGCACTGACACCTCCAGATCTGAAGCTCAGCTCCTCTCGGCTCCGAGAGCTCGGATCCGAAAAGGGACCCGACAAACTCGAGGGTGCCGTCGGTGCCGAAGTACGAGGTACTATCGGAGCCGACACTCCCCCGGCTCCAATGCTACCCAGCTCCAAAGGCTCCGAACCCCGGAAATGGGTCGGAGAAGGAGCAATCGGGGCGAAAAAGGGGGTCAAGCTCCCCCCCCAGAGGGGGGGGGGGAGGCGGGAGCACTCCCATCTGCAGCTAGGCCTGGAGGAACCTACGCATCATCCGGTCCATGTCTGCATCAGATAAGCTTCTAGTAGACCTAGAAGAGGCCACGGAGGCGGGACGGGAGTGCCGGCTCGATGACCTTGAAGGCGACCGGGTCTCCTCCTCCTCCGGCTCTGGAGAAAAAAGTACAGTTTCGTACCTACCATAAATGTAGATGTCCGATAGGTATGCATCTGCAGTCATAACATATGGGTTGTCCTGCCTCAGGCAGCCCTTCGGTCGGCCGGATTCCAAAGTCTGGGTCTGGCCTCGGCTGATGTCGCACTTTCCCCGACGTCAGAGCTTCTGGGGTATAAAGGCATCAGCCGACGCCATTTTCCTCAGTGTTTCTTGTCCCAGATGCCAGGTGCCCTCTAGGAAGGCTAAATTTGGATAATGCTGAAAAGTTCCAAACAGTAGCAAATTATATACATATATATATATATATATATATATATATATATATATATATATATATATACACAAACAAACACACCATAATAGATTCCCCCAGTTAGCTGAAAGAGGGGTAAGCACCCTAGGAAAACCACAGAGGGAAAGGAGGGTGGGTAATCCTGACTGCAGATGCATACCTATCGGACATCTACATTTATGGTAGGTACAAAACTGTACTATGTCCTTCAAGGATGCATCTGCAGTCATAACATATGGGTAGAACACCATAGCCAAACTGGGGGAGGAGGTACTAAGAGAAGGATGGTGTAGTTAAAATCCCCTGCAGAACTGCAGTTGCAAACCCTGCTCGGGATCTGGAGTATAAAGGTAGATTGTAATGCTTGGCAAATGTATGCACGGAGCTCCAAGTAGCAGCTTCTAAAATGTCCTTGGTAGCCACCCCTCGTAGGAAAGCTGTAGTGGTGGCTGTGGCCCTTGTGGAATGAGGCCTGATATTTTCAGGAGCTGTCTTTCCATGAAAGGAGTAGCAAAAACGAATGCAATTTCCTATCCATTTTGAAATTGTCTGTTTGGAAATTGCTCTTCCTTGCACCCCAGTTGCATATGCTACAAAAAGTTGGTCAGTTTTTCTGTTGGTTTTAGTTCTGTCCAGATAGTAGCGTAGCTGTCTGTGTATATCCAAGGTGTGCAAAAGTTTCTCTCCTTTGTTCTGTGGGTTAGGGAAGAAAGTAGGCAAATGAATAGCTTGGTTCAAGGATACCCTGGATGCCACCTTTGGCATGAAAGTAGGATTGGTTCTCAGTGACACTCTATCCTGGTGGAAAATAAGAAAAGGCTGCACTGCCATTAATGCCTGTAACTCGGATACTCTTCTTGCTGAAGTGATTTCCAGAAGAAAAGCAGTTTTCCAAGATAGAAACTGTAGGTCTGCTGATGCTGCTGGTTCAAAAGGAGGTAGTGTCAATTTCTCCAGCACAAAATTGATATCCCATGCAGGTAGAGGGGGTCTCCTTGGAGGTTTAACATTTTTGATCCCTCTCAAAAATTGTCTGAGCAGAGGGTGAGAGAAGATAGGTGGATTCATATTGTATTCTGCTGAAATTGCTGAAGCATGAATCTTAATAGAGGAGTAGGACAGGCCATTGTGGAACAATTCTGCTAAGTACTCTAGGATGTGTGCTAGGTTTGCCACTGAGACATCTGTGCCCTTTGATGTGCTCCAAATGAGGAATCTCTTCCATTTAGCTGAGTATGTCTTCCTTGTGGAAGGTCTGCGAGCCTCCAGGATAATGTCCTTCACCCTCTGAGATAACATTTTTGGCCTGTAGCTGGATATTGAGATTCAGGCATAGGTTCCACAGATTCATTGCCATCCGGCATAGAGGGTAGGAATGTGTGCCTCCTTGTTTGTTTATGTACCACATGACCGTGGTGTTGTCTGTCCTTATTAACAGATGTCCTTGCTGGAGGAATGGTTTGAATGCCTCGATTGCATGCCTCACTGCCAGCATTTCCTTTTGGTTTATGTGCATGCTTAGCTGCCCTTGAGGCCATAGGCCTTGGATGCATTTGTCCTCCATGTGTGCTCCCCATCCTTGGTCTGAGGCGTCCGTGGTGATGGTCTGCCTTGTTTTTGGTTTGTTGAAAGGCAACCCTCTGTTGGACTGGCAGGCCTGAGCCCACCACAGGAATTCCTTTTGAAGGCATGGAATGATTGGTATCATGGCTTCTAGGCTGTGACTGTGTTGAGACCATACATTCCTTAGGTACCATTGCAATTTTCTCATATGCAGCCTGGCATGTGGGATTAAGATTATGCAGGATGCCATGTAACCCAGGGCCTGCAGAACTTTCCTTGCAGTAAGCTGAGTTTGTCTTATTAAAATCATGAAAAAATCATGAAATAATCTGGAAGTTGTTTTTGTTTTTCTTCTGTGAGAAAAGCCATCTGAGTGATTGTGTCCAGATCCGCACCCAAAAAGGTTATCCTTTGGGATGGTACTAGTCTTGACTTTTGGATGTTGACTGTGTATCCCAAGGCCTGTAGCAGGAGTATGACATAGGCCAAGTCCTTTAACAATTTTTTCTTGTTGTCCGCTTGTATTAGGCAGTCGTCCAGGTATGGATAAATTTGAATTCCCTGAAGTCTGCAATGTGCAATTACTGATGCCAGGCATTTCGTGAATACTCTGGGCGCAGTAGATAAGCCAAAGGGCAATGCTGCGAATTGATAATGCTCTGATCCTGCAAGAAATCTGAGGTGTCTTCTGCAATCTTGTTGGATAGGGACGTGCAGGTATGCCTCCTTGAGATCTAGAGTCACCAGCCAAGACTCCTTGCCCAGCATGGGAAGAAGTTGCTGTAGGGTCAGCATTTTGAATTCTGGCACAATGAGGTAAGTGTTGAGCGCGGACAGGTCGAGAATAGGCCTCCATTGTTTTTTTTTTTCTTGGTACCAGGAATAATCTGGAGTAAAATCCTTGGCCTTGTTGTGTAGATGGTACCCTTTCTATAGCTTTCATCTGAAGTAGTTTGCTGATTTGTCTTAAAGCCTCTGCCTTCTGGTTTGGTGGAAGGTTTGGCATTCCGCCCCTTTTTGGCAAAGTGTGGAAGTAAAACCTGTATCCTTTGTCTATTGTTTGCAATGTCCATGTATCCTTTGTAATGCAATGCCAGTTTTTGGAGAATAAAGCCAGCTTTCCGCCCAAGGGAGCTTCCAGTTGATCCCTGGTAGGTGGAATCAGAGTCAAGTCATTGGGTCTGTCCTGTGGTAGTGGTTGTAGTTGTAGCTGTGGCACTACCCCTCTGGTTGGCAGGCTGCCACTGACGGCCCCTGTAGGCACCTCTTGATTGACCTCTGCCTCTAGTGCATCTGTTCCTGCCCCTCTGTGCTCTGGAGGTGTCTGGAAAGGACCAATTCTTTGTAGGCCAGTTTCTGCTGAACCTCGGAGGTTGGACCTGCAGGAATTCCTTTACTGTTTGCACAGATTTTGCTTTTTCTTCCACCTTCTTTAGAATCTCCTGTGCAGGGGAGCCAAATAAACTTTGTTTCTCCATTGGAGCATCGAGGAGTTTAGCCTTGACATGGTCTGGCAAAGATTGCTCCTTCAGTCAGGCATGCCTACGAATTACTGCCCCAGTCATAGCTGATCTAAATGAAGCCTCCAGTGCATCATAGCCACATTTTAAAAAATGATTACTGACCTGCTGAGAGTTGTGTACCAAATCCTGAAGGGATTTACGGTCTAAAGGTTCAGGAGCAGAAAGCTTTTTATTCAGCTGATCTAACAAAAATTCTTGGTACTGTATCATATGGAATTGACAGTTTAATGCCCTGGCAGAAAGAGTAGCAGATGTATATACCTTTTTCCCCCCCCCATCTCTCTAATGCTCTAGACTCTCTTTCAGAGGGTAGGGGATTCTTGGCAGTAGCAGCTGCAACCCCTTTAGGGCCCTGAGAAATAGTTTCTGGGTCTGCAGCATGGGCTTTATACAGGTGGAAATGAGAATCCGGGACCCTGTAATATCTGTCAGGTTTGGCAGGGGCCGGGGAAGAGAATCAGGTGCAGTACTGACATCATTGTACACATCATCAATTACGGTCAGAACAGGAGGTATGGCTAAGGGCCTATGCTGGGGCAAATGTAAAAAGGTCCTTAATCTTTATCTAGAATCAGAGAAATCCTGACCCTGCCATTGAAAGTGCTCCCTCATGGAGTGTAAAGTCTCCCCAAAGGAAAATTCTTCTGGTGGGGAGGCCGAAGGAATAGAATCTTCTGCATCTGAATCCTCATAAGGCGAGTAGGCCCCTTCCTGATGGTCTGCCAAATCAGATCCATCCGAGGAGTAATCTGAGGAGAGAGGTTCAGAGGGATCAGTCCTGGGCCTTTTGTCTGGAGGAGGTTGGGAGGCCCTGTCTGGGTGAGGTTGGGAACCACTAATTAAGGAAATGAGGTCCTCATCAAGACTGAGGATCTGAGAACTGGAGGAAGACCTCTGTGAAGTAGATTTGGCAGGCAAAGTTTTTAAAAGTTTGGCAGCTTTTGCCCTGGAGAAGGCCTTAATAGACATAGAAGCTGGGGGCCTAGCTGCCCCATGTGCAGGAGTAGAAATGTCCAAAGGTATGGTGTCGGACAATTCTTGAGCACTAGCTTCGGTAGGGAGTTCTGAAGCCGACTCGGCTGGGGCCTCTCTGGCCTCGGTGGTCAGAGGTATGGTTTCGGTAGTAGCAATAACCGAGGACTCGGTTTCAGCCGAAACCGAGACACTCGCGGTAGGCCTAGCCGTGGTTTCAGCCGAAACCACGGGCCGCAAGTGTCGGTCCTTTTCCTTGCGGTTTTTGACCATATGCGAAGTCGGAGTCTCTGACGGCATTTTATAAGCAAAAGCGGTTCCAAAAAATTCCTCTGCAAACTCTGACCGACGTCTAAGAGTCCGTCGGTTGAAGGAGGCACAGGCTAAACAAGCTGATACGTCGTGGTCTGGGCCTAAGCAAGAAAGGCAGTGAGAATGGAAATCCTTATGAGGTATTTGTTTCCCACAAGTTAAACAATTATTTACTTTGTCTGACATCGGCTGAGACAAGAAAGAGTCCCCAACGGGGTACTTAGCTTTTCAAGTCTTCGGTAGCTGAAATCTCTGGATCTGACCGACCGGCACTTGCGAACAGCTTCTGCTTCGGGCACCGCGTGGCAAGAAAGACTGAGGAAAATGGCGTCGGCTGATGCCTTTATACCCCAGAAGCTCTGATGTCGGGGAAAGTGCGACATCAGCCGAGGCCAGACCCAGACTTTGGAATCCGGCCGACCGAAGGGCTGCCTGAGGCAGGACAACCCATATGTTATGACTGCAGATGCATCCTTGAAGGACATCGGGGTGAATGGAGCCGGGAAGGAGAAGAGCCGGAGGCCTTGGGAGAAGCCGCTTGCTAGGCCGGCGGGGCCGAGGAGGAAGACTCGGCCCGCCGCTTATGGTGCTTCTCCTTTCTACGCTCTCTCCTAGCTTCCCTCTCCTCCTGGCCTGCGGTGGGAGGATGAGTCCCGGCCAGGGGAGCAGGGATGGGAGGTGGCACTGCCGCACCCGCGGCAGGTACCACGGAGGAAGAGGAGGACGAAGTCGGATCCGGGGGCAACAGTCCCGCCAAAACCAACTTCGACCTCCTGTCCCTCAAAGCCCTGGGGTTGAAGGCTGCACAAATAGTGCAGCCTGAGGAGAGGTGGTCAACCCCAAGGCAAATAACACACCGAGTGTAGTCATCCGCTGGGGACAGCTTATGGCCACACTCGGTGCATTTAAAAAAGAAGGCTTTAGGGGCCTCAGACATGACTTAGAAAAATTAAACACTAGGCCCAACACAGACACGCCTTGACACACACACAGGGGAGGACACACTAACTAAATACACTTAAGTTTAACTACAAAAAGGCGCTAATGAGGCAATGGACTAGGGGTAACACACACACAAATTTTAAAAACAGTTAGAATAAAGAAAAGAAAGATTTTTCTCACAGAATAAGTTCTACCCACGCCTGGAAGCTCGCTCAAAGCTGCTGACTGAACCGCGGCAAACGAGATCTGAGGTCAGGAAGGGTTAGCAGGGGATTATGGGTAAGGGGGGAGGAACTTGGAGCTCGGATCTTAGCTGTTTGAAGCAGCTGGCTCGGATCCAAAATGGATCCGATACCCACAGGGTGATGGACAAATGAATTTAACTACTTCTGGTAAAATGTTTTTAGTACTTTATACCAACAGAAAAAAGTCCGCGTGGCCGGACCTTTTTCCGTTGGTATATTGTGGGATTTACAATGGGCACGCTGGCCAATTAGCATGTACGTTTTGGAATATTACTGGGGGAGGTCATTGTATAATTAAAGGTAACACCTGATAACACTGGTGGTGTGTGTTCCTCAAGACAAAACGGGGATGATTTGCTTATCATTATTAGTAGTAAATCTAGACCTCCTGATTATGATTGCACTTATGCAATTGGCATGGCATGGAGTACTGTTATTACATATATGAACAAGACAAAGCTCCTGACAACTTTGGAATTCTCGACACAAGTATTCAGCAATCCTAGGATTCAGAGTATTTAAAAGGGAAAAAAAGGAAGAAAGGGAGAAAGGAAAAAGTTCACAACAAATAATCAAGAAAAAGAAACTGATAAATGCCTGTAAAGTAAAGAGAACACATACTAAAAGGGCACTGCTTTGTTATGTAACACAGATTACAGGGAATGATAACATTGTTCTATCAGAAAACCTTCAGTCTACAGAAAAGGGCAGCATTTTTCCAAAAGAAAAGGTAGAAGAAGCAGGCAAGTGGCAGGTTTAAAGGAAGAAATAAAAAAATGAATGTGGAAGGACTGAAGAACATTACTGTAAAAAAAAAGAAAAACAGACATTGATAACATGGCTCACACTGTGGATGTACAAAGTCAGTTGGGTGAGAACTGTATGCTTGCAAATGTAATAAGCCATGAAACAGTGGGACTAATAACACTATCAGTGATGAAGTTCATGTCTTTGTAACAAATGACACAGCAGATATTACTAAATTAGAAGTTGAAGATTCTTCAGATCTGGTCAGAAACCATATTCTTGTAACTGGAGATTCAATCATTAGAGGAAGTGATGATTACATTTCCAGAGAAGATAATGAACATTGAATAGCATTATAGGAGAAAAAATAGAGGATGTGAGAAAAGTGTTAGAATGCCTTAATGTAAGGAAGTTTTTTTTATCTACTTTTATTCATTACTTGAATGATCTCATCTGCAAGAACTCGCTATTAGTAGGGAACTTACAGCTCTTTTATATAGTATAGCTTGTACTGGTGTTAGGACATATTTTTCAAAAATTACATATAGAAAGAAGGGTGAGGTCATGTGAATGAGAAAATTTTTTGGCTAAATGCCTACATGAAAAAAGTGTAAAAAAATGGAAACGTGTAAAGCATCTGAACCTAATTTTGGGTACAGGTGTGTTCAGACAGGATGGTGTGTATTTGTCAAGATCAGGACAGAGAAATTTTGCAGCAGATATTTTGCAATATATGACAAGTACAAGGCAGGATTTTTGCCAGGTCAAAAATGTAACACTTCATGGATAGCAGCAACATTTGATGCATCTCTGATGGTTATTATTGCTAGAAGCATTAATAATAACATTTTTTTTTTGGAAAATTTGCTATGTTCCCACAAGTTTGATGTGGTTATTGTTTGTGAAACATGGTTAAAGAACAATGACTGAAAATCAGTTAGTTGTGTCAGGGTATACATGTTTTTACTGTGCCAAACATTCTAACAAAAAAACAGGTGAAGGTGTTATGATGGGGTTTAAAGATAGTTATGAGACTTGTAATTATTACACATTCAATGATAATGATACCAATACTATCGACTGTGTAACTGTAACAATAAAGACAAACCTGGAACGTATAACAATTGTTGGAGTATATAGACAAAGTAGACAAAATTGCCAGCACCAAATGCAGTGCAAATCAGCAAAATTAACCTATTAAGTTAAATACATAAGTATTTATTAGATATAACAAACAACCCAGTCCGGTTTCAGCCAACAGGCTTTCCTCAGTGGGAAATGAAAGTAATAGCAGATAAGCAGTGACACACACACACACATATATATATATATATATATATATATATATATATATATATATATATATATATATATATATATATATATATATATATATATATAGATATATATAGATATATATATATATGAGTCATCCAATAGGATTCTTCCCAAAGTGATCTTCCCAACATTCAAATTGTTTCCTGTATGGAAAATAAAAAGAGAATATAAAAGTTATACAATAAATCAACTACACAGTTACTGTCTACTGTGCGTAATAAAAATTAAAATAAACATGTAATCTTGTTATAAATGATCATTTAAACCAGGTGAAAACAAAGCACCCAGTTTAATGATCCAATACTTCTCTTTTTTAGTGAGAATGGAATGCCATCCTTGTTTATTAGATCTATTACCAAGAATTCTGTCTATGATGCTAAACTGGAATCTGGCTGAGTTGTGTTGTATACAGTGTCTAAATAGGGCATTGGTTTCCCTGTTGGTTCGTATGTCGCTACGGTGCTCCGACATACGTAATCGGAGTGGTCGTGATGTCTGTCCAACATAAAATGAACCACATATACATGTTGCAAGGTATACCACCCAATCACTGTTATAATTGCCAAAGAATTTCATGTCAAAAATCCTATCAGTATTTTTACTGGTGAAATGTTTTGATACAAAAATATATGGACATGATGAACAGTGACCACATTGGTAGGTACTCCATAATTTGTCACCTGTCATGGTTAATTGATGGTGTATTGCTCCAGCTGAACTGACCCTAAGTTTAAGTCTAAGGTTTAACATCAGGATCTAGGCATACAGCGTCGGGGAATATATTTCTAAAAGAACAAGATACCTCATTAAACTGATAGAAAAAATATAAGAAATGGAAAAAAAAAAGAGGTCAAACTGTAATTTGAAAACTGAAATAAACAAGCCAGACAAACAAATTAAGCACAGGATCAAGAAATAAATGAAGAAAATGTATATAAAGCTATTGAGCATAATAGGAAAACATTTGACAGATACATAAGATATGGAAGGAGTAAAGACATACAAATTGATGCTTACATTTGCAGAGAATTGATAAGCTGTGTGTAGATTGTAAAATTTATTCTCAGACAACACAATAGATCATACATACAATTACAAATCCTTACGCAAAACAGTTTGGCTCCACAAAGGGGGTGATAAATTGTTCTAGAGCCATCCAGGTAACCACAGTTACTGCAATTAAATTTGATTATATTGAAAAAGAACTATGTGGACTGGATCCAAACAAAGCATAGGGAGGAGACAAAATTAGTAATAATAACTTGAAAACACTTCAGCAAGAACTTATAGTACCATTATATCTATTATTTACTAGGTCATGTATATATATATATATATATATATATATATATATGTATAGATATATATATATGTATAGATATATATATATATATATATATATATATATATTGAGCGAGAGAGAGAGAGAGGTAGGTTCCTCAAGATTGAAGACATGCACTTGTTAAACCTGTCTTTTAGGGAAAGGGAAGTAGGATAAACCCGGAGTCATGCAGACCTTTAAGTCAAATTTCAAGTTGTAGAAAAATAACGGAGAAGGTAATATTAGATAAGTTACTGTCAGAATTGGAAGGGTTGGGACTTGAAAACATATCAGCATGCACATATTGAAAGTAGATCTATTACCACCTGTAACATGATGTTCTATAACAATACAATAATAACTATCAATGAAAAATTATGCTGTGATGTAATTTATATACATTTAACTTCAGCATTTGACAGGATCAAAAGCAAAACACTGATCAATAAATCAAAACAACTAGATATTGATTTATTCTTGATAAATTTAAAAGCTGCATGGCTTACAAATATGACATGGCAAGTATCATATAGCAATTGGACAGGTACAAATTCTTGGTTACATTCAGGGTGCTCCACAGGGCTCTGTCCTAGGCCTTTACTTGTTTAGATGGCATCTTTTAGACCTATCTTTTTCATTTGAGGTGTTGTACAGTCTGTATGCAGATGACCTGAAATTGAGTAAACTGATTACATGTTACAGATAGGGCATGTATGCAAAAGAACTTGATTAAATTGACCATTTGGGCACAGGAGAATAACATGCTGATAAATACATCAAAAGCTATGCATATGAGATCTGGGAGATATAAACTGAAAGGCGAGTATTTAAAACAGCACAGTGATTGAAACTGTAGATTCATTTAAGGACCTGGGTATATGGGCAGATCCAGCTTTTGAATTTTTCTAATCATATCAACCATTTGGTTAAGGATAGTTATAGAACTATAGGTTGTATAAAATGATTTATAAAGTCTAAGAAATGAGACATTATGAAAAAAGAAGTTAGGTACTCACCATAATGTTCCTACTGTGTAGTCGATCTTAAATTTATCCTTGACCTTTGGGTTTGATTCCGAAATCGGAACCAACTCAGCCATACTACAGCCTGCGAGGACTAAAATCTCTCGAGCTTTCCTCCCTACCAATAATGCTCCTTTCCATTTTCCCCAGATCGAGTTTGCTGATTGACAGAAAAAAAAGAGGTATGTATCCCCAAAATACTTTTGTGGAGACCATATCTTGTATAGAAGGACTACAAAAATAGTAAATAAGGACACTGCTCACTTCACCAAGAGATAGCAAAGGATTGGGGCTGGAGGAAGGGGAGTCGAGTAAAAATGAAGATAGACAACACAGATGGAACATTAGTGTGAATACATAACTTCTTCATCTGATGTTGTCAACCTTCATTTATTCCCTGACCTGTGGCACAGAGTCCCCAGCTACTTTTTACCTTGGGTGGACTCATGGAAGAATATTCCTAAGCACCACAGAGCTGAAGGACGCTCTTCCCCTGGAGGCCATAACCAATTTGTAATGAGTAATAAAGGTATGTGGGGTAGCCCAAGTTGCTGCTGCAAAATATCATCCAAGGAAGCTCTGGAGTGAAAAACTGTTGATGTGGACTACAGCTTTGGTAGAGTGCAACTTAACCGGTCTAAGTAACTTATAAAGAAGTTATGTTCTTACCATAATGTTCAATGTGTATTGTCCATCTCGTCTTTTATTCTCACGTGTGGGTCGGATTTGATGTGTTGGATCCGTCTCGGCCAATACTCCAGCTTGAGGTCTTCAGCAAAGCTTGTGAGCCTCATTCTTTACCCAAAATGCATTCTCCTAGTTACCTCAGATCTTGTTTGCCCCCCAGCAGCACATAAAAAGGGGTCCTATGGTAGCAATTTGCTGATGTATAGAAAAATGGCTGTATCTATGTATCCAAGAGACGAGATGGAAGGGCAGTGCAGCAAAGCCACTTCGCTTGGGATCCAGAGTCTACTACTCAGGTGGAGGGCTGGCTAGAAATGGTGTAGGAATTGTGGTGAGAGAGAGGTTTCAGAAGGCAGTAAGGGATATCATCAGAATTAATGACAGATTCATGGCAGTCAGACTCCAGTGTAATGATAGGGCAGTATTCATAATCACAGCCTATGCTCCACAGCAGGGTTGTGACAGTGGGGAAAACAGTGCATTCACACAGCAGTTGCAGGACCTACTAGATAAAGCAGGACAACATGAACTGGTGCTAATAATAGGTGACTTGAATGCACATATCGGGACAGACAGCATATGATATGAGGACTGCCTGGATCCACATGGGTGGGGCAACAGGAATAAAGAAGGAGAAGCCCTTCTAGACTTCTGCTTGGCAAATGGCTTGATAGTAGCCAACACATGGTTCGGAAAGAGAGACAGACACAAGATCACATACAAGAGTAGTCAATATGCAACCCAGGTAAATTTCCTCCTAGTAAGGAAAAGGCACTGGGGTAGAATCCATGATTACAAAGTCATCCTCAGGGAAAGAGTCGGCCCACAACATAAACCACTAGTTGCCACAATCGGCTGCAAGTAGTTGTCAGAGAAGGCTCTAAGGTCAACAGAGACCAGACTGAAGACCTGGAAGTTGACTGGAGAGAAAGTACAACAGTTCAAGGAATTACTTGGGGCTCTAGCACCCCAAGAAGAGGAGGAAGTAAGTGGAGTTGAAGAAGAATGGCAGCGCCTAAAAACAGCATGTGTTAGGACTACAGAAAAGATATGTGGCACAGCCAGGTATGGAAATAAGATACATAAGGAAAACTGGTGGTGGAATGCAGAAGTCCAGAAAGTCATCAAAGGAAAGAAAGAGTGCAGGAAGAAGTGGGAGATAAAAAAGACTGACCAGGCTAGGAAGGACTACTGATTGGCTAACAAAGACGATAAGAAAGAAGTTGCAATAGCAAAGAATAGGGCATCAGAGGCACTGTACCAACTTCTGGAATGTGACTCAGTAAGGGGCACAAAGAAACTATATCAGGTTGCAAGGCAAAGACAAAAAGATAAAGAAGATAGCCAGACACCCTTCATAACGAATGCCAGCAACAACCTACTCACCAGTCCAGGGAACATCAAAGGCAGATGGAAGGAGCATTTCCAGCAGCTTCTGAATGAAGAAAACCCCACAAAAGCTGTACTGCCCCAGAAACAGCCTACGATGAGAGAAGAAGAGGAGCCCACCCTAGAAGATGTAAGAACAGCACTAAGGAAGATGAAGTCAGGGAAAGCAGCAGGCTCAGATGAGGTCATAGCAGATATGATAAAGATGTTGGGTGAGGTAGAGGAGAAATAGCTCCTGAGGGTACTAATAGCAGTGTGGAGAGAAAGGCGAATCCCAGATGACTAGAGAATAAGCATACTTGTGCCAGTGTACAGGAACAAAGGGGACATCCACAACTGTGGGCAGTACAAGGCATCAAACTCCTATCACACTGCATGAAAGTTCTGGAGAGGGTGATTGATAAACGGATACACAGAGTAGTAGACTGTAAGATGGGAGATGAGCAGTTTGGATTCAGATCAGGTTGCAGCACAATTGACCTGATGTTTGCATTGAGACAGATACTTGAGAAGAAGCTAGAGATGAGGAGAGAATCCAAATGGGTATTCCTAGACTTGGAGAAAGCATATGACAAGGTCCCAAGAAAGCTGTTCTGGGCAATACTGTGGTGGTTTGAAGTCCCAGAAACATTGGTAGAATGAGTGCAGGCTATGTACAAGGACCCAATGAATCAAGTACGAACAGTGATCGGCCTCACGGAGAGGTTCCCAGTGGGAGTGGGTGTACATCAGGGTTCAGCTCTGAGCCCACTGCTGTTCATACTGATGATGGACTACATTAGCAAACAGGTTGGAGGGGACAAATCAACAAAGCTGCTGTATGCAGATGATGTGACAGTACAGGGAGACTCTGAGCTAGAACTTCAGCAAAGGATAGAAGAATGGAATGAAAATCTGAAGGTACACAGGATGAATCTAAGCACAGATAAGAAACAGTGGTAATGGCAGCAAATTGGGGAAATCAGAAGAAGCTGAGAATAGAGATAGAAGGGAAGATAGCTGAACAGGTAAACAGCTTTAAGTATCTGGGAGGGGTAGTTGAGGAGAAGGGTAGTCTGAATGAACAGGTCAAAGCTAGAATCAGAGGGGCTGCAGTCAACTGGCATACAGTATCAGGTGTAGTCTATGACAGAAGAATGCCAAAGAAGCTGAAAAGTAAGATGTACAAGACAGTGGTGCGACCAGTACTACTGTATGGAACAGAAACCTGCGCAGTAAAGGCAGAACAGTTGAAGAAGCTAGAGGTTATGGAAAGGAAGTGCCTGAGAAAGGTGGTAGAATGCACACTGTGGGACAGATGAAGAAATGGGGACATAAGAGCAGAAGCCAAAGTAGCCCCAATTGCAGAAATGATCAAAGAAAACAGATTACAGTGGTTTGGGCACATGTCTAGAAAAGCAAAAGACAATCTGCTGAGGAAGATATGGGACAGACAGGAAGAAGGTAAGAGAAAGCGAGGACATCCAGCAAAGAGGTGGATGGATTGTGAGAAAGAAGATATGCAACAGTCAGGCATGAGTATTGAAGAAGGCAGGAGTGTGGCACTAAAAAGAGACAGTTGGCGACAGTTAACACGATTCCCCGACCCCATGTAGAAAAATGGGAAAAAGGGGGCTGATGATGATAGAAAAACGGATAAACCTACTGTCATAAAATTAGAGGCAGACTGAGAAGGCTAGATTCTCTGAGGCTGTATGGCTCTGCTGAATACCCATTTGTTAACTAGTCTACCAGGAGTTTAAGAAGGGGGAGGAAGGAGGGTTGTAAGAATAAAGGATGACATGGACAACACACATGGAACGTTAAGGTAAGAACATAACTTCTTTATGTGATGTTGTCAATCTCATCTTTATTCTCACATGTGGGACAGAGTCCCAAGCAACTGAACTCTTCGGTGGATCATGGGAGAATATTCTTCAGAAGCACAGAACCAAAGAAGTCTCTATTCCTAGATGCCAAATCCACTTTGTAATGAGTAAGAAAGGTATGAGGCCTTGCCCAGGAAGCCGTTGCACAAATATTATCCAACGGTAGTCTAGCCAGAAAGGCAGCAGACGTGGCCAGAGATCTAGTGGAATGAGCTTTATGAACATTAGGGAGGGCTTTCTTTTTAGAATTGTAAATTTGGGATATGCATGATGAAAGCCATCTTGATAATGTGACTTTTGAAACTGGGTGACCTTTCCTTGTATCAGAATAAGAAAAGCTGTCAATTTCAGGGTGTGTAGGTTGGGATGAACCATCCCTGACAGGTTTATCAGAAGGTCTGGAGCTGAGTCCAGAATCCAGGGTTCATCCTGGAGAGGAGGCTGAAGGAAGGGAAAACAGATTTGACGAGGGCAGTAGGGGGCAATTAGGATAATGGCAGTCTCCAACAAACTTGATTTCTGTAGGAGCTTTGGAATTGGAGGAAAGGCATAAAGAAGCCCCGGGGTCCAATTCTGAACAAGTGCATCCCTTGGCGACTCCCTCGTTGGAGGGATCAGGGTGAAGTAGTTCCTGCATTTGGCATTGTTGAATGATGCAAAAAGGTTGCAGCAGGGCTGACCCCATCTGCGGAATATCACTTCCGTTACATTCCCATTGAAGGACCACTCGTGTGGCTGCAGAATGGCAATGCTCAGCTTGTCCACAATGACACTGGATTTCCCCGGAATGTGTGTTGCTATTACAAAGTGGTTGAGGCTATTGCCCAATGCCAGACCCTGAGAGCTCCTCGACAAAGTGGGTACATTCTGGTTCCTCCTGTTTGTTGATATACCAAATTACAAACATGTTGTCTATCTGGATTACAATTGTTCCTACAGGAAGATAGTCCTGGAATGCTTGCAATGCTAGAAGCACTGCTCTCATCTCTAGGACATTTATATGCAAGTGAGCCTCGTGATCTTGTCAGGTCCCTTGAACCACCTTCCTGAGAAAATGCCCCCCACCCTATCTGCGAAATGTCTGTGGTCACCATAGCCGGGGGTTGTGGAGGAATAAAGAAACGGCCTTGGAGTACTGACAGTGAGTAGATCCACCACTGAAGGTCTTTATTGCAGACATGGATTATTATGATCTTGTGAGACAGTGGAACCTCCAAGATCGACCACTGAGCAAACAGTATCCACTGGAGAACCCTCATGTGCAGGTGAGCTAAGGGAATTAGTATGATGGAAGCAGACATTTTTCCTAGGACCTGCAGCACTAGTCATGCGGTGGCTTTGGACTTTTTTATAAGAACTCTGACAAGATGACGGAGGTCATCTGCCCTGTCTTGTGAAAGACTTGCTATCTGAGTAGTAGTGTTTATCTCTGCTCCTATGAGCAGTAAAGTGTGCAATGGTTCTAGCACATATTTTGTCATAATTCATGGTAATGCCCACTGAGGAGCAGAGTTGAAGGACATAGTCTACTGACTGGAGTAAATGATGCCTGGTCGGGGCAGTTATGAGCCAGCTGACCAAGTATGGAAACATGTGGATTCCTTTGCGTCTCAGGTGAGCTGCTACTACTGCTGTATGTTTGGTGAACACTCTGGAGATTGTAGTGAGACCAACGGGTAAAGCTCGAAACTGGAAGTGACTGGTTCTTAGCCAGAAGCGTAAGAACTTTCTGGACTGACTGTCCACTAGAATATGGTAGTACATATCCTGAAGGTATACAGAGCACATCCAAAGGTCTTTATCCAAGAATGGAAGTATCAACTGCAGTGTTACCATCCAGAACTTAGTGTTCTTTACTGACGTGTTCAAATTGCCAAGATCCAGAATGGGCCTCCAGTACCCTGTTCTTTTTGAAACTAAAATGAATTCTGAGTAAGTTCTGGATCCTCTCTGGCCTGTCTGGACTTTTGGATGACTCTTTTTGTTAGCAACTTTTGGATTTCTATAGTTGCTTCTTCCTTTCCACTGGGTGAAATATCTGGAACCACTGTTTCTGGGGATAGGAAGGTAAAACGGAATGATGTATCATCTGGATTATATGTCCTACACCCGTCTGTCATTTGTTATCTTTAGCCAGGTTTCTTGGTGCAGGGACAATTGCCCCCCGAATGCCTCCAGAGACAAGCAATCAGGCACTCCTTCAGGAGTGCTGGAAAAGTCTCCAAAAGAAAGATTCTCTGGACCCTTGATATTGCAGGCCTCCCCTGCTGCTCTACTCATTCCATCAGTCCCATAAGAAATAAGCCTCATGGACAAGGTGACTACTGAATTCAACGTAGCAATCTGAGCACTGATTTTCTCTGCCACCGCATCAGCTACAGCTCCTTGGAAGGAGTCTGATAATTCTTTAATCAGGTCCATCTGCAGTCTGGTGAAGTGAGTAAAATAATTTAATGACTTCAAGGCAAAGGGTCCTAGAGTCCTTATTAAGAGGATGGACAGTGGTACTCGTCCTAGACAGTTTCTTTCTAGTGGCTGCCAAAATGACTAAGGCATCAACTCCTACACCTTTTGTAAGAAAACCCTTTTCTTTTGGGGCAGCGATGTATTTACTTGGCTTCCTAGGAGTGGGGTCTATGGTGCCTGGGGTCACCCACTTCTTTCGCGAGATTAATTCCACAAGCTATTCGAAAGGAGGAGTCACCCAAGAAGCTGATGGGAGAGACGCAAAGGCCTTCAGGAAGACCAACTCCTCAGCCAAATGGTGGAGGACTGCCAATCACCTCCTTGTTTTAGTAGTTCCAGGATGTCTCCAAAAGAGAAAACAGGATGTGATCGTGGGGACCCTTCTGCTTCATCGAGGTCAGTTTCAGATGTGATAGACTCTTCCAATAAGTTCAGATGCTTCCTCTTCCATGTTCTCTTCCAAGGGACCTCTTCAGTGGGATACTCTGAAGTTGTTTCAGAAGAGGGGGCAGTACCCTGCGGTACATCCTGAGGCCTACAGTCTCTGCGGACCTGTGGACAGGGCTCGTGAGAAGACAGACACCTCACCTGAAGAGGGAGGAAGAATGGAAAAGGTTTGTGTCCTAGACTGTGAAGAAGTCAAAGCCCTCCTCATTACCTCGAAAGCAGACCCCCCCCCCTCCAAGGAAGTCCCCGGATCCGACAAGCAAATTGTCAGTGCTGAAGGAATCTCAGGAGTAGAAGATATCAGCTCCGAAGCAGATGTAGGAGCTTAACTTTCCCATGCTGGGCTTCCCAGAAACATGGTTGTATCTGAAGGGATCCAACAAGACTACACGGACCCGACAGAGGAATGTTGGCTCCCAGAGATCTCTTGCTCCAAAGGCATTGACACACTCTGGGCACATGTCGGAACTCAGGAGATTGAGGGTCCTGGATCCAACACCGACACAACCTGGATCTCAGAATCTTCGATTCCATAGCAGGAGGATGGAAAAGAGGAGGAACCGACACAGAAGTGGGGGTTTGTGACTGCTCCAACTCCTTTGGCCTCGGATGCACAAGAAGTCTGGCCAAAGCAGGTGTCTTTAAAAAAAAGTCTCTGCATGACCCTAACCACGTCTTCATCAGATAAACTCCTGGTAGATCTAGTGGACAGGGTAGGTGATCTTGACAAGGCTAAAAGAGGAGAAGGGAGCCTGGAAGATACCTTCTCAATGGAAGGAGATTGGCATCAATGTAATTTCCAGCTCCGAAGGAGTTTTGGAGCCAGAAGAGGAGGTCTGTTCTGATAGAGCCTATGGGTTCATCAATTTCGGAGGTTTCTGCTTCTGCTCTGATGAAGATCTCAGCTCCGATAAAGGTCTTTTGGTTGGCTTATCAGAAGGATCAGAGGATATATCCTCAGAGAAAAAGTAGTAAAAGACAAGAAGGTAGCAAACACAGTAAATATTCCAGAAATAAAGTAAACTAGGTACTCCAAGGGACCAGAACTCGTATCCACAAAGTGTTCATTGTCTTACAGCTTAAAAAAGTTTAAAAACAAACTGCTGTTGTAAAAATATCAAACAGGTATAGCGCTTTCGTCTTTCAAGTGAGTGACATTATTAGAACCATTGCATTTAGAGCAGATCGGTGTTTATATCCAAAACCGCACCCTTAATTGAAAACAAATCATGAAGCCAAGTCCTGCATTTAAAGCTACATACTCAGCTAGCATTCACCTTAATAAATATATGTAATAAATAGTTGCAAAATAATGCATCATAAATAAAATAAGTAAAAACAATATACATATATACAAACTGTGCTTGCAGAAGCCATACTACAAAAACAGCAAACAATTACATGTTCTTACTTACATTGCATCAACTTGTCTTTTGCCAACCTGCATTTGGACAACCTGTATTTTTATTGATCTTTCTTTTAACTCACTGGCAATAGAAACTGTTTCTTGTAAGCCTGGTGTCACAGTGGCATTAAATCTTTAACTGCCAAAGCATTCTTTATGTAACAACTTATTCTTACAGTCCCCATAGTATGCTGCCAAATCAATTTGTTCTACAGCAAAGAACTTAAATTTGTCAAACCCCACACATGTGACCGAGTGCCTAGGTAATGCACTCTCGTTGTCATTTTGCTGGATGCTATAAACAAGCTGGTAAATACACTTATTAAAAGCGTTGCTGGTTTTGCCTATACAAAAAGCTTGGCAGTGTTTGCACAGAGCAAAATAAATCACTCTCTCCGTAAAACAATTAAACCTGCATCCCTTGGCATAATCCGTGATTTTATCATATAGCCATACTTCATAGTGCCATTCAGCACAGCCACAGTGATTGCATCTTCCACATCTAGAATGTTTAGGTTCATAGGTAGGTACTAGGCTATTGGTCCTAGGGCCTATATAAGCCTAGCCAAAAGGTTCCCTGGCTTTAGCTACTAAAAGAAAATTATTTTCCTATGACACTGTTGAGCAGAGCCACAGAAGTGATCCCTGGGGTGAATTTCCTATCTCCATCTAATCATCAAGATTTTTCTTGAAGAGAGCTAATGAGGAGCTTTGTTTGAAAAAGATAGGTAGTTTGTTCCAAAGTATGGGAAGTCTCTGGGACAGGAATCTATCCCTCCAGCATGTTCTGTTTATTGTGGTGACAAGGTTTAGGTCACCAGAGCATGTTGCTCAGAGGGATTGGGATTTCTTTAAGTGGAGCATGTCCAAAAGCTCTAGGTCTGACATAGCTTTGTGTGTTAGGCAGAGATTGCCTCTGAGTAGGCGATATGCAACGGTATAAAGCTGCAGTTTTTTGAGATTGTCTGCGTAGGGCATCTGTTTGAGGCTGGTAATCCTCTTTGTGAGGTATTTCTGCGGCCTTTCCAGTTGTTGTAGATGTCTTGTGAGGTACATACCAAAATGGGCGTTGTACTCTATAATGGGTCTAATGAGTGACGAGTAGAGGGGAACAATTACCTCTTTTTTTCCTGGATGAGAAACCTTTTGTGATGAGGTGTGCCATGTAGAAGGATTTCCTGACTACTGTGGCAATGTGATTATCAAAGGAGAAACTACTGTCCACCTGTGTCCCAAGGTCTCTTATCACACTTTTGTTGTTAAGTAGACTACCGCCTATGTGGTAGTTCATGGGTACAGAGTTTTTACCAAAAAAGGGATGACAATGCACTTTTTGGCACTGAGCTTGAGGCCATGGCTTTGACACCAGGCATCTGTCTCAGTGAGGCCCTTTTGTAGGATGTCCACATCTTTTGGAGTTCTGTGTTAGCCTGTACTTCAGAGTAGTAGATACCAAACAAGAGAGGACCCAGGACTGAACCCTGTGGTACTCCACTTGGCATTGATCTGAAGATGGATTTGGAGTTTGCTACTTTCACAGTGTGGGTTCTGTCAGTGAGCCAGTTGGCAACCCATCTTGTGACATAGGGATTTATACCTAGTTTAGTGAGCTTAGCTATAATTCCAGAGTGGGGAATGGTGTCGAAAGCCTTGGCAAGATCTAGATAGGCTGTGTGAATCACCTTACCCTCATCTACAGCTTTGGTGACTGCTTCAAAGAAGTCTATCATCTCTAGAACATTTATGTGCAAGTGGTTCTCGTGATCCTGCCAAATACCTTGGATCGTCATTCCAAGATAATGCCCCCCCCCCATCTGGGAGGCATCCGTGGTCAAGACTGCATTTTGTTGAGGGGAAGCAAGTGGGCAACCTAGATGAAGTTGAGCCATACCTAACCACCATGTTAGATCCTTCTTGCAGGAGTTTGTGATGAGTATTTGGTGAGACAGGGGGAGATCCTGCATTGACCACTGGGCAAAAAGTAGCCACTGAAGTACTCTCATGTGCAGACGGGCTACGGGAACTATGAGAATGGTGGAAGCCATAGTCCCTAGGACCTGAAGGACTATCCTGGCCTGTACTTTGTCTTTCTTCAGCAATAATCTGACTTGCTTGTGCAACGATTCTATTTTTCTGGTGTCAGTTTTGCTATCATGGTGGTTGAGTCTATTTCTGAGCCTAAGAAGACAATGCGCTGCGATGGAGATAAGGCTGATTTTTTAGGTTTATTGTAATGCCTAATCTGGTGCACAAGGATAGAGTCTCGTCACTGGTTCTGATTAGTTGGTGCTTGGTGGTAGCAGTGAGGAGACAGTCATCTAGGTATGGACACACCTGAAATCCTTGCTGTCTCAGGTGAGCCGTTACCACTGCCATGCATTTGGTGAACACTCTGGGGTCTGTAGTGAGGCCAAAGGGCAGTGTTCGAAATTGAAAATGACTGGCTCTCAGCCAAAAGCATAGATGTCTTCTGAAGCGTCTGCCCATTTTTGATGTGGTAGTACACATCCTGAAGATCTATGGAGCACATCCAATTGTCTTTCCTGATAAAGGGAAATATCGACTGCAGAGTGATCATACGGTACTTGGATTTTTTTATAGACTTGTTGAGTTTGCTGAGATCTAGAACTGATCTCCAGTCCCCTGTCTTTTTTGGAACTAAAAAGAATTGTGAGTAAGTTCCGGATCATATTTGCTCTGTGGGGACTTCTTGGATTACTCTTTTTGAAGCAGTGAGATGACCTCTGATGTTGCACGGTCTAACTGAATGGGTGGCACGTCTGGTAGAGACCAGTTTACCAGGGGATCAGAAACAAAGGGAATAAGGTAACCTCGGGAAATTATGGTTTGTACCCAACGATCTTGGGAAATTTTTAGCCAGGCGCTTGGGTACAGTGAAAGACGAACCCCGACTGCCTCCAGAGATGGACAGTCGGGCATCCCCTCAGGGGCGATGGAAGGGAAGATCAGAGCAGGTATCTCTGTCTCCCTGATGATGCAGACCTCCTCTGCCACTTGGGTGGCATCTTCCATTATATCCTCTCCCTCTGCCTCTAGGGTGCCTGAGGGAAACCTTTTTGGGATTTACGGAACCACAATTTCCCTCCTGTTTTACCCTTGGGATAGGGTCTAGAAGGAAGGGAAAAACGGACTCTGACAGCAGATAAGGTTTTCCATTCCTGCTCGCACCTGGTCTCTTTTACCTGCGGTCCAAAAAAAGAGTTGAACCATCAAAGGGGACATTGGTCAAGGAAGACTTAAAGGATTCCGTGAAGTTACATAGACGCATCCAGGAATGTCTTCTAAGAGAAATTCCGGCTACGGCTAAGGGTTTAACTTTGTGCCCTCATGTAGGGCTAACATTGAGCACACAATTTTAGACTTGAAGCTCTTTATGAGAAAATTAAATCTTGATATTTTGTATGGTATTAATGATGGTAGCAGGGTGGGGGCATGTAACGACAATTTAAAAAGGAAGTGTCATTAATCTGCCATTGCACCCTGTTGTTCACACTTTTGAACAAATTTGTGAAAAGGAGATTACAGATTTACTACAACAAAGGTGGCAACACTGCTACTACAATTTGGCATCTTATGAAAAAGACATTTTAACATCTATTACACATGTAGACACTAGTTGCATGCTTCCTGATAAAGGTAATGATGTACAACCTGGATTATCAGGGAAGAATGCTAAACTTGTTATGTGACAATGCTGTATATAATGTTGTTTGAGATAAACATAGCATACATGGCTGTGAGAATAGCATTGGAAGAGCTGTTTCTGTTTGAGCAGTTGCTACAAGATTTATACAAGTTTTTAAGAGTGCAGGACCCTGTTATTCCAAGAATTTTTGGCATCCCGAAGTTACACTTGAACCATCAGAGATCCACCTCTATGCTCTATTGTGGCTTCAGCAGGATCTGAGCCACTGGCCACATTTGTTGATACAAAACTTAAAAATTTGTTTAAACCTTTTGGACATATCATTTTTGATTCATGGGATTTGCAGGACAAAATAAGGCAGGTTGATGATGCTTTTCATTACTTTATGACTTGTAACATTAAAAGTTTGTTTTCTATCATCCCACAAGAACAAGGTTTGTTATGGTTTGATGAGATAGTTAAACTTTATGGGGGATTAACTGAAAATGAAAATTTAATACATGATTTCATGGGAATAATTTTGTCCAACAATTTCCTGGATTTTGGCAACAAATATTATAAACAGTGTTCTGGGGTGGCCATGGGGGCTATTTGTGCCTCTGCATTTGCAAACAGCATTTTGTTAAGGTGGGAATTAATGTCTTTGTTTAAGTTTCCACTTTTTCAGTTTTGCAAAGCTTATTACAGATATTTAGCTCACCTGTTAATTTTGTGTCAAGGTAGTATAGATCAATTTAATGAATTGTTGGGGTTGATGCAACATAGCACCAAGTTTCTGGATTTTACATACCATGTTAATGCCAACAAAATTGTGTACTTGGATATTAAAATTCAACATTTACCAGATGGAACCCTGGAAACAGGGATATTTAGACAGCCCACTTATTGTAATTATTTTTTATTTTATTCTAGCTGCCACTCATACCACCAGAAAAAGAGCATTATAAAAAGTCAGTTCATTAGGGTATGTAGATTGGCATCAAATGACAACAGGTGCCAAGAAGAATTTATTGTTTTGAAAAGAATGTTTTTGGAACACAATTACCATTGTGCCCTGGTGGATGAGGTGGCAGGACACTTGTGGAGTGAACAAAATGGTATATATGGTTGCATTTTTAAACATGGGTATAATAATAATCCAGATGCTGTTGCTGACAACACCCAGTCCCTTGATTTAAGTACTAACATGGTTTTTCATTACTCACTTGATGCCAAGGAAATACAAAAGATCATTTTGAAAAATTGGTTTATTATAAGTAGTAATGAGGCCACACTTAAGCCTACTTTCACTTTTAAAAGACGGAGTAATTTCAAAAGTATTTTAGAGAATAAATCCACTGCAGTATGGATAATTTTCCTAAAAATTCTAGATGTGGAAGATGCAATCAATGTGGCTATGCTGAATGGCACTTTGAAGGGCAGCTACATGATAAAATCATGGATTATGCCAAGGGAGGCAGGTTTAATTGTTTTACAGGGGAGAGAGAGTGATTTATTTTGCTGTGTGCACACAATGCCAAGCTTTTTATATTGGCAAAACCAACAATACTTTTCAGAAGCGTATTTGCCAGCATGTTTATAGTATCCAGTAAAATGACAAAAACAGTGCTTTAGCTAGGCACTCAGTCATCTATGTGGGGTTTATGTTCTTTGCTGTAGAACAAATTGATTTGGCAGCATACTGTGGGGTCTGGAAGAATAAATTGGCAGTTCAGATTTAATGCCACTGTGCCACCAGGCTTAAACAAAACAGTTTCTATTGCCAGTGAGTTAAAAGAAAGATCAACAAAAATATAGGTTGTCCAAATGCAAGTTGGCAAAAGACAAGTTGATACAATGTACGTAAGAATATGTAATTGTTTGTTCATAGGTTCACAGATTAGTACTAGGTTAATTGCCGATGTGGGCTATTATAAGCCTAGCCAATTACCCCATGCCAGAATCAAACCCTGCACCATGTGTCTATAAGGTAACACTAACCATTATGCCAACGTATTAAGTTATTAGAAGGTAAATTATCAAGTCATCAAATCATCATTACAGTTCAAAGAATAATGGCTTCTTGCATTTTACACTTTCTCCAGAGTGCAACCACTACATTCAGAAAAGCATATTCTGAAGCCTATCCAATTTTAAACATCCGGTCTACAGATTCCAGGGAAGTCAATGTACCACTTTGTGTGCCTCAGTGATCTGAACAAGTTTTATTTTGGCATAAAATCACAAAATAAGCTCCCACATCCCAGACTACCAGCAATTTAATTTATTAGACGAAATCCTCATGTAGTCACAATTCATCTATTTTCTGTGTAGCTTTATGTGCAATACTGCTCGCCACAGATTTCAAAGGCCTACGGCATTGTACACTGTTTTTTCCCCCATAGCAAGACTTTCTAGTGTAGTAGCTAGGTTCTGTGAATGGGAAAGGTGTAGTAAAATAGTAAAATTATAATTTGTCTTTCTTAATTGGTTAAGGTGCATATCTTGTGTGCCACTAAATTTTTTTTGTACTTCTTGCTCCTGCTGCCAGCTTCCCTCTTAGACTAAATGAGCAATTCATTCCATCACCACTAGGAGCAACATTCAGCCAAGAGGACCATCATTAAGGCAGAAATGTCTGCATCCCCATGCATGTTCAAATGGTGTGCAATGGGCAAACTGCGCTTATCCCTCATTTAAACAAAAATGTTGCTAACAAGCATCACTGCCCACCAACCTTGAAGCACAAAAGTGGTTTACCTGGTTTCTTCTAGTAAAATCGCATTTCCCTGGGTACTCCTTGGGCACTTGCAACTCTCCCCCCTAGAGTTACCACCTGTCCCACTTTGAGAGGGGCAGTCCCTCTTTGGGCAGTTGTGTCCTGCAAAAAAATTGGAAAAATGGCAAATGTCCTGAGATTTCAGGGCAAAATTATTTCCTATAATTTATGTAATAGTTGCATAAAACAGTTATTCTGCATCTGAAGCACCTAAATGTTATACGAAATGGAATAAGCAACTAAAATGCTACAAGAGTAAGCTTTTATTTAGGCAAAAAAGTGAAGCTCTGTCCTTCGTACTGGCAGTGGGTATGTTTTGGCCTGCAAAATCTGATGTTTGTGCCACAGTTGTCCCACTTTGGGCATTTGAAAAGGTGGCAACCCTACCCCCCCAAGATAAGCAAGCACCCCCACTCTCCTCTCTCACCCTACCCACCTCCTCTTGGGACAGGGCTGCAAACAGAGCACCATCCATCTGAACCAGGCTTAAAAATATAGTGACACAGCTGCTTCTATAGAAGTTTTACAGGCTAAGTATGCTAAAGATTTTATTTACTTTAGACAATACTAAGATTTTTGATTTTTAAGAAATTATTTCTAATGACTTTATACACAGGAGTGGTGGGTTTAATATGTAGACCGGATGCGGGGCTGACTGGATTTTGGGTGCAGTGATGTAGTCAGCAGTATGTTCTGGGTTTCATGTCTGGCTTTGGAGGTGTCATTGGTAGCTCTGAAGTGCCTGGAATTCTATTTTTGCTTTCATTTTTGTGCATTTTATTGATGCAAGGAAATTCTACAAGTCTCGTAGTCGAATTGAGCATGTGTAACTCATAAAATGTGTTCTTTAATAACGATAAACAATAACACATAAAAAATATATACATCAAGCGCTTTCATCCCGAATAAAACAAGACTTCATCAGATTGAAGTGTTGCTTTATTCACGACAAAAGCGCTTATCCCTTTTTGTCGTTTGGAAGTATTTTTGATGTATATATTTATTTATTTTTTAAAATTATTTAAAAAAAAAACACACACTGAGTTGCGCTCTGTTCGACTATGAAGTTTGTGGAATTTCCTTGCATTTTTGTGTTCTTGGTTTTGTCTTTCTTGGACTTTCTTCTTGACTTTATTGATGTCAGGGTCTTTAATTTATGTAGTTCATATACTTCTTCAAAATGTATATACGTAAGCGAGTGTCTATGCCTGATGCCTGTGTGCATGTATCTATATATCAGTGTGAGAGAGTATATCTACATCTGTCCATCTATACGCACACACGCACATTACATATATATATATATGTATATATATATATATATATATATATATATATATATATATACACACACACACACATATACATACAAATAAAAACACATATATATATATATATATATATATAGAGAGAGAGAGAGAGAGAGAAATCTAGATACACACGAACAGTCATGTATTAGAGATGCTTATCCTGTTCATTCAATTTTTGTTATATGGCAAATTTGGGGTTTTCCAGAGTTATTAGTGTAGGGTGCTCCAATAGGTGCCTAAGCCATTGATTGAATCCAGGTCACCTGGCTCATAGGGATTTATCCCTCTGTCAGTTGAGCTGGTTTATTAACTGCATTTTATATTGTTTTTTAGGGTGATGCATGTGTAAATACATATTTACTAATTTATGTATTGTTGTGGTTTGTGTGTTACGGTGTCAAGGAAAAACTCATCACAGAAACTGGATCTGTACTCACTCAAGTCACGTTACATGAATCCTGCAGCTCTCACGCCCCTTTATCCCCACTTCATCCTTCCTTATCTCATCATCCCCCTACATACTGCCTCTCATCCATCTTAGTTCTCTTCTCTTTGCATCTCTCTCGCTCTTCTCCTTTCTGCTCCACCTACATTTGCATGCCTCTCATACCTTTCCTGTTATCTCCAAATGGTATCCTTTCCTGCAAGTATTCTCACTTGCCTATTCTGTCTTTAAACCTCTCTCTGTAACATGCTGCTATCGTTATAGCACAAGCCATCTCATTCTTAGCAGAAATTTAAGGATAAGATTTAGCCATAATGCCTGTATTTCCATCCATGTTTTAACATTGTAAACTGCTTCTTGAAATGAATGTTGTGGCATATTCTTGCCTCTATAAATATGTGTGTGTGTGTGTCTCTACTCACCCAGGCCATACCTGCAAATGGTCCACTGAAATCAATACACTGCCCCAATAAACAAATATAAAGAAATAATATAAATAAAAAAAATAAATAAATTTAGTTTATGGATTGGGTGTTTTTTCTTGTTGTGCACCGATGCAATATTAATATAGTTCTGAATTATATGAGAGAATTATTACATTTGTACCATATTTGTACATCAGTGTATTTTGTGGTGCTGCTAGAATGCTCATTTCTGTTTTACATGCAGGTTATGTGGGTTTGTTCATTGTTGTTGTGTATGCTGTGGTGTTTTTCTATGTCACAGTCAATTTTTTGTTGTTTCTGTAGTATGGCGTCTGCAAGCACAGTTTGTATATATGAGTACTGTTTTTACTTATTTTTCTCATGATGCATTATTTTGTAACTATTTATTACATATATTTATTAAGGTGAATGCTAGATGAGTATGTAGCGAACAAACCAATGTAGACCACCACAATCCTTCGATAAAACACTAATTTAATATGACAAGGCAAAATTCAACAAGCAGTTTTTAACACAGATAAGCGCTTTCGGGCTCTGCCCTTCTTCAGATGAAATAAAAACAATCTTAGTCACATTTAAATACCTAATTCAAAACATCAAAATTTATACTGCACCCTTCTATCTTTGAGGGTGGGTTTCATAGGAACAAATTCATTTAGTCCTGGTGTCCTATGGGCTAAAAGCTCAATTATCCACTTTGCTTCTGCTCTCTCAGTGGCATCTACTAAGCTACCCTTTCTTATACTAGGAAATACATTTGCAATAGCTCTAAATCTAAACTGATGGTCATTATTTACTTCTGTATGTTTATAAAGTGCATTGTGCACATTTCTGGTTCTTATGCATGAAAGATGTTGCAAAATTCTAACTTTAAACATATTATTTGTTTTTCCCACGTAAAAAGCACCTGATAGATGAGTATGTAGTAAGCACAGTTTGTGTATGTGTACATAGTTTTTACTTATTTTATTCATGATGCATTATTTTATAACCATTTATTACATATCTGATCTTGTAGCCCAGGCAGGTATGACCCTAGCCTTGAATAGCATCCTGCCGTCGCCAAGAATGATACTACAGTACAAGCAGAAAATGACTGACTTCAACAATTGGCCAAGTTTCTGGTGTCATTCTAAGGGGATCCAGTATCTTTCTGCTTGGGATGACATGATAGACAGACCTCGATGCTTTGCCACTGACGGCCTGCATCTGTCACCCCTGGGATTCCGGATACTGGCCAAGGCCCCTGCCACCCCTACAGTGCCTTTTTAGGCAATGCCCTAAAGATAAATTTACCACCATAACATCTGCTAGCAAACGCATCCTAAGGGTTATGAACCTCAAAATGCACTCACTCAAGTCACTCCTCAAACTGGAGAACATCGACATCTGTGTAGTAACAGAGACCTGGTTCAAGGCTCCTGAGAGCATCCCTGCATACCAAGTTACAATGCATATTACACCTTTCGGCCGCCTACTCTGAACCAAAGCCCTAAAGAATGCGATGACCAAACCCCCAAAGGTGGAGGTATATCATCTTCATAAAAGATTCACACACCTCCAGACTTGTTGCCCAACATAACACATCAGAAAGGCTTCAGGTACAGTTAACAATGGACAAAACTGCAGTGCATGTCGTAGCCTGCTACAGATCCCCCACAATGTCCCAGGACTGCCACTCTGCATTAATGGACACTCTGGAAAACATCAAAGTCCAGCCTAATACCCTTATACTAGGAGACTTTAACTACCCCTCCATTAGTTGGAACAACTAATCCTGCTTCAAATCTTTTGCTCAACGCTTCCTAGAATTCATCAACTCCAATGCCTTAGACCAACTCATCCTCACCCCCACTAAGGGAAAAAATATTCTTGACCTACTCATTACCAACACGGGGGACCGCTGTTCTACTCCTATGATAAACCCCTCCCTGGTTCGATCCGACCACAAGTTAATCACCACTGATATCCAAATCCCACCCTGACCCCCAACAAAAGAAACCACAGTGAAAAACTTCTCCAAAGCTAACTTTGAGCTTCTAAGGACAGAAGTGGCAAGCTTCATGTCATCCATAGAAATGGGGAATGGGAGTATGGCTGCTGAATTTTACACCAAGGCACTGTATGAGCACCTATACAACTGTATAGATAGGGCCATACCAAACAGAACCAAGACAATCTCCTCTAAAAAAAGTAAGCCAATCTGGTGGACCCCTGCCATTAACAAACTCTACAACAGAAGGAATAAACTGTTGCAGAATAAAGTAAAGTCGGACGACTGGAAAAATTCCCTCGGAAATCTCAGTAAAAAACTGAGATCCCGCATCAAATCCCCCAAAGCTAGTTACGAAAACAAAATTGCTACAGATACCAAGGACAACCACAAGGCTTTCTTTAGCTATGTCAAGAATCTGCATAATAATACGCAGACTTGCTCGGAGCTACAACACAATGGCATCACTTATACTGAACCAACTGACATTGCCAATATCTTGGCAGACAGGTTCAGTGCAAATTTTACTCCTCCCTCACCACCTAAAGAGCCCATCCACATACCCAAGGAATACCAAATACAAGTAAAAACTGCACCGACCAAAGCTAAGAACACAGCTTCCATCGGACCAGATAATATACCGGGTTGTGTCCTGCACAAACTACAAAAGGATCTGGCACCACACCTCAGTGCTCTGTTCAACTTCAGCCTCAGTTCAAGCTTTGTTCCCACTGAATGGCGCACTGCTATAGTCATGCCACTCCACAAAGGGGGTGCGACTACTGACCCTGGGAACTGCCGCCCTATCAGCTTGATGAGCTTGATCTGTAAGGCTATGGGCTGTGGTATAAGTTCTTGTGTTGCCCATATCCTATCCTTACTTGGATAGGAGGAAGCTTCTCTGTTCACCAATGAGAGTGGGGAGATTTGAGCAGCCTATCTGTCCCTAGAGGAGTGGTCTCAACCCAGCAACTAGTAGCTTATTGGCCGTTTTGGGCTAATTCCTATCTCTTTCAAGCTCCCTGCCTTAAATCCCGCATTTGCGCGGTTTTGCGCATCTCGCAACGTCGTGCAGCGCCATTTAAGCAGTTTTATACTTCCCGGATCCACAAAGTCTGCTCTTCAATTTTTCCCTTAGAACTAGTCAAACTCTCAAAGCAAGCACTCAACCTTCCTTTTACAGCCCAGCACTTGCTCAAACTTCTCTAGTAAGCACTAACAAACTACAGCACTTTTACTATTTAGAACTGCAAGGCTCCCTATTCGTTCCCTTCTGGACAATCAATAAACCAGTTCTTTAAACTATTCAGGCATGTCCAAAGGGCAGTTTCAGGTATACTCTCCAGTCCAGCTGGTGAATATTGGAATCTTGAGGCAATGTTGCAATTGCCTTATGTACACAGACAACTCTCTCCTCCTTCCAACAAACTCAAATATATGTGAGAGATGCAACTATACAGTCAAACTGGAGGCCGAGCTCTCTCAACCCAAGACTGGCACAGTCAGTTAGGAGGAGAAGGAAATCACTCGCACCACACAACCAGTCTCACACAGACTAATCGTATCAGCATATCAGCAAACAAGACAAATAAACACACAAAAACATACTCGGAGGCTCTAAATAAAAATTTGCCAAAGCAGCAGAGACCTCCAAAGCAGACATCCAAGCAACCGCTACCTCACAACAATATTCACGTATCACATACTTCACAAAGTCAGTGTACCACACAGTCATAGCCCTTAAGGCTAAATAATACACCAAATACACTAGTAATAGGAGACTCTATTGTCAGGCACACTGACGTCCCGCTCACCAGACTGAACAAGGAGAAGGTCACTGTAAGCTGCCTGTTGGGTGCCAGGATCCGCCACATAACACAAGCACTCAGGTCACTCCAAAGCAAGTACAAATATGACTCTGTCATTGTCCATGTTGGTGTGAATGACCTGAGACATACCTCCCTGGACTACATGAAAAGAGACATAGAGGAGCTCTCTGATCATGTAGCCCAGGCCGAAATGACCCTGACCCTGACTAGTATCTTGCCCTCGCCAAGAATGATGCCACAGTATAAAGACAAAATGATCATTTTTATCAATTGGCTAAGCTATTGGTGTCATTCAAAGGGGATCCAGTGTCTGTCAGCCTGGGATGACATGCTCAACAATTCACGTTGCTTTGCTAGGGACGGCTTGCACCTGTCACCCTTAGGCTTTCGAATACTGGCTAAGGCTCTTGCCATCCCCATGCTGCCTTTTTTAGGCAAGGCTCAAAAGACATGCCCACCTCCATAGACAACACAAGAAACAAAAAACTAAGGGCAATGCTACTCAACGCCAGAAGTCTAAACCTCAAGATGCACGCACTTGAGGCACTCCTCAGTATGGAGAAAACAGATATCTGTGCAGTAACAGAAACCTGGTTCAAGGCTTCAGAGAGCACCCCAGCACTACCAGGATATAACTCATACCATGCTTTTCGGCCCCAGAACTCGGACCGAAATACAAAAGGCGGGGGAGTATCCATTTTCATCAAGGACACCCACACCTTCAGGTTAGTGGCACTGCACGAGGCATCGGAGACCATCCATGTGCAACTAACAGTGGGCAAAACTGCTTTTCAGTTTGTAGCTTGCTACAGATCACCCACCTTGTCTCAGGACCCCGACTCGGCATTCCTGAGAAAATTGGAGAATATGACGGTCTCACCAAACACCATGATATTGGGTGATTTCAACTACCCAAACACTGACTGGGAAAACTACTCAAGTCCCAACTCCTTTGCCCAACGGTTCCTGGAGTTTATAAACTTAAACACCATGGAACAACTGGTCACCACTCCCACAAGAGAGGACAACATATTGGACCTGGTCATCACCAACATGGGGACTCAATGTTCCATACCAGAGGTAAACCCCTCTTTGGTAAGATCAGACCATAAACTAATCACACTGGACATCCACATCCCGTCCCCACCCCCAGCCAAGGAAAACACTGTGAAAAATTTCTCAAAAGCAAACTTCACACTTCTCAAAACCGAGGTGGAAAACATCAAAGCCCCTGGGCCAATGGAAAATGCTGCCCAAACCGCAGAATCCTTTACAAATGCATTCTATGAGCACCTACAGAATGCATGGATCGAGCCATCCCAAGTAAAACCAAGACTCACTCCTCCAAACACAGGAGAAAAGTCTGGTGGACCCCGACCATAAATAAACTATACAACAGAAGGAGGAAACTATTACATGATAGAGTAAAATCCCAAAAAGGGAAGGCATCCCTGATCAGTATTAGAAAGAAACTATGATCCCTCATAAAATCATCAAAGGCCAGCTTCGAAAGAAAAATCGCCAAAGACTCTAAAGATAATCACAAGGCCTTCTTTAGCTACATCAAGAACCTAGGTGGCAACTCTCAGATCTGCTCTGAGCTGGTGCAAAATGGCAAAAAATACACTGAACCCACTGACATTTCCAACATCCTGGCGGACAGGTTCAGTGCAAACTTTACCCCCCCCCCCCCCCCAAAGAGGCCAGTGTCTATCCCAGACGAATGTAGTCTCCCAGACATCACAGACACACAGGGGAAAGCAGCCCTCTCCAAAGCAAAAAACACAGCATCAATGGATGGTGTCCCAGGCTGCGTCTTACACAAGCTCCAAAAAGAACTGAACCCTCACATAAGTCACTGTTCAAACTCAGCCTTACTACATGATATGTACCCAAAGAATGGTGTACAGCAACATTTATCCCGCTCCACAAAGGTGGAGCCACAGCGGATCCCGGGAACTATCGCACTATAAGCCTGACTAGCCTGGTCTGCAAAGCTATGGAGCGCATTATCATGGATCTCATAAACAAAGACATTGGGAACCTCCAGACACTGGACCCTACCCAATTCGGCTTTGTTAAAGGCAGAGCTTGCCTCTCAAACCTAGTTGACTTCTTTGAAACAGTTACCAAGGACATAGATGAGGGAAAGGTAGTCCACACAGCCTACCTGGACCTCGCAAAGACCTTCAACACAATACCCCACTCTGGCATTATAAATAAGCTTACCAGCTTGAATATCAACCCCTATGTCACGAGATGGGTTGCAAACTGGCTCAGGGATAGAACCCACATGGTCAGAGTTGTGGGTGCCATGTCCGACTCCAAACCAGTTACAAGTGGCGTCCCACAGGGCTCAGTCCTGGGACCCCTCTTGTTCCGTATATACTTTTCTGAGGTACAGGCATGCACGGGAGGACTGTGGCTGATCAAGTTTACAGATGACTGCAAATTGGGAGCCATAATCGACTCTCCGGCTGACACAAGCATCCTCCAGAAGGGTCTTACGGAGACGGATACCTGGTGTCAGAACCATGGCCTCAAGCTAAATGCCAAAAAGTGCATAGTCATTCCCTTTGGGAAAAACAATGTGCCTACAAACTACCACATAGGTAGTAATCCACTAAGTACGGAAGATGTAATTAGGGATCTGGGGACCCAAGTAGATAGTAACCTCTCCTTTGATAATCACATTGCCAAAGTGGTTAGAAAAACCTTCTATACAGCCCACCTAATCACGAAAGGGTTCACATCTAGATCAAGAGAGGTCATTGTGCCCCTCTACTCATCGCTCATCAGGCCCATAATTGAGTACAATGCCCCATTTGGGATGTACCTTACCCGACACCTGCAACAGCTAGAGAGACCCCAAAAGTACCTCATCAAGAGGATCGTGGGCCTCAAACAGATGCCCTATGCAGCTCGAGTAAAGAAACTCCAGCTCTACTCAGTTGCTTACTGCCTACTCAGAGGCGATCTCTGCCTGACGTACAAGGCCATGTCTAACCCGGAATTAATGGACATGCTCCACCTCACGAAATCCAAATCCCTTAGAGCTACACACTTCAAGGATTTAAACCTCAGCACAGCAATACATAGGACATGCTGGAGGGACAGATTCATATCCCAGAGGCTTCCCTCGCTCTGGAATAGAATCCCAATCTATGTTAGGCAGAGCCCCTCACTGACTCTCTTCAAAAGAAATTTTGATGAGTGGATGGGAAATCGTAAATTTACACCTGGGATCACTTCTATCGCCCTGCTGGACAGAGGCTCAGGAATCTAATCTAAAAGGGAGGCGAAAGCCAACACATTCTGGCTAGGCTTATAAATGCCCTAGGGCAGATAGCCTAGTACCTACCTATGAACCTATTATCATGGTTCTTATAAATAATGATACAGGGGATCTTCAAGCCCTGGACCCCACACAGTTTGGATTTGTGAAAGGCAGATCATGTCTGCTAAATCAGATTGACTTCTTCGAAGTCATCACCAGAGCAGTGGACGAAGGTAAGGCTGTCCACACAGCCTACCTTGATCTAGGCAAAGCCTCTGATACCATCCTACACTCTGGAATCATTGATAGGCTTATTAATCTGGGCATTACCCTTATGTCACTAGATGGGTTGCAAACTTTTAGTTATGTACTTACCATAACTTTAGATGTTTGGGATCCATCTCGCCTACATTCTGTACTGATGGGCTCGACTCGGCACGCTATGCTATAGAGCGAAGCCTCTTATTGGCTGAGCTATTCTCTATCCCAGGATGCACCACCACTAATACCCCAGATCTTGTTTGTCCGCATTCATGCACACGCACATAACTTGTTTATATAACATTGCCAGATGTTTCAAGATGAAACAATAGAATTCGGACCGTCCGATCTCTTCTGATCTCCAAGGCAGGGGGAAGGAGGGTGGGTTATTGGGAATGTAGGCGAGATGGATCCCAAACATCTAAAGTTATGGTAAGTACATAACTAAAAGATGTTATGTGATCCTATCTTGCCTACATTCTGTACTGATGGGACAGCGTCCCTAGCACCTAAATCCTGGGTGGCTCACTGGAAAACACTCCTGAGCACTGTGGAACGAAATGAAGCTCGCCCCCTAGATGCCACATCCAATTTGTAGTGGGAAATGAAAGTGTGCGGGGAAGACCACGTAGCCGCAGCACAAATGTCACTAATGGCAAGCTTAGAATGGAATGCTATTGAAGTAGCCATAGCTCTTGTAGAGTGAGCTTTGACAGAGGTCGTAAGCTCTTTATTAGAAGAGGAATAAGCTTAACTAATACAGTCCCTGATCCATTTGGCAATAGTGACCTTTGTGACGGCTTTGTCCAATTTATTATCCGAAAAGGACACAAACAATTGATCTGTTTTCCTTGTTTGTTGGGTCCTGTATAAATAAAAACGCAATTGCCTGTGAACATCCAATGTGTGGAAGATGTATTCCGCTTTGTTTGAGTACTTTGGAAAGAAAACTGGAAGTTCGAATGACTGTTGCAGGCAAAAACTGGAACAAACTTTAGGGACAAAGGATGGATTAGGCCTGAGGGATACTCTATCTTTGTGAAAAACCAGGTACGGTGGTTTTACAGATAGAGCTTGAAGCTCTGAAACCCTTCTGGCACAAGTAATCGCGACCAGAAAGGCAGTTTTCCAAGATAGAAATTTCAATTCACATGTTGCTGCCGGTTCGAAGGGGGAGGAGGTTAAGGCACGTAATACCACATTGAGATCCCACGGAGGAGCAGGATGAGAAATCGGAGGTCGTAAAAGCGCAGCACCTTTCATGAAGGTTTTACACAATCTGTTGCTCATTAAAGGTGGGTTTATAGATTCATGAAAATTGGAAATAGCTGCCAATTGGACCTTGATGGTAGAGACTGAAGAATCTTGATTGAATAAGGAAGTTAGAATTTTCAGGACTTCCGATACAGGAATAGTGATGGGATCCAGACCCCGGAGTTGAGCCCAAATAGCAAATCTCTTCCATTTGCTAGTATACAATTTCTTAGTGGCAGACTTGTGGGCCGATGATAAAATATGTATGACTTCCGGGTCTAAGGTATGATTCCTGACTATAGTCGGAAGAGGAGGAGCCAAGCTGTTAACTTCAAAGTGTGAAGGGACTGGTGGAGTTGTCCCGACTGATGAATTAATAGGTCTGGGATCTGATCCAGGAACCATGGACCGTCCAGTGCATATTTCCGAAGATAAGGGAACCATACCTGACGAGGCCAGAAAGGGGCAACTAAGATCATTTTGCTCCCCAAGTGAGACGCCTTTTGGATCACTCTGGGAAGGAGGGGAACTGGAGGGAAGGCGTATAGCAAGCCGGTGGGCCAAGGATGGGCTAATGCGTCCATAGGACTCTCCCGAGCTGGAGTGAGAGAGAAGAACTTTCTGCACTTCGCGTTCAGCGGGGTTGCGAAGAGGTCGCAACAAGGAGTTCCCCATCTGCTGAAGATCTGAGTCATCACTGCATCGTTCAGAGACCACTCGTGAGGAGAGAGGATAGTTCTGCTTAGTCTGTCGGCTATCACGTTGGATTTGCCAGGGATATGAGTTGCTATCAGAAAACGTCTGGTCGCCACTGCCCATTCCCAAACTCTCATGGCCTCTCTGCAAAGAAGGTAGGATCTGGTCCCTCCCTGCTTGTTCAGATACCAGACCACTGACATGTTGTCGGAGTGAATGGCAATTACGCCCTGAGGGAGGTAATCGTGGAGGGCTTGTAGAGACAGAAGCACCGCCCTCATTTCTAAAATGTTGATATGAAGGAGACTCTCTTCTGAATGCCATTTGCCTTGGACTGACCTGCCCAGGGAATGCCCCCCCCCCACCCCATCTGGGAGGCATCCGTAGTCAAAGTGGCCATAGGAGGAGGTGGAACAAAGGGTCGTCCCTGATCCAGATTGGAGGGCACCAGCCACCAAAGAAGGTCCCATTTGCAGGTTTCCGTGATCCGTATGAGGTGACTGAGAGAGAGATCCTGAAAGGACCACTGTGTCAAAAGAAGCCACTGCAGAATTCTCATATGCAATCTTGCTAGGGGGACTAGAAGAACAGTGGCTGACATAGATCCCAATAGCTGCAGGACCATCCTGGCTGGAGCTTTGGATCTGAGAAGCAAGGCTCGGACTTGAGCCTGTATAGTTTGTATCCTTTCTGTAGGAAGATAGACCCGCATTCGGTTTGAGTCTATCTCTACTCCGATGAATCTTATGCGCTGAGATGGCAGCAACACAGACTTTGGCCAATTGAAGGTGATTCCAAGGGAAGTGCCTAGTGATATTGTGGCTTGTAGGTTCTGCAATAGTAGATGCCTGGAGGTGGCAGTTAGGAGCCAGTCGTCTAGATACGGAAACACCTGGAATCCTAGACTCCTTAAGGTGAGCAGTCACGACCGCCAAACATTTGGTGAACACCCTGGGGGCTGTGGTGAGACCAAAGGGCAGCGCGCGGAACTGAAAATGACTGTCTCCCAGGCTGAAGCGCAAATGTCTCCTGGACGCCTGATCTACCAGGATGTGGTAATAGGCGTCCTTGAGATCTATGGAGCACATCCAAACACCTTTCTCCAGCAGTGGGAGAATGGATTGTAAGGTGACCATTCGGAACTTGGACTTTTTGACTGAATGGTTTAGAATGCTGAGATCCAAAATGGGCCTCAAGTCCTCGGTCTTTTTTGGCACCAAAAAGAACCTTGAGTAAGTCCCTAATCCGATCTGGTCTGCGGGGACCGGTTGGATGACTCCTTTTTGAAGCAGTTTTGAGACTTCTAAGGCTGCAATTTCCCGTTGACTGGGTGGCGGGTCCGGGATTTTCTTGGACGGAGGTGGGGAGTGAGAAAAGGGGATGGCGTAACCTCTGGCGATAATTCGAAGCACCCATCGGTCCTGAGTGATACCTTCCCAGGCTTTTAGGTGCCTTGAAAAATTACCCCCGACTAGCTCTGGAGCTGCACAGTCGGGCAATCCTTCAGGGATTGTGGAAGGCTGAAGAGCCACGAAGGGACTCGCGGTCTCCAGTGTTGCGGGGGCCTCTGCCGCCTCTGGGACGGCGTCTTCCAGAAAAACTTCCCCCTCCTCTGCCTCTAGAAGGGGGATCGTCCTGCTGCGAGGGATAAGACTTCTGGGATTTACGGAACCACATTTTCCCTCCTCTTTTAGCCTTGGGATAAGGCCGAAAGGGAGTGGAAAATCGTGCCCCTACGGCAGTCAAAGTCTTACCTTCTTGCTCGCAGCGGGTCAATGTGTCCTTTACCTTGGGTCCAAACAAAGAGGACCCATCAAAGGGAGCGTCGGCAAAGGAAGACTTAAAGGCTTCCGCAAAATGATATAGGCGGAGCCAGGCTTGCCTCCGTAGAGCAATACCCGTACCCGCCGCTCTACTCGCCCCCTCAGCCGCATATGAAATGAGCCTCATGGACGAGTTTGATATCGATGACAGCGTAGCCAACTTAGAGCCAACCGTCTGGGCCAGCTGCTCAGGTAGGTTACCCAAGAGGGTATCTGAAAGCTCCTTGATCATATCCCTCTGAAATCTGGTGAAGTGTGTTAAATAGTTCAGGGACCTTAAGGTAAAGGCCGCTGAACTGAGGGTGCGCTTCCCGTACCGATCCATGCTCCTAGACTCCTTATTAGGAGGAAGGACGGACGTCGAAGCCTCTGCTACATCTTGTTGGGTAGCAGATGCCACCACCAAGGCATCTACAGCCACACCTTTGGTCAAAAACCCCTTCTCTGGGGGTGCTGATAAGAACTTATTTGGGCGAGCAGGCACCGGTTCCACAGAGTCTGGATGTTCCCACGCCCTTCGACAGATCAAATCTAGGAGCTCGTCGAAGGGCGGAGACACCCAGGAGGCAGAGGGCTGAGCCCCGCAGGCCTTAAGGAACACCGACTCATCAGCAGAAGGGGGTTTGGAATGCCAGCCGCCTCGTTGTTTGAGGGCTTCCAAGATGTCTGCAAAGCAGACATCATCTGAGGACGACTTAGGGGACCCCTCCGCATCATCAAGATCGGTGTCTGACGTGAGAGACTCATCGGGGGAGTCGACGTGCTTCCTCTTGCACGATCTTTTCCTTGGGGGTTCCTCTGAAGAAGCTTCAGAGGGACCTCCAGGAGGGGGGGGAACCCCCAGTGGGGGTGACCTCAGGCCCCGGGGCTCCTCTGTCTACGGACAGGGGGACTACCAAAGACCCAGTCTCCGTATGTAGGGAAGGTGCTGGTGAGACCGTGGAGGTAGCCAAAGAAGACTTGGCCAACGCACTCCTCATGGCCCAGAAAGCCGGACCGCCAGAATCCTGGGAAGGTCCAACCCCCGTGGCCACAACAGTAGACTGTACCCCCGCAGCCGACGCACCGAGAGGAAGGCTCGGAACCGAAAACATTGGTCCCGAAGCGCCCCCCCCCCCCCGAGGCTGACAGAGGAGGTCCGTGTACCGAACTCCGACTCGAGAGCCGGGGTTGGAGTAAGGGTCGGGGCAGACCCGAAAACCTCCATCGGCTCCACCAGCACCGGCTCCAACGGTACCGAGGCTGTTGGAGGAGGAACCAGAGCTACAGGTTGGGCCATCGGCTCCGAAGCCGAATGGGCTGGAGCCGAAACTAATTTCTGGAATACAGGAGACTGAAACAGTCTTAGGAGCACCCTGTCGATGTCCGAATCCGACATCTTGGAAGATCGGGAGGAAACCGATCGGGTCCGAACCGACTTCTCCATTGGCTCCGAAGGACTGGGGGACCGGCTCCGAATAGACTCGACCAGTATCGGTGCCGGGGGAGATTCCAAAACAATTTCCCTTGGTGCCGAGGAGGGCTTCGGCGCCGAAGGGGAAGAGTCTGAGCCAGCAACCCTCATCGGCTCCAAAATCAGTGGAGCCGATAAAGGTGACCCGCCTCTCGAAGCCCCAGTCATCGGCTCCGAAACCAGAGGAGTCGAGACTGGAGACATCGAGGCAAACCATTCCGCCCTCGGCTCCGAAGTCCATGGAGCCGATGGAGAAGCCTGCCTAGATTTCTTAGTAGTCGGTTCCGACGGGCTGGTCGGAGCCAATGCTTTCTTTTTCTTAGTTGAAGAGGAAGAGGAAGATAAGGCTTCCTCGAAGGAGAGTTTGATAAGCCCTTTCAAGATCAATTTATTCTTCCTCTCTTGGAGGATCCTAGAGGAAAAGGCGTGACACACGCTGCAAGACTCCTGTAGGTGCTTGGCGCCTAAACAGTATACGCACGAGGAGTGATCATCGGTTATGGACATTTTATAATTGCACCTCGTGCACTTCTTGAATCCTGAGGGTCTATGTTCTTTGGACATAATGCCTGTAATCCACTCACTATAACAGTAGAAAAAAACACTATCTATGTCAGCAAACAAAGATTTTAACAACAATAAAATCCTCCTTTTTTTTTTTAAAGAAAAGCCAAAGATAACAAGTACAACAAACACCAAAAAGGAGGGCCAAGAACCCTCTAACTTAAACAGGTACTTGACCTCCCTAAAAATAAGAAAACTTGCTAAGGAATAGGGGAAGGCCCCTCTAACTTAAACGGAAACCTTTCCCTAAACAATCACACAAATTTTCCACAAAATATTATCAAAAACACACATAAACACAACGATAGCTGTTAAAACAGCTTTTGGGTAAGAAATAAAGAATTTCCTGACAGGAAAACTTTAAGAAAAAACAGCACTTAGCTCAGCCAAGTTTGAGACCACGTCCTAGCTTGTAAGCGGCAAACGAGATCTGGGGGATTAGTGGTGGTGCATCCTGGGATAGAGAATAGCTCAGCCAATAAGAGGCTTTGCTCTATAGCATAGCGTGCCGAGTCGGAGCCGAGGATCGGCTCCGAGCCCATCAGTACAGAATGTAGGCGAGATAGGATCACATAACATCTGGCCCACTGACAGAACCCATATGGTGAAAATAACTGACTCCAAATCTGACTACCGGGTAGTTACAAGTAGAGTCCCACAGGGATCGGTTCTGGGGCCTCTCCTGTTTGTTATCTATTTCTCTGAAGTTCAAGCCAACACCAAGGGACTCTGGTTAACCAAATTTGCGGATGACTGCAAACTGGGAGCTATTACTGATTCTCAAGCTGATGTAGACATCCAACACAAAGGCCTTATGGAGACCAACGACTGGTGCCAAAACCGTGGCCTTAGGCTTAAACGCCAAAAAATGCATAGTCATTCCCTTCGCGAAAAACACGGTGCCCACACACTACTATATCAAAGGAAACGCACTTAACTCTGAAGGCGTTATAAGGGATCTAGGGATACAGGTAGACAGCAACCTCTCCTTTGACAACCATATTGCCAATGTAGTTAAGAAGTCCTTCTACGTGGCATATCTCATCACATCCAGGAAAAAATAAATCATTATCTCTCTCTACTCGTCCCTTATCAGACCTATTATAAAGTACAATGCCCCATTTGGCATATACCTCATTATTTATTTATTTATTTTTATTTTACATTTGTTGACCGGGCTAGTCCAACTGGATATATGTCCATTTTCAGTAGAGGCCCGGGGAGAAAAGCTCCACTAGTTATACAATTTTCATAAGGCATAAAAGGTTACAAACAATCATAACAACAAAACAAAATAAAAAGGATAAAAAAATTTAAATATAACATTGTTAGTTAAAAAAAAAAAATAGAGATTAACATTAGTCTGGATTAGTGCAGGAGCAAAGCCAGTGTTTATTGAGATAAACTTTTAGTTGGTGTTTGAAGAGTTGGAAAGAGGTTAAAGAAGTGATATCAGAGGGTAGTTTATTCCATGCTTTTCCAACATAGTTGGAAAATAAACTGTCACCTGCATTATTGTTAGGTTTGGTAGTATTAATCAGACGTTTATTAGAACAACGAAGATGTTTCAGGTTGTTATATGGAGAAATAAGGCTAGAAAGTATTGGTGTATTGGTTGGCTGATATAGAATCTTATAGGCAATTAAGGTCTGTTGCAGTATAATTTGGTTAGGAAGTTCTAACCAGCCTAGTTCTTTTAGGTTTAAGCAGTGATGAGTTCGAAAAGGAGATCCAGCATCTAGCAATGTTATGATAGGATGTTTCTAGTTTCTTCATGTTGTTTTTGGAAAGATTAGTGTAAATGGGGGAGGCATACAGGAGAGTGGAGATTAGGTGAGATCTAGCAATGGTGGACCTTGCTGTGGGTATTAGGAAAGGTTTGATTCTATACAGGGATCCTATTTTTTTATTAACTAATTTTATGATATTATTGATGTGGGAGTCGAAGTTGAGGTTATTATCGATAGTTATGCCCAAAAGTTTTGTGGTCTGGTCAGGAGTGATGAGTGTTCCGTCAGCGGATGTAAGAGTAAAGTAAGGTGTAGTAGATTTCCGAGTAGGAGAAAAAAGTAGTAGTTTGGTTTTCTTAGGGTTAAGGAGTAAACAGCGGTGAGAGAACCATTGTTCTACAGTGTTAAAAGCTTTTTGAGTAAGTGAGTGAAGTTCTGTTTGAGAGTTCGCGGTACAGATTATAGTTGAGTCGCTCATGATTGTATGCAGGTAGTATATGGGATTGCAGATTGAAGGTCATTAATAAAGACTGAAAATAACAGAGGGCCTAGGATAGAGCCTTGAGGTACGCCTAAGGAAATAGGTAGAAGATTAGAAAGTGAATTTTTCCACAGAACTGCCTGCTGACGATTTTCTAGGTAGGATGTAAACCAGGATAAGGCAAGATTATCAAGAGCCAGAGATTTTAGTATGTGTAGTAAAAGTTTATGGTTCACCATATCAAAAGCTTTGGATAGGTCGATGAAGACAGAGGATGATGTATAGTTTTTGTTGCGGTTAATGTTAATGGAGTTTGTGAAGGAGAGTAAAGCAGTGGTGGTACTGTGTGAGGGTCTGAAGCCATGCTGACAGTTAGAAAGTAGGTTGTTGTTGAGAAGGTGATTTAGTATTTGTTTGTGAATACATTTTTCCATGATTTTGGCGATAGGTGAGAGGAGAGCTATTGGTCGAAAGTTGGAGAAATCATTAGAGTTTCCCCTTTATGTAGTGGGATGATATGAGATATCTTCCAGATAGAGGGGAAGATTCCTTCTTTTATAGATCTATTGATCAGGATAGAAATAGGGTAGGCTAAGGCTTTGGCACCTATCTGCAGGAATTCTGCAGGCAATTTGTCTGCAGAGGGTGTGGTGGGTTTTAACTTTTGGAGCAGTGATGTGATAAAAGAGGTAGAGACAGGTTGTAAGTGGAGTGTAGGAGGTGTATTAGATGTATGTGGAAGTAGATTAGAGGTATCAGGAGATAGATGGCTAGCAAGTGTTTGGATAGTATTTGTGAAGAATGAGTTGAAGTCATTTGCTGTTTGTTTAGGGTTCTCAGGGTTAGAGTCACAGGGATCAGGTGTGATGGAATGACCTGGAGATAGAAGATTGTTAATGCTGGTCCAGAATTTTTTAGGTTCCTTATTAGTGTTGTGCTGTAACTGAAGGTAATAGTTTTTTTGTCTATTAGGATAGCTCTTTTGGTGCTGTTTCTAAGCTCTCTAAAGTTTTGGCGATCAGTTAGGTTTTTAGTGTTACGCCATTTAGACCAAGATTTGTTTCTAAGTTTGATTTTATGCCTAGTATCGTTTGTTAGCCAGGGGGCTACTTTTGTTTTGGTTCTGATGGTATGGGTTGGGGCATGTTGGTCTAGAATTGATAAGAATGTAGAGTTAAAGTATTCTACTGCATCATTAAGAGGAAGATATTTTAGGGAGGACCAATTACAACGTTTTAGATCAGCTTGGAAATGTTCAGAGTTAAAATATTTTTTTGTTCGTAGTGTTCTAAGGGTGGCAGGTAAGGTTAGGTTGATTTTGTGTCTAATGAGATAGGTTATACAGTGGTCGCTTAGATCATCTGGGAGGATACCAGATTGGTAGGTTTGTTGGGGGGTATTAATCAGAATCCAGTCTAAGATGGATTCATGGTTGTTGGATTTAACAGTTCTGGTAGGTCCGTTTATGAGTTGAGTGAAGCCATAAAGGTTTATATGGGATGTAGGGTTAATATTATTACAGGAATTCCAGTCTATGTTGAAGTCGCCTAGAACTAGTGTTTCTTGGGGGAGGTTGTTTGACAGAAAGCTAAGGATACATTCTAAGGTGCTAGTGTTATTTCCTGGGGGAAGATAAACACAAATTATGTTAATAGCTTTACTAGGGTTGATTTGAAGTTTTGAGCTGATTACTTCTGCATTATTGTCTAGTGGAAGGTTAAGATTTATTCTACTAAGTTGGAGTTGTGCTTTGTAGAGAATTGCTACTCCACCTCCCTTTTTGGTTTTACGGTCCATTCTAAAGATACTATACCCAGGGGGGGTAATTTCATTGTCCTTAATGGTTGGTTTTAGCCATGTTTCTGATAAACATAGGATATCAAAATGGTGAACATCTAAAAGGGCATGGAGTTGAGAGATTTTGTTGCAAATGCTTCAGTATGTTTAGATGAGCTATAGTAAGAGTGTTGGTATGTATGTTTGGTGTAGTGAGAGAAGCTTTGTCTTGTTTATTGCAGCTATTAGTGTTTGTGCTGTTTGGGCCATGGTTAGGTGAATGTCCCCATCCAATAGAGATTGGGGAAATAAGAAATATTGGAGTTGGATTTGTTTATGAAAGATGTCAATATGTTTTTATGTTTATGTTTGCTAAGCTTAAAGTAAGCTAGTTTGAGATATTTAGTAAATAGGTAGTTTGGTTTGGTAGTGAGATTTAGGGTGGCTGGTGTAAAGGTGAGGTGTGTAGGGGTACATTTTGAGGGAAACACAATTGAGGAGTAAAGTGGGTGTTCATAGGAGGTTAGGAGATAAGTAGTTACTAGAGGAGGCAATAGTGTTAAACAGATAGTTATTTGAAAGTATATTGGGAGCGGTGATGTACACATTGTGTATATTAGGGAAGTAAGAGAGATGATAAAGAATAGAAAGAAGAGGAAAGTAAGGTAGTATTTTGACTTTAAGAGGTAGTGTGGTGGGTGGGTCTGGGCAAGTTGGGTGTGCTATGAGGTAAGTGGGAGGGTATGGTAAGGAGGAGCTTATGTGCGATTGGTTGAGGGTGTGTCTATTGGAGGTATAAATGTAGGACCACTGGGGGCGGGTGGGAATTGGGGGCAGGGTAGGGGAGCGGAGTGAGCCCGTAGGCTAACGGAGCGGTTGAGACAGGAGAGCAGAATGTGGGAGAAGACAATCAGCAAAGTAGGAAAAATCCAGCAGGTAAGTCTAGGAGTGTGAGAGGTCAGTCACAGGTATGGGTACTGATAGCAAGATGCTCAGGATATAAAAGGAAGCAAGTGTAATAGGAAAAGGCTAGTACAAGGGTGGAAGGAGTATAGAGAGTCTGAGAAAGCTAGGAGCAGAGAAGGCAAGCTAAAAAAGTAGGTAAGGTAGAGAGTTTTATCAGTAAAGGGATGAGTATTAAGTAATAGAATATGTTTAAAACAAGACCAAAGGGTCAGATACTATGTAGTTAGAGTGGGATGCCTAGGTACAGACAGAAAAAAGAGAGAATAAGGGGGTTAGAAGAAGTATTTGGAACAATGCTAGGTAGAGAATAAAGGCTTTTGAGAAGGGCACGGCTGCTGGCAAACCTGTTTGGGAGGCTTAAGTATCTAAACATAGATCATTTCAGCCATTAGATAACAGTTTGTGTATGCCACTATCAATACATACTTTCTTGTATTCAGTAGCAAAGTATCTCTTTGTGAGCTGTTAGAGTTTTCCTTGCTTTCCCTATCATTTATTGGAGTCCAGTTGGGAGATAGCAGGTATTTTGTGCAGGGACAGACTGTAACACTGGTTGAGTACTGTAGAAAAGGAGAAAGAGAAGGTAATGAGGTAGGCAGTACAAGAGTAAAACTGTAAGTTTATAGACTCATTAAAATATTTAATCTGTATTATTATATAGTATGCAAGGATCAAAACAAAATATGCAAAATGTATCTTCTTAATATCTAAAGTGTCTATTCTAGTCTAATCTAATGTACCAGTGGCACCAAACATCAACTGTTACACAGGTTCATATTAGTAGCTGCACCTAAGATAGTATGGAAAGATCCTTTGGCTGACATACACTACTTCACAATATACCATTCGAGTGTATCACATAGATTGCAAAACAGTCGGTTATTATCAGGCAGGATAGCAACAAGAAAGCTACTTTGTAAAAGCTATCATGTTCTAAAGACACATTAGACACATCCAACAGCTGGAGAGGCCACAGAAATTCCTCATTAAGAGGATCTTAGGACTCAAACACATGCCTTATGCAGATAGACTTAAAAACGTAAATTATACTCCATCTCATATCTCCTACTTAGAGGCAATCTCTGCTTAACATACAGAGCCATGTCCCGCCCAGTTTTGCTTGACATGCTCCATCTGAAAAAAATCCCAATCCTTCCGTGCTACTCGCCCAAAGACCACAACCTTATCACCACATTAAACAGAACCTGCTGGAGGGACAGATTTCTAACCCAGACTCCCAATTCTCTGGAATAAACTCCCCATTCATGTCAAGCAGAGCACCTCACTGGCCCTCTTCAAGAGAAATCTTGATGAGAGGATGGGAAATAGGAAATTCACCCCGGGATCACTTCAATCGCACTGCTAGACAGGGGCACAGGGAACCAACGCCTGATAAGCCAGATGACTGGGAACACTATTGGGCTAGGCTTGCAATGGCTCCAGGGCCGTTAGCCTAGTACTTAACTATGAACCTATATATTCATTAAGGTGAATTCTAGCTGTGTATGTAGCTTTAAATGCAGGACTTGATTGGCTTCTGCAAGCACAGTTTGTATATATGTATCTCATGATGCATTATTTTGTAACTATTTATTACATATATTTATTAAGGTGAATGCTAGCTGGGTATGTAGTAAGCACAGTTTGTATATATGTACATTGTTTTTACTTATTTTATTCATGATGCATTATTTTGTAACCATTTATTACATATATTTATTAAGGTGAATGCTAGCTGAGAATGTAGCTTTAAATGCAGGACTTGGCTTCATGATTTGTTTTCAATTAAGGGTGTGGTTTTGGATATAAAAGCCTAGCTGCTCTAAATGCAATGGTTCTGATGATGTCATTCACTTGAAAGCTCTAAACCTGTTTGATTTTCTTACAACAGTTTGTTTTAAACTTTTTAAGCTGCAAGACAATAAACACTTTGTGGATATGATTTCTGGTCCCTTGGCCACCCGGTTTACTTTATTTATAGCCTCAGAGAGAAAGGCATTTTCAAAAGGCCTTTCAAAATCAGTTTATTTTGTGTTGCATTAACGCCCACTGATTAAAGTTGCTGCAAATGGAACACAACTCCTACAAATGAAGAGGCCCCAAACAATACACACTGGGAGTGTGTCAATCGCTAAGGGCATCTTTTACTGCACTTTTCACACTTCTTAAAGCTTAGGGGCTTACTCTCCTAATTTTGAAACAAAATGCTAAGGGAGAAAGACAAAAGATCAAACAGTAGCAGAGTCACTCACACTCTCAGAAGGGGAAAAGTCCTCTAACTTAAATGGACTTGAACCACACACAGAGGAAATAAATGTTACGAGCAAAAAGGAAATGTGACTATACAATCAAGAGAAAGTTCTATATTTTTATTTTTCTATATTAAAGGGTAAAGAGATATTTAATAGGGATGGTAAGGAATGTCCTCTAACAAATGGATATTCCTAAGCGCCGTCTAACTTAAATGGACGTGTAAAAGGGGGGAAGCTGGGTAAAGTAGTTAGGATACAAGATGTTTAAGGGGAAATTAAAGAATTTAAAGTAGAAAGTTAAAGCTAGAAATATATATATATATATATATATATATATATATATATATATATATATATATATATAAGAAAAACTTGTACTTAGCCCAGAGCTATAGTGACAACACCTCTTTGCTGAGCTGCAAATGAGATCTGAGGTAACTAGGGTAATCCATTATGGGTAAAGAATGAGGCCCACAAGCTTTGCTAAAGACCTCGAGCTGGATTATTGGCCGAGACAGATCCGATGCATCGGATCTGACCCACACATGAGAATAAAGGCGAGACTGACAACATCACATCATTCATTTTAGCATATATGAAGGATATGCAGTCTTTCAACCATCTAGAAAGGGTAACCTTAGATACCGGTCTGCCCAGTCTAGTACTAGAAAAGGCAATAAACAGTTGGTCAGATTTTCTAACTTTGTTCTATGCAAGTAGAAATGCAACTACCTGTAGACGTCTAACAAATACAGATAGTATTCACCTTTGTTTGGAAATTTTGGAAAAAAAAAATGGTAAATTTATAGTCTGATTAACATTTGACTCTGAAACAACCTTTGGTAGGAAAGGAGAATTTGTCCTTATGGAAACCCAATCCAGGTGAAAAAATCAAATATGGTGATTTATAAGATAATACCTGAACCTCTGAAATTCTTCTAGTTGAAGTAATAGCTACACTTATCAAGGGTATCAGAACTTGTCAAAGATTTAGGATGCATGGCTAGGCTTAAAAAGGCCCTTGTGGTCATTAGCCTAGTAAACACCTATGAACCTATTACACATACCTGTTTTCCATGACAAGTACTTTAATTCATAAGTGGCTGCAGGCTGAAAGGGGGAATATATCAATGTCTGGAGCACCAAATTGAGATCCCATGGAACATAGGGGTCTTTCTGTGGAAGCTTCAGCATCAATGTTCCTTTGAAAAAAGCCTTACAAAGTTTATAAGACATTATTGAGGCGTCCTGTAACCCATTGTGGAAATCTGAAATGGCCACTACTTGAATCCTAATGGTAGAGGCAGAAGCTCCTTGTTCAAAAAATTAAGGTCAAACAATCTAAAACTTTTGTGATGGGGGCTGAGAAAGGGTCTATATGATTACTATGAGCCTAACAGGATTTTTTTTTCCATTTGCTACAATAACATTTTCTAGTGGAAGGTTTGTGTGAGGCCAAAATAACCTTATGGACTGGAGAAGGCATAAAGTTATGACTGGCAATCAGTGGAAGAGGAGAAACCATACCATGAGCTTTAAGTTCTGAAGGTTCGGGTGAATTAATCCCTCTGGATGGGACGTTGGATGGGACAGGAGGTCTGGAGCTGGGTCCAGAATCCACGGTTGTTGAATCAGATGAGGCCAGAGAAAGGGGAACCAAATCTGTCGAGGCCAAAATGAGACAATGAGGATTACTTTGCTCTTCAACCTGGTAGATTTTTTCAGAAAATGAGGGATTAAAAGTATGGGGGGAAAGGCATATAGAAGTCCCGAAGGCCAATCGTGAAGGATAGCATCTCTCGGGGACTCCTCCGGAGGAGAGATCAGGGCAAAGTAGCTGCTGCACTTGTTCTTTAGGGGTGTTGCAAGCAGGTCGCAGTAAGGGTCGCACCAGAGGCTAAAAATCATTTGAGTCACTTTCAGGTTGAGTGACCACTTGTGAAGCATGAGGATACATCTGCTCAGCTTGTCCGCTATCACACTGGATGTCTCCACGATGTGCATTGCTATCAGAAAGTGGTTGGAAGAGATCGCCCACTCCCAAACACTGCTTCTTGACAAAGGGGATAAGAATTGGTCTCCCCATGTCTGTTGATGTACCAGACTACTGACAAGTTGTCCTTCTGGATCACAACTGTCCCTGGAGGAAGAACAGCTTGAAAGGCCTGCAACGCTAATAGCATTGCTCTCATCTCTAGGACACTGACATGCATGTTGGCCTCTGTAAGTAACCAAGTGCCTTGGAGTCTCTTGCCCAAATAATGATCCCCCCACCCAATCTGGAAGGAGTCCATGGTCACTATGGCCCGGTGTTCAGGTGGTAAGAAAGTCCATCCTGCTAGAATCTCTATGGAGTGATCCAGAGTAGATCTCTTTTGCAATGATGGGTCACTAAAATATGATGTGACATTGACTGGAATGGACCACTGGGATGCAAGAAGCCATTGTAGGATTCTCATGTGTAATCTTGCTAGAAGTACCAATGTAATGGTCGCTGCCATGGAACCTAGAGCCTGAAGAACTAGTTGTGTGGTTACTTTCTTGCAGATGATTATTTTCCTGACTTGAAATCTGATCTTTTCTAGACAAGAAAAGGTAAGAGAAGCTATGCAAGTGTTTGTATTCAAATTTGCCGGTAAAAATTCTAAATTCTGTGTTGGTAACAGATGAGATTTTGCTTGGTTTACTGTGATTCCGAGGTAGGCACAAGTCTGAAGAACAAAGTCTCTTGATTTTTCTAAGAGATGCCTGGTGGAAGCAGTGATGAGCCAGTCGTCTAAGTAAGGAAACACTTGGTGTCCATGAAGTCTCAAGTGAGATACTACCACTGCCATGCATTTGGTGAACACCCTGGGAGCAGTGGTGAGACCAAAGGACAGTGCTCTGAATTCATAGTGACTGCTCCCAGCTGGAAGTGGAGATATCTCCTGGAGCATTTGTCCATCTTGATCTGCTAATACTTGTCCTGAAGATCTACTGAGGACATTCAATCTTCCTTTCCTAAAAATGGAAGGATGGACTGAACCATGACTATCTGGAATTTCATTTGGTGAATGGATTTGTTCAAAATACTGACATCCAAAATTGGTCTCCAGTCCCCCGTCGTCTTTGGCACTAAAAATAATCTTGAGTAAATTCTGGATTCTTTCTGGTCTGAGGGGACATGTTGGATGACTCTTTTTTCTAGCAGTTTTTTGATTTCTTGAACTGCTGGTTCCCTCTGACTAGGTGGAACACTGAGGATCCTTTTCAATTTTTTTGTGGAGCTTGTGAAAGGGAATTGAGTATCCTCTGGTAATAATCCTTTGCACCCAAACATCTGTAGCAATTTCTAGCCAGACTTGTTAGTGTAAATGATCATTCCCCGACTGCTCCAGAGGCAAGTAATCAGGCCTACCTTCAGGAGCGCTGGTAGGGTGTAGCCGAGAAAGGATCTCTGAAACCCTGGTTTTGCAGGCCACCTCTGCCACGTGGATGGTGTTTTCCATTAAAACTCACCCCTCTGCCCCAGGGTGGCACTGCCATATGTGTCCTGGAAAGGGCCTTGGGACTTTCAGAACCACATCTTCCCATTTCTCTGGTTCCTACAGAACTAGTCCAGGAGGCTCATAGCCCATGCAGCCGAAGGGATGACCAGAGCAGTGGGTTCCAGCATAGGACCATTGAGGAGTAGAAAAACGTACGCCCACTGCAGACAGGGTCTTTCCATCTTTCCCACACCTGGACAAGGTCTCTCAAACTTTTGGGCCAAAAAGAGAAGACTTCTGTCAAAGGGTGCATTGATGAAAAAAGACTTGAATGGCTCCACAAATTCGCAAAAGTGCATCCAGGCATGTCTCCTTATGGCTACACTGGGACTCACTGCTCTTGTCGTCCCTTCGACTGTGTGGGCTATGAGCCTTATGGACGAGTTGGATATGGACTTGAGGGTGGCCAACTGAGAAGCTACATTTTCTTGAACTCCTTCAGATAAGGCTCCTACAAGGGTATCTGATAACTCCTTAATCAAATCCCTTTGGAGTCTAGTGAAATGTGCCATAAAATTCAATGACCGTATGGCAAAGGTCACTGAAGTGTATACCCATTTCCCGAACCTATCCATCACATGGGACTCTCAACTGGGAGGATGGACAGTGGAACTCTCCTGAGACAGTTCTTTCTTTGTGGCTGCTGCAACCACTATGGCTTCTACTGCTAAGCCTTTTGCCCAAAACTAAAAATCTTCAGGAGCTGAGATAATTTTGTCTAACCTCCTAGGGATCGGCTCTATGGAATCAGGAGTCTTCCATGCACACTGCTCAGTTTAATGAGATCATCAGCTGGGGAAGTTACCCAAGAAGTAGATGGGCGAGAGCCAAAAACTTGCAGGTATACAGACTCCTCAAGGGAGGGATGTTGGGACTTCCAGCCACCCCTCTGTTTACGGATCTCAAGGATGTCTCCAAAGGAGTCATCTTCAGGGTGTGACCCAGGAGCCTTCCTTCATTGTAGTCAGTATCCTCAGTGGCGGATTCTTCTGGGGAATCCAAGTACTTCCTCTTGCACTTTCTCTTCTGAGGAACTTCATCAGTGGGATAATATGAAGTAGTATCAGAAGAGGATAAGACTTGGACAGGTGTATCCTGCAGCTTTGGCCCTCACTGTCCTGATGCAGAGGCTGGATGAGTTAGAACAAGAGGAAGGGTCAAGGATCAACTCAAATTGGGGGGCAGATGACTGAGTGCCCACCAAGGGCAAAGCCCTCTCCATTGCCTGGAATGCAGGATCCCCCCGAAGAGGGAAGGGAGCCCGGAACTGAGAATGACTGCCTCAGAACCGAGGTCACTCCCTGCACAGAAGAGACCAACCCTGACTCTGAAGCCAGAGTGGAGCTAACCCGTGAGAGGCCCTGAGGTGCAGGGATGGTTCTGAAAAAGCTGAAGTCGAAACCTGCCCCCCTCAACCGACAGCGAAACTCACACCCTGGAAGCCTTCCAGTTCCGATAGGACCAAAGAAGTCTGGGTAGTTATTCGGCCCCAGAGATGAAGATCTGTCTGGAGCTGTAGCAATCGGTTCTGGAAGGACTGGAACCTGACTCTTCAAAACCACAGATGGGGTCAGAGGATCGAGATATGGTGGAGTCATGGAGAAAGTAGTTCCAGAACTTGATGTAGTTGGAACAGAAGACATAGAAGGCAATCCTCACCCCACAAAAAACAGATCCACCAACCTCTAAACATCCATTTCTGATTGGGTGAATGGAGATTGAGGTCTCTCTAAAAATGGACTAGGTAGTTATCCTGCATATTGATCTACAGATGGGGAATATTGTGTTTGCAGGAAAATGTATTCTGATTCCTCAAGAATTGTTAGAACCACTGATGTCAGTGCCAGTACAGTGGATGGAACAGAGGTTGTGGGTTCCAAAACTTTGTCTATCTTTTCAAGTGTCTGCTCCAGCGCCAAAGATACCAAAGGCCTCGGAACGGCTTTCAGTTCCGTTGTCATTTGTGGATCTTCTAGTTTAGCTTTCTTAGTTCTTAGTCACTGGTACTGAGGGGGAGGTCGGTGCCTAGTGACTTTTCTTCTTATGCTTCTTGGTTTTTCAAGAGGAAGAAAAAGAAGATGGGTCCACTTTAGATTTGGAACCAGATAAGGCCTTCTTAAATGATGATTGTAGCATGCCTTTTAACATCAATTTATTTTTTCACTCGACTAGGGTTCGGTGACTAAATCCATGACATATCAAGCAGTCTTCTTGAAGATGTAATGAGCCTAAACAATATACACATAACAAATGACCATCAGAATTAGGTATCTTCCTATCACACTTCTTACATTTTTTAAAACCGAGGTGCCCTTTCCTTTATCAGCCATATCTAATACACAGAGCTGGAACTAGGAACTAGAAATAGGGAAAATAATTATAGAAAAGTGTTACTAGGAATGGTAGGCCTAGAACATGCAAGGGTATAAAGGAAAAGGTATAGACAACATGGAACAAAGGTATACAGAAAAAGGGATGCTACCAGCAATGGTAAACAAGAAATATCAGTGATATGTATAAATAAGACAACCTTTTTTTTTTAAATAGAAAATGAAAGGTAAGAAAGTCTACCAACTATGGTAGTAAAATAATTCACTGAAGTGAAAATGGGGTGGAAATGAGCTTAATGGAGAAAAAAAGTATAGTACTGAGATTCTAGACTAATAAAAGGAAACTAATTAAATAACAGAAAGGCTACAACTGAAAAAAAAACAGCTAAGGAAATTTAGAATATAATTGTACTTAGCTAAAGAGATTTGGCAACGCATCTGTCACTGGAAGCGGCAAACAAGATCTGAGGTAAAATGGAAAGGAGCATTATGGGTAGGGAGAAAAGCTCGAGAGTCTTTGGTCCTCATGGGCTGTAGTATGGCTGAGTCAATTTCAATTTCAGAACCGAACCCACACGTCAAGGAATAAATGAAGATCGACAACATCAGATTCATTTTTTGTTAATTACATTAGACTCAAACTTGAAGTGCCAGCTGTGCCAGAAGGAGCAGGGCTGTGCATGTGTAACATATGTCAGGATAGCTAGCTGGAATATTTTAAAGAATTATTTGAATATCAAACTGAATGTACAGATGCTTGTGTTAAAATGTACTTGTAAAATTGTGTTAAAAATGTATCACCAGTGGGTCCTGCTGAACAGAAAATAAATATACCTGTATGTCAAACTGTATTGTTGTAACTGATGAAATGTATATATTTTAACAGAGAATACTGGAAGGGAAGGGGTTAAGCTCAGCCCAGCTAACCTTAAAAAGAACCTGAAATTAAATGATTTGGTTTAGGCCAAAAAGGTTTTATCTCACAGGTCTGACTGCTGCCAGAAAATATCTTGTTAGTTTCTGCAGGAAGGGTGGAAGTGTTGGAATTGTTTTACAGTTTCCAGATGCTGTAATAAACCTTAGCTAAAGTTCTGTGTGTGTATTGCGACACACCAGTACCAGATCTTGGCTCAGTTTCTACTGAGGGGGTAAGTCTGGGAACTACACATTCAGGTGACTAGATGTGATCTTATTCTGTAGCCAGCATTGAAATTGTATTTGAATATTAGTGGGACGTGATAAATGCACTTTGTTTTTGGGACCTGACGAAGACACTCATCCACCTTCATCTTTCCTTGCTTTAGTAAGTAAATAGGGAAGAGTTTTTCTTCAGTCAGTTACAAAAATATAGTGAGATTAGCTTGTAGTATTTTCTGTATCTATCTAACTCTTTCCAACTGTATCGCTTTTATATTTCCTGAGTGAAACTCTTGTGATTATTGTAAACAGACATTTGGTATTTTCATGTTTTTGACTTATTAAACATATCTAAACCATTCATTGTGGCTGGTCTTTTAGAAAATATTTAACCTTTGAGAGTACTTGCATTTATTTAGTGACACTGTAGCAAAACATTCCTAAAAGTCTTGTTGCTTGGTTAACACTACCATTAGCATAATTATTCATTTTAACAAGTGTAATTGGGTACCCTTGTAAGACCTTTAAAGTAGCTGGTTTCATGTGTTCTGGTGGCAGTAAATCTACCTTACAGCCTGGGTGAAGCTGTCAGAGCAGGTAAGCTGTGCCAGCCTTTCCTAGGTGTGTGTGTGTGTGTGTGTGTGTGTGTGTGTGTGTGTGTGTGTGTGTGTGAAAATCCAGTCCTCAAAAAGAGAGTGTGTGTGACAGCTACTTTGAACAGGGATACTGAGAGCAGTGATTTCACAGAGATGGTGGTGGAGGACCTGGTTTGGAATATGCAGCTAAGGACTCAGCTCTGTAGTTTTCAGTGGGTAGTCTTATTTTGGGCCTAGAGAGAAAACTCCTTCTCAGGACTGGAGTGTGCATTCTCTGTGTGCTCTTAAGGGAAACTGTACTTGGTGGAGAGAGTTGTATCTAAGAATACTGTATGTGTCTATTTTTCTTAAAGTGAACATTCCCCACCAGTGTCAGTGGTGAGGACTGAGGCCCAGAGGAGGGGCGTCTCACACACACACTATCAAATTATATTAAAGCAAGCACTAGTTTAGATATTTTTAAAAACAGGCTGGACACTTATTATGGGATCAATTGTTTTGGTATATTGGCAGGCTAGAAGGGCATTAATGGCCGTGCTTGAAATATTTATATGTATTTATGTAGGTACATATGTATGTAATTCTACAGTAGACAACAATCTAGCCCTTGAACTACAAAATGTATTAACTTTGGCTTGTCTTCAGAAAATTAGAACTAGATCAAAAGGTCCTTGTTCACATGTAAGGAAATCATATCCAAAAGGAGTAGGTCTTCAATAAGATTATGCATGCCACTCCATCTCATGGAGTAGAGGGATAAAACCATGCCTGCACCCTTGACAACCAGTGTTTGAAGAATGGCACAAGTACTCGATGGACTGGTTACAGGGGATGATGAAAGAGAGTGGCTGAAGCCAGCTCACCCTCCCTTCCTGTAAGGAGGGAGGCAGCTTGATTTTCTGCACTGATGATACCTGCATGACTACAGGTGTATTGTCTGCAGCAAAAAGAGCCTAGCATGCTAATACTGCATAGTGATTACCACTTAGTCGGAGGCTGTGCAGTTGCAGTTACGAGCATGCATCTCTCTAGAAGGAGCATAGAGTACTCTGCAAGATCAGCACAAAGGTCAGCTGTCTAACACCAAACTCTCATCTCCAGCAGGGAATTGAATGGGATGGGCATCTCTCACCCTGATGGAAAAATAAATGGGTCAATTGAGTCTAAAAATGGGAAATCACTGGGCAGATCCTGTAGGCCAAAAACAATATGCATAGTGATGTATCCTACAAAACTAAATTAGATCTAGTCTCTGTACTGGAAAAAATAAATATCTGGTATGATCCCTCATAAAATCATCAAAGGCCAGCTTCGAAAGAAAAATCGCCAAAGACTCTAAAGATAATCACAAGGCCTTCTTTAGCTACATCAAGAACCTAGGTGGCAACTCTCAGATCTGCTCTGAGCTGGTGCAAAATGGCAAAAAATACACTGAACCCACTGACATTTCCAACATCCTGGCGGACAGGTTCAGTGCAAACTTTACCCCCCCCCCCCCCCCAAAGAGGCCAGTGTCTATCCCAGACGAATGTAGTCTCCCAGACATCACAGACACACAGGGGAAAGCAGCCCTCTCCAAAGCAAAAAACACAGCATCAATGGATGGTGTCCCAGGCTGCGTCTTACACAAGCTCCAAAAGAACTGAACCCTCACATAAGTCACTGTTCAAACTCAGCCTTACTACATGATATGTACCCAAAGAATGGTGTACAGCAACATTTATCCCGCTCCACAAAGGTGGAGCCACAGCGGATCCCGGGAACTATCGCACTATAAGCCTGACTAGCCTGGTCTGCAAAGCTATGGAGCGCATTATCATGGATCTCATAAACAAAGACATTGGGAACCTCCAGACACTGGACCCTACCCATTGCTTTGTTAAAGGCAGAGCTTGCCTCTCAAACCTAGTTGACTTCTTTGAAACAGTTACCAAGGACATAGATGAGGGAAAGGTAGTCCACACAGCCTACCTGGACCTCGCAAAGACCTTCAACACAATACCCCACTCTGGCATTATAAATAAGCTTACCAGCTTGAATATCAACCCCTATGTCACGAGATGGGTTGCAAACTGGCTCAGGGATAGAACCCACATGGTCAGAGTTGTGGGTGCCATGTCCGACTCCAAACCAGTTACAGGAGAGTGGAGATTAGGTGAGATCTAGCAATGGTGGACCTTGCTGTGGGTATTAGGAAAGGTTTGATTCTATACAGGGATCCTATTTTTTTATTAACTAATTTTATGATATTATTGATGTGGGAGTCGAAGTTGAGGTTATTATCGATAGTTATGCCCAAAAGTTTTGTGGTCTGGTCAGGAGTGATGAGTGTTCCGTCAGCGGATGTAAGAGTAAAGTAAGGTGTAGTAGATTTCCGAGTAGGAGAAAAAAGTAGTAGTTTGGTTTTCTTAGGGTTAAGGAGTAAACAGCGGTGAGAGAACCATTGTTCTACAGTGTTAAAAGCTTTTGAGTAAGTGAGTGAAGTTCTGTTTGAGAGTTCGGTACAGATTATAGTTGAGTCGTCTGCGTATTGTATGCAGGTAGTATATGGGATTGCAGATTGAAGGTCATTAATAAAGACTGAAAATAACAGAGGGCCTAGGATAGAGCCTTGAGGTACGCCTAAGGAAATAGGTAGAAGATTAGAAAGTGAATTTTTCCACAGAACTGCCTGCTGACGATTTTCTAGGTAGGATGCAAACCAGGATAAGGCAAGATTATCAAGAGCCAGAGATTTTAGTATGTGTAGTAAAGTTTATGGTTCACCATATCAAAAGCTTTGGATAGGTCGATGAAGACAGAGGATGATGTATAGTTTTTGTTGGTTAATGTTAATGGAGTTTGTGAAGGAGAGTAAAGCAGTGGTGGTACTGTGTGAGGGTCTGAAGCCATGCTGACAGTTAGAAAGTAGGTTGTTGTTGAGAAGGTGATTTAGTATTTGTTTGTGAATACATTTTCCATGATTTTGGCGATAGGTGAGAGGAGAGCTATTGGTGAAAGTTGGAGAAATCATTAGAGTTTCCCTTTATGTAGTGGGATGATATGAGATATCTTCCAGATAGAGGGAAGATTCCTTCTTTATAGATCTATTGATCAGGATAGAAATAGGGTAGGCTAAGGCTTTGGCACCTATCTGCAGGAATTCTGCAGGCAATTTGTCTGCAGAGGGTGTGGTGGGTTTTAACTTTTGGAGCAGTGATGTGATAAAAGAGGTAGAGACAGGTTGTAAGTGGAGTGTAGGAGGTGTATTAGATGTATGTGGAAGTAGATTAGAGGTATCAGGAGATAGATGGCTAGCAAGTGTTTGGATAGTATTTGTGAAGAATGAGTTGAAGTCATTTGCTGTTTGTTTAGGGTTCTCAGGGTTAGAGTCACAGGGATCAGGTGTGATGGAATGACCTGGAGATAGAAGATTGTTAATGCTGGTCCAGAATTTTTTAGGTTCCTTATTAGTGTTGTGCTGTAACTGAAGGTAATAGTTTATTTGTCTATTAGGATAGCTCTTTTGGTGCTGTTTCTAAGCTCTCTAAAGTTTTGGCGATCAGTTAGGTTTTAGTGTTCGCCATTTAGACCAAGATTTGTTTCTAAGTTTGATTTTATGCCTAGTATCGTTTGTTAGCCAGGGGGCTACTTTTGTTTTGGTTCTGATGGTACGGGTTGGGGCATGTTGGTCTAGAATTGATAAGAATGTAGAGTTAAAGTATTCTACTGCATCATTAAGAGGAAGATATTTTAGGGAGGACCAATTACAACGTTTTAGATCAGCTTGGAAATGTTCAGAGTTAAAATATTTTTTTGTTCGTAGTGTTCTAAGGGTGGCAGGTAAGGTTAGGTTGATTTTGTGTCTAATGAGATAGGTTATACAGTGGTCGCTTAGATCATCTGGGAGGATACCAGATTGGTAGGTTTGTTGGGGGGTATTAATCAGAATCCAGTCTAAGATGGATTCATGGTTGTTGGATTTAACAGTTCTGGTAGGTCCGTTTATGAGTTGAGTGAAGCCATAAAGGTTTATATGGGATGTAGGGTTAATATTATTACAGGAATTCCAGTCTATGTTGAAGTCGCCTAGAACTAGTGTTTCTTGGGGGAGGTTGTTTGACAGAAAGCTAAGGATACATTCTAAGGTGCTAGTGTTATTTCCTGGGGGAAGATAAACACAAATTATGTTAATAGCTTTACTAGGGTTGATTTGAAGTTTTGAGCTGATTACTTCTGCATTATTGTCTAGTGGAAGGTTAAGATTTATTCTACTAAGTTGGAGTTGTGCTTTGTAGAGAATTGCTACTCCACCTCCCTTTTTGGTTTTACGGTCCATTCTAAAGATACTATACCCAGGGGGGGTAATTTCATTGTCCTTAATGGTTGGTTTTAGCCATGTTTCTGATAAACATAGGATATCAAAATGGTGAACATCTAAAAGGGCATGGAGTTGAGAGATTTTGTTGCAAATGCTTCGTATGTTTAGATGAGCTATAGTAAGAGTGTTGGTATGTATGTTTGGTGTAGTGAGAGAAGCTTTGTCTTGTTTATTGCAGCTATTAGTGTTTGTGCTGTTTGGGCCATGGTTAGGGTGAATGTCCCCATCCAATAGAGATTGGGGAAATAAGAAATATTGGAGTTGGATTTGTTTATGAAAGATGTCAATATGTTTTTTATGTTTATGTTTGCTAAGCTTAAAGTAAGCTAGTTTGAGATATTTAGTAAATAGGTAGTTTGGTTTGGTAGTGAGATTTAGGGTGGCTGGTGTAAAAGGTGAGGTGTGTGTAGGGGTACATTTAGAGGGAAACACAATTGAGGAGTAAAGTGGGTGTTCATAGGAGGTTAGGAGATAAGTAGTTACTAGAGGAGGCAATAGTGTTAAACAGATAGTTATTTGAAAGTATATTGGGAGCGGTGATGTACACATTGTGTATATTAGGGAAGTAAGAGAGATGATAAAGAATAGAAAGAAGAGGAAAGTAAGGTAGTATTTTGACTTTAAGAGGTAGTGTGGTGGGTGGGTCTGGGCAAGTTGGGTGTGCTATGAGGTAAGTGGGGAGGGTATGGTAAGGAGGAGCTTATGTGCGATTGGTTGAGGGTGTGTCTATTGGAGGTATAAATGTAGGACCACTGGGGGCGGGTGGGAATTGGGGGCAGGGTAGGGGAGCGGAGTGAGCCCGTAGGGCGAACGGAGCGGGTTGAGACAGGAGAGCAGAATGTGGGAGAAGACAATCAGCAAAGTAGGAAAAATCCAGCAGGTAAGTCTAGGAGTGTGAGAGGTCAGTCACAGGTATGGGTACTGATAGCAAGATGCTCAGGATATAAAAGGAAGCAAGTGTAATAGGAAAAGGCTAGTACAAGGGTGGAAGGAGTATAGAGAGTCTGAGAAAGCTAGGAGCAGAGAAGGCAAGCTAAAAAAGTAGGTAAGGTAGAGAGTTTTATCAGTAAAGGGATGAGTATTAAGTAATAGAATATGTTTAAAACAAGACCAAAGGGTCAGATACTATGTAGTTAGAGTGGGATGCCTAGGTACAGACAGAAAAAAGAGAGAATAAGGGGATAGAAGAAGTATTTGGAACAATGCTAGGTAGAGAATAAAGGCTTTTGAGAAGGGCACGGCTGCTGGCAAACCTGTTTGGGAGGCTTAAGTATCTAAACATAGATCATTTCAGCCATTAGATAACAGTTTGTGTATGCCACTATCAATACATACTTTCTTGTATTCAGTAGCAAAGTATCTCTTTGTGAGCTGTTAGAGTTTTCCTTGCTTTCCCTATCATTTATTGGAGTCCAGTTGGGAGATAGCAGGTATTTTGTGCAGGGACAGACTGTAACACTGGTTGAGTACTGTAGAAAAGGAGAAAGAGAAGGTAATGAGGTAGGCAGTACAAGAGTAAAACTGTAAGTTTATAGACTCATTAAAATATTTAATCTGTATTATTATATAGTATGCAAGGATCAAAACAAAATATGCAAAATGTATCTTCTTAATATCTAAAGTGTCTATTCTAGTCTAATCTAATGTACCAGTGGCACCAAACATCAACTGTTACACAGGTTCATATTAGTAGCTGCACCTAAGATAGTATGGAAAGATCCTTTGGCTGACATACACTACTTCACAATATACCATTCGAGTGTATCACATAGATTGCAAAACAGTCGGTTATTATCAGGCAGGATAGCAACAAGAAAGCTACTTTGTAAAAGCTATCATGTTCTAAAGACACATTAGACACATCCAACAGCTGGAGAGGCCACAGAAATTCCTCATTAAGAGGATCTTAGGACTCAAACACATGCCTTATGCAGATAGACTTAAAAAACGTAAATTATACTCCATCTCATATCTCCTACTTAGAGGCAATCTCTGCTTAACATACAGAGCCATGTCCGACCCAGTTTTGCTTGACATGCTTCATCTGAAAAAAATCCCAATCCTTCCGTGCTACTCGCTCCAAAGACCACAACCTTATCACCACATTAAACAGAACCTGCTGGAGGGACAGATTTCTAACCCAGACTCCCAATTCTCTGGAATAAACTCCCCATTCATGTCAAGCAGAGCACCTCACTGGCCCTCTTCAAGAGAAATCTTGATGAGAGGATGGGAAATAGGAAATTCACCCCGGGGATCACTTCAATCGCACTGCTAGACAGGGGCACAGGGAACCAACGTCTGATAAGCCAGATGACTGGGAACACTATTGGGCTAGGCTTGCAATGGCTCCAGGGCCGTTAGCCTAGTACTTAACTATGAACCTATATATTCATTAAGGTGAATTCTAGCTGTGTATGTAGCTTTAAATGCAGGACTTGATTGGCTTCTGCAAGCACAGTTTGTATATATGTATCTCATGATGCATTATTTTGTAACTATTTATTACATATATTTATTAAGGTGAATGCTAGCTGGGTATGTAGTAAGCACAGTTTGTATATATGTACATTGTTTTTACTTATTTTATTCATGATGCATTATTTTGTAACCATTTATTACATATATTTATTAAGGTGAATGCTAGCTGAGAATGTAGCTTTAAATGCAGGACTTGGCTTCATGATTTGTTTTCAATTAAGGGTGTGGTTTTGGATATAAAAGCCTAGCTGCTCTAAATGCAATGGTTCTGATGATGTCATTCACTTGAAAGCTCTAAACCTGTTTGATTTTCTTACAACAGTTTGTTTTTAAACTTTTTTAAGCTGCAAGACAATAAACACTTTGTGGATATGATTTCTGGTCCCTTGGCCACCCGGTTTACTTTATTTATAGCCTCAGAGAGAAAGGCATTTTCAAAAGGCCTTTCAAAATCAGTTTATTTTTGTGTTGCATTAACGCCCACTGATTAAAGTTGCTGCAAATGGAACACAACTCCTACAAATGAAGAGGCCCCAAACAATACACACTGGGAGTGTGTCAATCGCTAAGGGGCATCTTTTACTGCACTTTTCACACTTCTTAAAGCTTAGGGGCTTACTCTCCTAATTTTGAAACAAAATGCTAAGGGAGAAAGACAAAAGATCAAACAGTAGCAGAGTCACTCACACTCTCAGAAGGGGAAAAGTCCTCTAACTTAAATGGACTTGAACCACACACAGAGGAAATAAATGTTACGAGCAAAAAGGAAATGTGACTATACAATCAAGAGAAAGTTCTATATTTTTATTTTTCTATATTAAAGGGTAAAGAGATATTTAATAGGGATGGTAAGGAATGTCCTCTAACAAATGGATATTCCTAAGCGCCGTCTAACTTAAATGGACGTGTAAAAGGGGGGAAGCTGGGTAAAGTAGTTAGGATACAAGATGTTTAAGGGGAAATTAAAGAATTTAAAGTAGAAAGTTAAAGCTAGAAATATATATATATATATATATATATATATATATATATATATATATATAAGAAAAACTTGTACTTAGCCCAGAGCTATAGTGACAACACCTCTTTGCTGAGCTGCAAATGAGATCTGAGGTAACTAGGGTAATCCATTATGGGTAAAGAATGAGGCCCACAAGCTTTGCTAAAGACCTCGAGCTGGATTATTGGCCGAGACAGATCCGATGCATCGGATCTGACCCACACATGAGAATAAAGGCGAGACTGACAACATCACATCACATCATTCATTTTAGCATATATGAAGGATATGCAGTCTTTCAACCATCTAGAAAGGGTAACCTTAGATACCGGTCTGCCCAGTCTAGTACTAGAAAAGGCAATAAACAGTTGGTCAGATTTTCTAACTTTGTTCTATGCAAGTAGAAATGCAACTACCTGTAGACGTCTAACAAATACAGATAGTATTCACCTTTGTTTGGAAATTTTGGAAAAAAAAAAATGGTAAATTTATAGTCTGATTAACATTTGACTCTGAAACAACCTTTGGTAGGAAAGGAGAATTTGTCCTTATGGAAACCCAATCCAGGTGAAAAAATCAAATATGGTGATTTATAAGATAATGCCTGAACCTCTGAAATTCTTCTAGTTGAAGTAATAGCTACACTTATCAAGGGTATCAGAACTTGTCAAAGATTTAGGATGCATGGCTAGGCTTAAAAAGGCCCTTGTGGTCATTAGCCTAGTAAACACCTATGAACCTATTACACATACCTGTTTTCCATGACAAGTACTTTAATTCATAAGTGGCTGCAGGCTGAAAGGGGGAATATATCAATGTCTGGAGCACCAAATTGAGATCCCATGGAACATAGGGGTCTTTCTGTGGAAGCTTCAGCATCAATGTTCCTTTGAAAAAAGCCTTACAAAGTTTATAAGACATTATTGAGGCGTCCTGTAACCCATTGTGGAAATCTGAAATGGCCACTACTTGAATCCTAATGGTAGAGGCAGAAGCTCCTTGTTCAAAAAAATTAAGGTCAAACAATCTAAAACTTTTGTGATGGGGGCTGAGAAAGGGTCTATATGATTACTATGAGCCTAACAGGATTTTTTTTTCCATTTGCTACAATAACATTTTCTAGTGGAAGGTTTGTGTGAGGCCAAAATAACCTTATGGACTGGAGAAGGCATAAAGTTATGACTGGCAATCAGTGGAAGAGGAGAAACCATACCATGAGCTTTAAGTTCTGAAGGTTCGGGTGAATTAATCCCTCTGGATGGGACGTTGGATGGGACAGGAGGTCTGGAGCTGGGTCCAGAATCCACGGTTGTTGAATCAGATGAGGCCAGAGAAAGGGGAACCAAATCTGTCGAGGCCAAAATGAGACAATGAGGATTACTTTGCTCTTCAACCTGGTAGATTTTTTCAGAAAATGAGGGATTAAAAGTATGGGGAAAGGCATATAGAAGTCCCGAAGGCCAATCGTGAAGGATAGCATCTCTCGGGGACTCCTCCGGAGGAGAGATCAGGGCAAAGTAGCTGCTGCACTTGTTCTTTAGGGGTGTTGCAAGCAGGTGCAGTAAGGGTCGCACCAGAGGCTAAAAATCATTTGAGTCACTTTCAGGTTGAGTGACCACTTGTGAAGCATGAGGATACATCTGCTCAGCTTGTCCGCTATCACACTGGATGTCTCCACGATGTGCATTGCTATCAGAAAGTGGTTGGAAGAGATCGCCCACTCCCAAACACTGCTTCTCGACAAAGGGGATAAGAATTGGTCTCCCCATGTCTGTTGATGTACCAGACTACTGACAAGTTGTCCTTCTGGATCACAACTGTCCCTGGAGGAAGAACAGCTTGAAAGGCCTGCAACGCTAATAGCATTGCTCTCATCTCTAGGACACTGACATGCATGTTGGCCTCTGTAAGTAACCAAGTGCCTTGGAGTCTCTTGCCCAAATAATGATCCCCCCACCCAATCTGGAAGGAGTCCATGGTCACTATGGCCCGGGGTTCAGGTGGTAAGAAAGTCCATCCTGCTAGAATCTCTATGGAGTGATCCAGAGTAGATCTCTTTTGCAATGATGGGTCACTAAAATATGATGTGACATTGACTGGAATGGACCACTGGGATGCAAGAAGCCATTGTAGGATTCTCATGTGTAATCTTGCTAGAAGTACCAATGTAATGGTCGCTGCCATGGAACCTAGAGCCTGAAGAACTAGTTGTGTGGTTACTTTCTTGCAGATGATTATTTTCCTGACTTGAAATCTGATCTTTTCTAGACAAGAAAAGGTAAGAGAAGCTATGCAAGTGTTTGTATTCAAATTTGCGGTAAAAATTCTAAATTCTGTGTTGGTAACAGATGAGATTTTGCTTGGTTTACTGTGATTCCGAGGTAGGCACAAGTCTGAAGAACAAAGTCTCTTGATTTTTCTAAGAGATGCCTGGTGGAAGCAGTGATGAGCCAGTCGTCTAAGTAAGGAAACACTTGGTGTCCATGAAGTCTCAAGTGAGATACTACCACTGCCATGCATTTGGTGAACACCCTGGGAGCAGTGGTGAGACCAAAGGACAGTGCTCTGAATTCATAGTGACTGCTCCCAGCTGGAAGTGGAGATATCTCCTGGAGCATTTGTCCATCTTGATCTGCTAATACTTGTCCTGAAGATCTACTGAGGACATTCAATCTTCCTTTCCTAAAAATGGAAGGATGGACTGAACCATGACTATCTGGAATTTCATTTGGTGAATGGATTTGTTCAAAATACTGACATCCAAAATTGGTCTCCAGTCCCCCGTCGTCTTTGGCACTAAAAATAATCTTGAGTAAATTCTGGATTCTTTCTGGTCTGAGGGGACATGTTGGATGACTCTTTTTTCTAGCAGTTTTTTGATTTCTTGAACTGCTGGTTCCCTCTGACTAGGTGGAACACTGAGGATCCTTTTCAATTTTTTTGTGGAGCTTGTGAAAGGGAATTGAGTATCCTCTGGTAATAATCCTTTGCACCCAAACATCTGTAGCAATTTCTAGCCAGACTTGTTAGTGTAAATGATCATTCCCCGACTGCTCCAGAGGCAAGTAATCAGGCCTACCTTCAGGAGCGCTGGTAGGGTGTAGCCGAGAAAGGATCTCTGAAACCCTGGTTTTGCAGGCCACCTCTGCCACGTGGATGGTGTTTTCCATTAAAACTCACCCCTCTGCCCCAGGGTGGCACTGCCATATGTGTCCTGGAAAGGGCCTTGGGACTTTCAGAACCACATCTTCCCATTTCTCTGGTTCCTACAGAACTAGTCCAGGAGGCTCATAGCCCATGCAGCCGAAGGGATGACCAGAGCAGTGGGTTCCAGCATAGGACCATTGAGGAGTAGAAAAACGTACGCCCACTGCAGACAGGGTCTTTCCATCTTTCCCACACCTGGACAAGGTCTCTCAAACTTTTGGGCCAAAAAGAGAAGACTTCTGTCAAAGGGTGCATTGATGAAAAAAGACTTGAATGGCTCCACAAATTCGCAAAAGTGCATCCAGGCATGTCTCCTTATGGCTACACTGGGACTCACTGCTCTTGTCGTCCCTTCGACTGTGTGGGCTATGAGCCTTATGGACGAGTTGGATATGGACTTGAGGGTGGCCAACTGAGAAGCTACATTTTCTTGAACTCCTTCAGATAAGGCTCCTACAAGGGTATCTGATAACTCCTTAATCAAATCCCTTTGGAGTCTAGTGAAATGTGCCATAAAATTCAATGACCGTATGGCAAAGGTCACTGAAGTGTATACCCATTTCGAACCTATCCATCACATGGGACTCTCAACTGGGAGGATGGACAGTGGAACTCTCCTGAGACAGTTCTTTCTTTGTGGCTGCTGCAACCACTATGGCTTCTACTGCTAAGCCTTTTGCCCAAAACTAAAAATCTTCAGGAGCTGAGATAATTTTGTCTAACCTCCTAGGGATCGGCTCTATGGAATCAGGAGTCTTCCATGCACACTGCTCAGTTTAATGAGATCATCAGCTGGGGAAGTTACCCAAGAAGTAGATGGGCGAGAGCCAAAAACTTGCAGGTATACAGACTCCTCAAGGGAGGGATGTTGGGACTTCCAGCCACCCCTCTGTTTACGGATCTCAAGGATGTCTCCAAAGGAGTCATCTTCAGGGTGTGACCCAGGGGAGCCTTCCCCTTCATTGTAGTCAGTATCCTCAGTGGCGGATTCTTCTGGGGAATCCAAGTACTTCCTCTTGCACTTTCTCTTCTGAGGAACTTCATCAGTGGGATAATATGAAGTAGTATCAGAAGAGGATAAGACTTGGACAGGTGTATCCTGCAGCTTTGGCCCTCACTGTCCTGATGCAGAGGCTGGATGAGTTAGAACAAGAGGAAGGGTCAAGGATCAACTCCAATTGGGGGGCAGATGACTGAGTGCCCACCAAGGGCAAAGCCCTCTCCATTGCCTGGAATGCAGGATCCCCCCGAAGAGGGAAGGGAGCCCGGAACTGAGAATGACTGCCTCAGAACCGAGGTCACTCCCTGCACAGAAGAGACCAACCCTGACTCTGAAGCCAGAGTGGAGCTAACCCGTGAGAGGCCCTGAGGTGCAGGGATGGTTCTGAAAAAGCTGAAGTCGAAACCTGCCCCCCTCAACAGACAGCGAAACTCACACCCTGGAAGCCTTCCAGTTCCGATAGGACCAAAGAAGTCTGGGTAGTTATTCGGCCCCAGAGATGAAGATCTGTCTGGAGCTGTAGCAATCGGTTCTGGAAGGACTGGAACCTGACTCTTCAAAACCACAGATGGGGTCAGAGGATCGAGATATGGTGGAGTCATGGAGAAAGTAGTTCCAGAACTTGATGTAGTTGGAACAGAAGACATAGAAGGCAATCCTCACCCCACAAAAAACAGATCCACCAACCTCTAAACATCCATTTCTGATTGGGTGAATGGAGATTGAGGTCTCTCTAAAAATGGACTAGGTAGTTATCCTGCATATTGATCTACAGATGGGGAATATTGTGTTTGCAGGAAAATGTATTCTGATTCCTCAAGAATTGTTAGAACCACTGATGTCAGTGCCAGTACAGTGGATGGAACAGAGGTTGTGGGTTCCAAAACTTTGTCTATCTTTTCAAGTGTCTGCTCCAGCGCCAAAGATACCAAAGGCCTCGGAACGGCTTTCAGTTCCGTTGTCATTTGTGGATCTTCTAGTTTAGCTTTCTTAGTTCTTAGTCACTGGTACTGAGGGGGAGGTCGGTGCCTAGTGACTTTTCTTCTTATGCTTCTTGGTTTTTCAAGAGGAAGAAAAAGAAGATGGGTCCACTTTAGATTTGGAACCAGATAAGGCCTTCTTAAATGATGATTGTAGCATGCCTTTTAACATCAATTTATTTTTTCACTCGACTAGGGTTCGGTGACTAAATCCATGACATATCAAGCAGTCTTCTTGAAGATGTAATGAGCCTAAACAATATACACATAACAAATGACCATCAGAATTAGGTATCTTCCTATCACACTTCTTACATTTTTTAAAACCGAGGTGCCCTTTCCTTTATCAGCCATATCTAATACACAGAGCTGGAACTAGGAACTAGAAATAGGGAAAATAATTATAGAAAAGTGTTACTAGGAATGGTAGGCCTAGAACATGCAAGGGTATAAAGGAAAAGGTATAGACAACATGGAACAAAGGTATACAGAAAAAGGGATGCTACCAGCAATGGTAAACAAGAAATATCAGTGATATGTATAAATAAGACAACCTTTTTTTTTTAAATAGAAAATGAAAGGTAAGAAAGTCTACCAACTATGGTAGTAAAATAATTCACTGAAGTGAAAATGGGGTGGAAATGAGCTTAATGGAGAAAAAAAGTATAGTACTGAGATTCTAGACTAATAAAAGGAAACTAATTAAATAACAGAAAGGCTACAACTGAAAAAAAAAACAGCTAAGGAAATTTAGAATATAATTGTACTTAGCTAAAGAGATTTGGCAACGCATCTGTCACTGGAAGCGGCAAACAAGATCTGAGGTAAAATGGAAAGGAGCATTATGGGTAGGGAGAAAAGCTCGAGAGTCTTTGGTCCTCATGGGCTGTAGTATGGCTGAGTCAATTTCAATTTCAGAACCGAACCCACACGTCAAGGAATAAATGAAGATCGACAACATCAGATTCATTTTTTGTTAATTACATTAGACTCAAACTTGAAGTGCCAGCTGTGCCAGAAGGAGCAGGGCTGTGCATGTGTAACATATGTCAGGATAGCTAGCTGGAATATTTTAAAGAATTATTTGAATATCAAACTGAATGTACAGATGCTTGTGTTAAAATGTACTTGTAAAATTGTGTTAAAAATGTATCACCAGTGGGTCCTGCTGAACAGAAAATAAATATACCTGTATGTCAAACTGTATTGTTGTAACTGATGAAATGTATATATTTTAACAGAGAATACTGGAAGGGAAGGGGTTAAGCTCAGCCCAGCTAACCTTAAAAAAAGAACCTGAAATTAAATGATTTGGTTTAGGCCAAAAAGGTTTTATCTCACAGGTCTGACTGCTGCCAGAAAATATCTTGTTAGTTTCTGCAGGAAGGGTGGAAGTGTTGGAATTGTTTTACAGTTTCCAGATGCTGTAATAAACCTTAGCTAAAGTTCTGTGTGTGTATTGCGACACACCAGTACCAGATCTTGGCTCAGTTTCTACTGAGGGGGTAAGTCTGGGAACTACACATTCAGGTGACTAGATGTGATCTTATTCTGTAGCCAGCATTGAAATTGTATTTGAATATTAGTGGGACGTGATAAATGCACTTTGTTTTTGGGACCTGACGAAGACACTCATCCACCTTCATCTTTCCTTGCTTTAGTAAGTAAATAGGGAAGAGTTTTTCTTCAGTCAGTTACAAAAATATAGTGAGATTAGCTTGTAGTATTTTCTGTATCTATCTAACTCTTTCCATCTGTATCGTTTTTTATATTTCCTGAGTGAAACTCTTGTGATTATTGTAAACAGACATTTGGTATTTTCATGTTTTTGACTTATTAAACATATCTAAACCATTCATTGTGGCTGGTCTTTTAGAAAATATTTAACCTTTGAGAGTACTTGCATTTATTTAGTGACACTGTAGCAAAACATTCCTAAAAGTCTTGTTGCTTGGTTAACACTACCATTAGCATAATTATTCATTTTAACAAGTGTAATTGGGTACCCTTGTAAGACCTTTAAAGTAGCTGGTTTCATGTGTTCTGGTGGCAGTAAATCTACCTTACAGCCTGGGTGAAGCTGTCAGAGCAGGTAAGCTGTGCCAGCCTTTCCTAGGTGTGTGTGTGTGTGTGTGTGTGTGTGTGTGTGTGTGTGTGTGTGTGTGTGTGTGTGTGTGTGTGTGTGTGTGTGTGAAAATCCAGTCCTCAAAAAGAGAGTGTGTGTGACAGCTACTTTGAACAGGGATACTGAGAGCAGTGATTTCACAGAGATGGTGGTGGAGGACCTGGTTTGGAATATGCAGCTAAGGACTCAGCTCTGTAGTTTTCAGTGGGCAGTCTTATTTTGGGCCTAGAGAGAAAACTCCTTCTCAGGACTGGAGTGTGCATTCTCTGTGTGCTCTTAAGGGAAACTGTACTTGGTGGAGAGAGTTGTATCTAAGAATACTGTATGTGTCTATTTTTCTTAAAGTGAACATTCCCCACCAGTGTCAGTGGTGAGGACTGAGGCCCAGAGGAGGGGCGTCTCACACACACACTATCAAATTATATTAAAGCAAGCACTAGTTTAGATATTTTTAAAACAGGCTGGACACTTATTATGGGATCAATTGTTTTGGTATATTGGCAGGCTAGAAGGGCATTAATGGCCGTGCTTGAAATATTTATATGTATTTATGTAGGTACATATGTATGTAATTCTACAGTAGACAACAATCTAGCCCTTGAACTACAAAATGTATTAACTTTGGCTTGTCTTCAGAAAATTAGAACTAGATCAAAAGGTCCTTGTTCACATGTAAGGAAATCATATCCAAAAGGAGTAGGTCTTCAATAAGATTATGCATGCCACTCCATCTCATGGAGTAGAGGGATAAAACCATGCCTGCACCCTTGACAACCAGTGTTTGAAGAATGGCACAAGTACTCGATGGACTGGTTACAGGGGATGATGAAAGAGAGTGGCTGAAGCCAGCTCACCCTCCCTTCCTGTAAGGAGGGAGGCAGCTTGATTTTCTGCACTGATGATACCTGCATGACTACAGGTGTATTGTCTGCAGCAAAAAGAGCCTAGCATGCTAATACTGCATAGTGATTACCACTTAGTCGGAGGCTGTGCAGTTGCAGTTACGAGCATGCATCTCTCTAGAAGGAGCACAGAGTACTCTGCAAGATCAGCACAAAGGTCAGCTGTCTAACACCAAACTCTCATCTCCAGCAGGGAATTGAATGGGATGGGCATCTCTCACCCTGATGGAAAAATAAATGGGTCAATTGAGTCTAAAAATGGGAAATCACTGGGCAGATCCTGTAGGCCAAAAACAATATGCATAGTGATGTATCCTACAAAACTAAATTAGATCTAGTCTCTGTACTGGAAAAAATAAATATCTGGTATCTGTTTAAGTACAACGAAGCCCATGCAAGATACAAAATTCCTGAAACATAGTACTTAAATGTATCCAGTACCTTTGAGCAATAAAACATAACAACACTATTAAAGGCATGCAACAAAGAATGCAATTAAAGATAAGGGCATGTAGCAAAGAATGCAATACCTGCGTAGCATAACCCCAGAGAAAGCATAAAGAACTTGTGGGTACTATTAGCCAAGACTTCAGTCGTCCACCCAGCCCAGTCTACACATATAGAATGATATGTACATTATGCCTGCTATTCAGAAAGCTAGGAGAAGAGACATGGTCACTTAAAACTGGAAGATGTCTGATGGCATAATAAAAAATTAGAAAACTTGCATGCAGACAGCTTAAAAAAATGGCTGAGATTCAAAAAGCTTACCAGAAGCGGGAAGCCTTGGCATACATTTCCCCCTTGCCTTAAGTCTCTCAGATTTTTACACTGTTCTGCTAAGGTTTTCCACTTGCAGGCTCCACAGCATACAGGGTGGTCTTGCGGGTAGAATTGCACAACAATGTGCCAGTCTGGGGAGTGGCTAATGCTAATTAGCGATGTGCTCTCCCATGTAAATACCAGTCGCTCATGAATTATGATGCAAAATTTTACTGCTGGAAGAAAACTTGACTGCATTACAGACAAAGAAGTCACTCGTTCACTCCTTTAGGAGTACTTGTAGTGCATGCAAGTTCAGTGAAGACATGGGATTGGGGTGTGCGAGTTAGTGTGTGTATGTGTGTAGACAAGTGTGCGAGCCTTTGTAGGGACATGAATAAAGCTGCATGAATGCATGTCTGCTGTGATGGTGACATGGGGGTTATATATGGAATTGAGGGTGTGTGTGTGTGTGTGTGTGTGTGTGTGTGTGTGTGTGTGTGTGTGGTGAGTACTTCAGTATGTACATGGGTAAACTGGGGAGTGTTATTGAGACTGTGAGCAAATATGGGGGGAGAGCTTGTTGACTGGTGGATGTGGGAGTGGGAACGTCTGAGAGAGTGACAGACAGTGAGTGAGTGTCTGTGTGTATGTATGTATGTGTGTATGTATATGTGTGTGTGTGGGGGGGCTTTGCCAATATGACGCATGAGCCACTTAAGAGAACACTGCTGTTGTCAGGTCTGACAGTACTAATATTTCATAGTGTGCACTTCAGAGGCATGCAAATGAGCTAATAATGAGTTTTTTTCCTCACAGAGGCAATAGCTACTTCTCAATCACTAAAAAATAAAAATGATCCACGAGTAGGCAATTGAAGGAGAACAGACTATTAAAAATACACCTGGTTTTATTTATCTCTTTCATCCAGCAGGACTTCTTCAGAATAAAACCATGCTTAAAAATATCAGTTTATATACAAAATTCAAACAATAACAGTCTCATTAACCGATTAATTCACACGAGAAAGCCAGCATTTGTTTAAGGAAATAGTCACACACATTTAATACATATAGTATCATTAAGTCCAGGATATTTATCAGATTGCATTTTTAGTTGCCATACAGTTTCTTTCCTTAGCAACTATTTTTTTTTTAAATCAGCCCCTCTATATTCCTCAGCAACATGTTCTAACACACACAAAAAAAAAAATTCTTGAAACAAGAACAGGTCAAAATATGCTTGTACAGTGTCTTATTGTAGTCCTTAGACCTGATAGGATACAAGTGTTCCTTCATCCTATTGAGTGGTTTCCTGGTGGTCATGCCAATATAAAATGCTTCACAGTGGGAGCAAATGACAATATAAACCAAACCCACGGAGTTACAATCAAAGTAGGAATTAATTCTAATACTTATTTTCATATGTGAAAGACTTACTGATGGACCCTCATAAATACAATTGCAAACATTGCAAAATCCACATTTTTGCATGCCATAATTTTTCATACTGTAAGGTAAAACTTTTTTTGTATCATCATTTTTAGGCACTGCTTAACAGAACTAGATCTCTTACGCACAAGACTAGATGTTCCAACAGCCCTGCATACATCAGGATTTCCATTAAAAATTCTCCAATTCCGACCAATAATTTAGTTTATGTCCTTGTCATCAACAGTCTTGTTGTATTTCTGAATCACATTTACACACCATTACTGTAACTGTCTGACCTGAGGTAGACAGTTATAAGCAGGGAGCCTTTTTATGAATTCCAAGGGAATGTGTCTTTCTTCTCCTTCTGTATTAACAGAATAAATCAGGGATAGAGATGACGAATGCCTGTGCATCCCAGCTCAAAAGATGATCAAGAATCTTTAGTGGAAAAAGGAAGATAAAATAGCAAATAGGATTGTACAACTGTACAAGCCATAATTTTCTGAAACAACAGCATTTAAGATGCTGTGGAAATGGTTAGAACAAAAAAAAAAACATGAAGGTGGACACACATAAGCTTAAAACTATACAGATGTTGAAAACAGAAGGCATGATCTACTGAACTGGCATCCTTCATTAATGTTATGCATATGTATAAATACACAGCAGTGCTAACTACAACACTGGAAATGTATAACAATTCTCAGACTCGCAAGGCATAACAACAAAACAACTAAATGCTCAGTCTTTTCAGACAATAATTCATTATACTGAGCACTATAGTCACAGAAATGTAGCAATTGTGAAAAAACAGTGTCATGTTTCTAGGTAATACACTTGCTAAGGTATGCTCGATTCTCGGCTGGAGCGCATTCTGTGTGGAGTCTGCATGTCCTCCCCGCGGTTGAGTGACGTTAAAGACATGCAGGTAGGTGCGTGCATTAATGGGTGTGCCTTCTTTGAAGGTTGGGCATTGGGCTGGCAACTCGGCACCATAAAAAATCCACTGCCAATTATTAGCGGACTGGAGTTCCGCTGTGGCGACCCCTAACCGGGAAAAGCCGAAAGACATTACTTTTACACTTGATAAGGTATGCTCTTCTGTCATAATAAAACCCATGAATGTCTGTCTAGTTTTGTCTAAAAATAATGATCAAATGCATAGCTCCAGCCTCCAGACATGTGTTCATTTAAAATGTAATGTGATGAGACCTATGAGTAATCAAAATGTTTCCTTAATGAAGACATGACAAAATTCCACAATTTCTGTGAAAAAAAAATGACAAGCTACAAGGTTTAGACAGGAGTGGATTAGACTGTGATATACCTTACCACTCTCTATTCCACTCACAGAAACCTTGCCACTTTCGAGATTTCCTTGGGTAATATCCAGGGTCATTCACTCTACGTTTACTTTTGGTTTGTCAAAGTCTCAGGCCCTTTTCTGGTAGCATTCTCGGCAGGCATTCTCCCGCGGCCCCCAGTGGCTATCCTCCTCCAGCCCACGGTTTTCTTCCCTAACATTCAGACACTCTTTCACTGGTCCTTTCCTTTGTCACCACTGCACCACTGGCTATCCCTTCCAATCCATCCATTGGACCCCTCCACTTCCCATTTTTTCAGTGGGCTTTTTTCACACCACCCACTGGCTACATTCGACCAAGTCCACCATTGGACCCCAGTACTCCATCTTTACACTCATTGGGCACTATCCCTATTGGTCTTTCCACTTAACAAATGCTTAATTATTGCCTGCTTAGATTCTACTACTCTGGTGGCAGGAGGTGCGAGTGTGGGACTGGAGTTTAGATGGTCCTGGGTTCTAGTACAGGGTGTGCAGCCTTTTTTCTGACCATAAAGTGGTCACTTTCGAACCACCATCTCCCCCCTGACCCCCCCCCCCCCCACAGCTAGGGTCAAACAAAAAAACTCTCCAACGCCGATTACAGCCTCCTGAGGGATGGTATAAACAACTTCACAGCCCCCTCCCCTCTCTAGGAACTGGCACCAGTATCCAAAACTATACCAAAGCACTACACAAGCATTTATATAGATGCATGGAATCAGGAATACCCAACAGAACTAAATTATCCTCTGCAAAGAAGAGTAAACCTGTCTGGTGGACATCTGCAATAAATAAACACTATAACAAATGGGAAAAAAAATTGCTGTCCAGGACCAAGAAGGAGCAGGTGCCCAACAGGAAGCAATCTCTCCTTAGCCTGAATAAGCAAATAAAAGCACAAATGAAATCCTCCAAAGCGAACTTTTGAGTCCAAATTGGCCACATTTACTAGAGAAAATCATAAGGCCTTCTTCACATATGTCCACAATCTTGAAGGAAGCACCCGGATCTGTTCAGAACTGGTGGTCAAGGACACCACATAAACAAATGCTGCAGATATAGTAAACTTGCTGGCTAACAGATTCAGTGAAAACTTCACCCCTCTGCCCCCCCCCCATCAGAATTACCTGTAACTGCCCCCTTCCCTTTATATCTAGGGAACAGGTCATCGCTGCTTTCTTAAAGATAAAAAATACAGCCTCCATGGGACCAGATAACATCCCAGGCTGCATCCAACATGAACTCAGGCAGGAACTTGCAGTACCATTAGGTTCATAGGTAGGTACTAGGCTACTGGCCCTAGGGCCTATATAAGCCTAGCTAAGGTACCCTGGCTTTCGCCACCCAAGAAAATTATTTTCCTGTGCCCCTGTCGAGCAAAGCCACAGAAGTGATCCCAAGATTTTTCTTGAAGAGTGCTAATGAGTAGCTCTGTTTGACATAGATAGATAGTCTGTTCCAGAGTATGGGAAGTCTCTGGGACAGGAATCTATCCCTCCAGCATATTCTGTTTATTGTGGTGACAAAGTTTAGGTCCCTACAGCGTGTAGCTCGGAGGGATTGGGATTTCTTTAAGTGGAGCATGTCCAACAGCTCTTGGTTTGACGTAGCTTTGTATGTTAGGCAGAGATCGTCTCTGAGTAGGCAATATGTGATGGAGTAAAGCTGCAGTTTTTTGAGACGGTCTGCATAGGGCATCTGTTTGAGGCCAGTAATCCTCTTTGTGAGGTATTTCTGTGTCCTTTCCAGTTGTTGTAGATGTCTTGTGAGGTACATACAAAAAGGGGCGTTGTACTCTGTAATGGGTCTAATGAGTGATGAGTAGAGGGGAACAATGACTTCTTTTTTTCTGGATGAGAAAACTTTTGTGATGAGGTGTGCCATGTAAAAGGATTTCCTGACCACTGTGGCGATGTGATTATCAAAGGAGAGATTACTGTCACCCTATTCAACCAAAGCCCGAGTACTGGCTTTGTCTCAGCTGAGTGGAGGACAGCCACTGTCATCCCTTTGCACAAAGGTGGAGCATCCACCGATCTAAGAAACTATAGACCCATCAGCCTAACTAGACTGATCGGCAAGGCCATGGAACGGATTATCATGGACCTCATTAACAAGGACACTGGCAACCTCCAAACACTCGATCCCACACAGTTTGGCTTTGTCAAGGTGAGGTCATGTCTGTTAAATTTGGTCAACTTCTTTGAGACAGTCACCAAAGCCATGGATGAGATGAAGACGGTGCACAACGCCTACCTTGACCTGGCCAAAGCCTTCAACACTATTCCCCATTTGGGCATAATAGATAAACTCTCTCAACTAGGCATCGATCCGTATGTTACCAGATGGGTAGCTAACTGGCTCACTGATAGACCCCACCTAGTCAAAATAGGGGAATCCACCTCAAGCAGTAGACCCGTAACAAGTGGCGTACCCCAGGGTTCAGTCTTGGGGCCTCTGTTATTTGGGATACCGAGGTCTCACATAATGAGATGAATATCGCTTACAGAAACATCGACCTTACCTTGTATGAGCTGTTATTGAATGGGCAGCTGAAATTTAGTGAATATGATTTCTTTTTCACAAAACAATCAAGGATCCTGACTATATTTGGGATCCTGAAGATTCATAAGCCTATTACTAATCTCCCCCTGTGTCCAACAGTAGATGCTAAGGCCTCCAAGACGTTTGGCCTTGCAAAATTTATCGACAGCAAGGTGAAAGGGATACTTGATTGTAAAGCCACTATTATTAGGGACTCCTGGGATTTTTTGACTAAAATAAAACCTGAGATGTATGATGATGGTCTTATAATGGTGACCATTGGCATTAAGGATTTATTTTCAGTAATTCCTCACCAGGAAGGCTTGGAGTGGTTCTATGAATGCCTGTGTTTCAACTCTAATTTAGGGCATAACACCATTTTGACCATACGTACATGTATGGAGCTTGTCCTTGAAATTTTATTTGTTTTGAAGGCCAGCTATTTAAACAAAAGCAGGTTGTAGCGATGGGTGCTTACTGTGCCCCTGGATATGCCAACATAGTGTTAGCCCATTGAGAAGATTTATACATTTTTAACTCAACCTTTAAAGATTCCTGGGCCCTATATGGGCATTACCTTGATGACTTGGTGATCCTTTGGAAAGGAAGTAAAGAGGAATTAGATAGATTTTTTATCTACATTAATCAAACTACCTCATTCCTAAAGTTCACCATGGTCAGGGATAAGGGCCAGCTAAACTTTTTGGATGCAACAGTTAAAAAAGGACTACCAACATAAGGTTTTTACCTCGCATTTGTATAGGAAGCCAATGTTTTCAAACTCACTGTTGCATTATGACAGCTGCCACCTCGTGCACCAACAAAGAGCCCTAGTCAAGGGCCAGTATGTTAGGTTGGCCAGAATGGTGTCGGGATTAGATGATTTTCTAAGTGAGTGTACAAAGTTGAAAGAGATGCTAATTGGAAGGGGCTATCCAGGAAATTTTGTGCAGGATATTGCTGATGAGGTGATTAGAAAAAGGGAAACTGGTAGATTTATTTATTTATTTCAGTTTGGTGACCGGGGTGGTCCACTGGGCGCACGGGGAGAAAAGCTCCATAGTACAATGTTCCAAGACATAATGATCAAACAACTAGGAAGTACAAATAAAATACAAAGATAACAATTGATTTACATACAAAGGTTTGAATTTCCAAACAGTAGATAGAATGCATTCAAGTAGGTAGCCCTTCAATTAAGCAACTTGGAAGTTAGAGAAAAGTGTCCTGGAAGATGATAGGCAATAAGCATAAGGTTGGGAGTAGTTATTAGTTATATTAACAATGTATGACTATGAGAGAAATTTAGAAGGTATGAAGGTTAGCCAGGAGAGAAGCAGGAGGAGAGTTTGGGAGGTATAGAGTGAAGTATGCAGTTGCATTTTCTGTGAGTATGCAGGTACGAGTGGAGTTGTGTTTTGAAGGAGTGTAGGTTGCCACAGGTCCTCAGGATAGAGGGAAGGGCATTCCATTTTTTAGCAAGGGAAAAGGAGAGTAAAAGCTGACCAGCTGGGTGCTTGGGTTTGTGGACGGAAATAAGGTTTTGGTTAGAAGATCTAAGGGGTCGGGGGGGGGGGTGTAAGGTTGATGAATATTGGAGAGTGCGGGGCAGAGGGTGGGTTGAAAGATTAATTTGTGGGCTGAGACAATTTGGAGGTAGTTTAGTTGATTGGGGAGTTCAAGACAATTTAGAGTTTGTAGGGAGGTGCAGTGATGAGAGAGGGAATTTGCCTTGGTGGCGAATTTGGAGATTTTATTGTAGCATACTTTCAGTTTGGAGGTTAGGGTAGAAGACAGATTCGTAAGCAGAGGGGCACCATATAGAAGAGATGGGAGAAGATATGTAGTGGCCAAGGTATGTCGAGTAGAGGGGGAAAGGAATCGATTATTTCTGTATAGTAGGCCGAGTTTTATATGGGTTTTCTTGATGTTAAGTTGGATATGGGTATTGAATTTTAAGTGTTCATCGATTGTGACCCCTAGGAGTTTAGCGGAGGGAACGGTGTTAATGATGGAGTTGTTAAGGCAAGAAATTTGAAATTAATTTTTTTCGGTGGTGGTGGATTTTGAGTGGGTGAAAAGAAGAATCTTAGTTTTGTTAATGTTAAGTGAGAGGTGATTTTGGTGCATCCATTTTTCAGTGGTTGCGAAGGCGGTTTGAGTTAGAGATAGAGTTATTTAAAGCTGGAAGCAGAGCAGATCAAAGTTGAGTCGTCTGCGTATTGGACAATTTTGGTATTGGGAATAGCTTTGTGGAAATCATTAACGAAGATGTTAAATAGCAGAGGGCCAAGTATGGAGCCTTGGGGAACTCCTGTGGGGGTGGGAAGGAAGCTGGAGGAGGCTTGGCCCCATTTCACAGCTTGGGACCTGTCTGAAAGGTAGCTAGAAAACCAGGATAGAGTTTTTGGGGAGATGTTGCGGTTAGATAGATAGTTTAGTAGATGGGAGTGGGAGATGGTATCGAAAGCTTTGGATAAATCTAGATGAGACTAAGTTACCAGAGTCTCGAGCTGAATTGATAGTGTGTAAAAAGGAGAGAAGGGCTGTGTTGGTATTATGTCCAGGGCGGAAACCGTGTTGGGTAGGAGGGAGCAGCTGGTGTTCGGTTAGGAATGGCATGAGCTGCAGGTGGATGCATTTTTCAAGAATTTTTGAGATAGGAGACAGGACGGCTATGGGGCGGAAGTTGGAGAAGTTACAGTTTTTGCCACCTTTGTGGAGTGGAAGAATAAAAGCAGAGCACCATAGATTGGGTACATAGGACTCGAGAAGTGATCTATTTATCAGGATGCTAATAGGGAGAGCAATACTGTTGGAGGCAATTTTTAAGAAGGAGGAGGGGATGTTGTCAGGGGCATTGATGCAAGGTTTGAGTTTGGAGAGAAGTTTTTTTATAAGGTGGGTGGATACAGGTTTCAGTTCAGAGATAGGGGGAGAAGGAGGTGAGGATGTAGAAACTTGGGCAGAGGGGGGTGGGGGGATGTTGTTGGGGAAGGTTTTGGTTAGCTCAGCAATAGAAGAGGTGAAGAAGGTGTTGAATAGTTTGGCAATTTCTTGGTCAGATTTGCTAGTATCAGGGCAGGGGTTGTTTGTTGTACCAGGCTTAAGAAGAGAGTTAATAGAATTCCAGAACTGTTTGGGGTTTTTTGCATGATTTATTTGTAAATGGTTGTATTAAGACTTATCTATTATGACACATTTTTTGGCTAGGTTTCGTAACGGTTTGTATTTAAGTAAGGATTCAGGTTGTTTATGATGGAGATAGCTTTTCCAAGATTTATCTCTTTGTTGCATAATTTTCTTGGTTTCTTTGGTAAGCCAAGGGGCAGTCTTGGCTTTGACTCTTTTAGTTCGTATTGGAGCTAGGGAGTTTAGGACAGTAAGGAATTTGGAGTTGAAGAAATCAACAGCTTCATCTAGGGGTAGGGTTTTTAGTGGGTTCCAGTTAGTAGTTTTGAGGAAGTCAGAGAAGGTGGAGGGGTTAAAGTTAGTTAAACTACGGGTGTGTAAGAGTTTGTGGGAGAAGGAGGAAGAGGATGTTGTTCTATGGGTGAAGGCAGGGAGGTGGTCTCCTAGAGGGTCTGGAATGACACCAGATGTTGTGGTTCTGTTAGGATGAGACACCAAGATCCAGTCTAGGATGGAGCCTGTGGTGTTAGTTTTGTTGGGCCTAGTGGTAGAGTTAATAAGTTGCGTGAAATTGAAAAGATTGATTGATATGGTGGGATTGTGGTCACTGATTTTTTGCCAGTTAATATTTACATCTCCCAGAATGTAAGTTTCATGTTTAATATTTGAGGAGGACCAAGAGATGATGTCTTCCAAGGTATTGGTGTTGTTACCAGGAGGAATGTAAAGGGAGATGATGCAGATACTTTTATGGTCATTTAATTTTAGAATGCCAGTTACTAGTTCAGCATTATGAAAGGAAGGGATAGGATTTGAGAAGGGAGTGATGGATAAGTGATTGGCGTAGATTAGTGCTACACCACCACCTGTTTTATTTATGCGGTCAGATCGGAAAGATTGAAATCCAGGGGGAAGGAATTCAGTGTCGGTTATGTGTGGTTTTAACCACGTTTCAGAGATGGCTACAATATCAGGTGAATTATGATTTAGCAAGGCATGGAAGTGGGTGATTTTATTAGTTAAGCTTTGGGCGTTGATGGTGAGGAATTTGAGGTCTTTGCAATTTGGTTAGTTGTTGAAGTTATGTTTATTTGTTTGAGAAATCTTTGGTCCAGGGTTGGGATGAATGTTGCCTGCTAAGCAGAGGAAAGAGAGAAGGTGAATAAGTTTGTTAGGCTTTAGTTTGTTAGGGAAAGGATGGTAGGGGGTGGGTTTAGGTTTGTAATATTTAGTTGGGATGTGGAAGAGTTTTAATGTTAATAGAAAGGAGGGGTGAAATGGAGTTAAAGAGTCAGAGATATTGTGGAAATCATTTGTAGGGTAGGGTTGTAGAGGTTGGTATAAGAGGTGGAATAGTACAGTGGAAGAAGAATGAGGAGTAGGAGTAGCGAAGGGGCAAGGATTGTAGTAAGAATAGAAGGCATCATAGAATGAATGTTTGATTAGAGGTGAAAAGAATAAGTAGGTTAGATAGAGATAGGTAAGGCAGGTGGGTGGGAAGGAGAGTTGCTTCATAAGTTAAGGTTGGTGGAGGGGGAGGTAGTTTTAGGGAAGTGGGTGGAGTAATCTAGTGAGGAGATTGGGTGATGTAAGTGGGAGGGAGTACGGGTTGGCAAATAAATGTAGGTCCACTGGGGGTGGGTGGAAATTGCGGGCAGAGTAGGGGAGCGGAGTGAGCCCACAGGGCAAACGGAGCAGGATAGAGCAACAGGGCAGAAGAGTCCAGCTGAAAAAGTATCAGCCACTGCAGGTTTGAGCTGAGATAAGTAGCTTTTCTGTCTATTATGTAATGGGAATGGTTCTACTGAAGCAACACAGACTGGGAGACAAGATTGTTTCTCAAGAGTTTTTATCCTTCCTTTCAGTGTTGATTTTTATGGTTCTAGAAATATCATACGTGGACTGTGAGACATGTTTACCATAGACACCGAAGTTTATACAGTGGTGGGAAATAAACCCACCATAGACTACAAGAAGGAAGTTTGTTTAAAGGGCTTGGTGGAAAGGAATTTTAGAACACCTATTGTGGGGGGGTTGTTTTAAATGTGGCAGATGTGGTCAGTGTCCTGTTATGTTTCAAGGTGATGTCATTAAAACTGCAGGATATGGGATGGTTAAACTTAGGAAGAAATACTTTTGTTATTCAAAGGGTGTGGTGTACGTCGTGTTGTGTGATCAATGCGATGGTTTTTACATAGGTAAAACAAAGAGAGCACTGAGGCAAAGGGTGTATCAACACCTATATGACATCAAGAACAAAAACACAAATAGTGCTTTGTATAAGCACATCAGTGTTTGTCCCACACATACTTTCAAGTTTGGAGCCATCGACCACATTGACCTTGGGCCAAGAGAGGGACCGATGGACAAATGGTTAGAATTCAAGGAATTGACTTGGCAGATTAAAACCAATGCCTGTCAAGTATCAGGTCTTAATGACAGGATTTCTTTGAGTTCTGTTTTAAAATTAAAATCCATGCATTTTTTTATAGGTTTTTTTTTTTTATATTGAAGACATTGTTTTATGTTTATGTATGGGATTTTTTATTTTAACAATTGTTCATTAAATTAGTATTCATGTTTTATTTGATGTTTTGGAGGAAATTATGTAATACGAATGACCAATGGGAGCTTGGGGTGGTGTACATAAGAATTGTTAGTATGTCTGATTTTATTCTGATGAAGTCTGAAACTTGACAAAAGCGCTAAATAAACAAAGGATTCTTGGATTGTTGTTGGTGTTCTGTTCTTGACGCTTCATTCATCCTTTCGTGTATTTTGAGTGGTTTTGGTTTTTTACTTCTTTATTTGGAATATACTTTTCAGAGCTGCATGCCAAAAATCAGTGGGCTACGGCTGAACAAGTTTGCAGATGACTGCAAGCTGGGCACCATCATCAATTTGATTAATGATGTGGACCTCCTCCTACAGGGTCTCACCCTAACAAATGACTGGTGGCAGAAACATGGCCTCAAGCTGAATACCAAAAAATGCACCATCATCGCCTTTGGGGAGAGTGACGTCTCCACAAATTATCAGATTAATAACAACGTCCTAAGCACGCAATCAGTCGTGAGGGATTTGGGTACCCAGGTAGGGCAACCTGACTTTTGACCACCATGTTGCTTCCATTGTACAGAAAGTATTCTATGTGGCCCATCTCATATGTAAGGGTATCTCATCCAAAGACAAGGAGGTCATAACATCCCTGTATTCTTCCTTTATAAGACCTGAGTGCAATGCCCCATTCAGCATGTACCTTGCAAAGAACATGCAGCAGCTGGAGAGACCACAGAGGTTCCTCACCAGGAGAATCTAGGGCCTGAAAAATTTACCATACACAGATAAGCTAAAAGCCCTATCCCTCTACTCAGTTTCATACAGACTCCTCATAGGTGACCTCTGTATGGCATACAAGGCGATCTCGGACCCCACCTTGATGGGATTGCTGAATATCCGCAAGTCAAGCTCCACTCGAGTAACCCGCTCACATGGCCTCAACCTGGTCTATGACATCAATATGACTTGTTGGCGGGAAAGATTTGTGTCCCAGAGATTCCCCCATCTGTGAAACTAACTCCCTCTCCCCATCAAGCAGAGTACTTCTTTTCCCCTTTTTAAGTGCAACCTGGATAACTGGATGGGAAACAGAAAACACATCCCTGGGATTCCACTTGTGCCCCTGCTGAACAGGGGAATTGGGCGCTGACTTGTATAAACATGGGCTAAACTCTTGGCTAGGCTTGTAAGAGCCTCATGGCCAATAGCCTAGTAAATTCCTATGATCCTACTATGTTTAGTTATTGGTTACTATTACCACTTCTTATACTTCACAAAGCTTAAGTGTTGGCTGCTTAGGTTTAACCTTGCCTAGCTACTGGCTACCTTATTTCCTTTATCCAAGTTTATCAGTAAGCTTATACTACTTAATTGCTACAGCTCTTAAACCATTATTTAATTTTTCTGATGAAATCCCACAACGAGATGATGAAAATACTCAAAATATCTTGTCTGTTTCTTGGCTCTGCCAGCCCGATTTTTCTGTTGTTTTCTCAGTGTTGTTCTTAAGTCTCTGTGTGTTGGTGTTCGGTACATTTATTTGTAACATATTACATAAAGGTGCTCCAGCCTTTTATACACAAGTTGTAACTCTTCTTGGATATATACTTTCAGACAGCATGATATGTAAGTAGTGGAGTGTCTGTGTGTGTGTGTGTGTGTGTGTGTGTGTGTGTGTGTGTGTGTGTGTGTAAACCTATAATACATACATACACACACAAATATACATTTGAATATAGAGATAGTAACGTGTACATACACATGAGAGTGTGTGTAAAGGGAGACACTGAGTGAGAGAGAGAGATGGATTTCTTATTTTCAACAGAACAAGCATACAAAAACTTATTTTAAAATTAACAACAAGAAAGAATACATGTTTTAACATTCAATAACTACTACTGCCCACATTTTTAAATCATTCCAACCCAAAAAGATGTAAATCTTAATTGTTTAAGTTTAGAATAATATAATCCTAACATATACTAGAATTAATTAAAGGTTCTTCCATTACATGTTGTGAAGAATACATTGCAACACCAAACTCTGTACAGATATCAGCAACTAGAAGCATTTATTGAACCATATCAAAGAACGATTAAAAAAAGATTTACTTACTTAACAGAAAATGTGCATCTATTCTAGTAACAATCTTCTGGAGGTACAGTATCTTCAGTTAAAACACTTGGCTAGTATTCTGAGGTCCTATGGTTTAGAGGGATAAAACACCTAACAACTAGTGTTTGGCTAGTAGCATTGGCTCTGGAGGGATCAGCATGGGAGGATGGTAGTGAGAGACTGACACCAGCTCATCTATCCTGGATACAGGGAAGCAGGTCCGCTTGTGGCACTGGCGATACCTGCATTAATGCAAATATACCTCCCACAGCAATGAGCCTAGTATGCCCAAGACTCATTTTACTGCTAAGCAAGAAAGTTGAATAAATGCGGCAGTGTGCATGCACCTCCTAACAACAGGAACTGTGAAGAGCACACACGCTGAGATGGTAGGAATAGTGCAAACTGGCCTGATCCTTAACACCTGATTCTTTTCTTAGCAGGGGAACAAAGTGGCTGGACAGCTCTTGCCCAGATGGAAGAATCAGTGGGACGACTGGATGCGGGAAGGTGAAGTCATTGGGCATATCTTGCAGAATCCCCCAGATTGATTTTATTATTCATTGTGAGGTTTTCTTTTTGTACTTAATTTATTTTTGTAACTATACTTAAATTTCAGTCCCTAGACCAACGGTATAATGGTTTAAGCACAAGAATACTAACTGGTAGACCTGGGTTCAAAACCCTGTTGGGGAACAATTGGGCAACAGCAGTATCTGCATGATAGAAAGACCTGAGAATCTGCTTCTGTACTATACTATGAGTAAATTTCAACTCAAGAGCCTCTAATTTACATGCGTTTTCATTTCAGTAACCGTTAGATATAAATCCAAAAATAATCACTTAACCAATACTGTGATTTCAAAGTGTCTATGTATCCTACTTAGAAAACAAAGAGCAAAATGAAAATAAAACATTTTGCAAATGTACTAATACATATACAGCAAATATCCCATTCTCCTCTACAAAGAAGAAAATTAATAAAAACTACAACTAAAATACTTTATCAAGAAGAATAAAAGTTTCAAAGCACTTCATTATTTAGTACAGATGTTTATTATTTACAACATTTCACAGCGGACTTGTTTTGTGGTATGGAAATGTGTTTAAAATACTGTTTGTTATAGTCATAGGTACACATAATGAGATCTTTTCACTTAAATTATCATGGAATATCATGTGAAATCTTAACACTACATTTCTGTAACTGCAGACTATGTGGAATATTGAGTTACACAAATCACATGTTAATCACAGACAGGAAACATATTGTCAAATGAGACTATGACTTGTAAATGTTCTCGGGGACTGCTTTGCAATAACTAGGCTTCAGCTGATAAGCTATTCTGGCTGAATTTAGCATGAAATTATACACTGGAGAGATATTAAATACGAAAATGAAACACTGGTGGTTGATTTTAAGTATTTTACACTCCTGATCTCTGTGATAATCAATAAATCTAGACAGTAAAACTTCAGGGTGATGCTAAATTATCATAAAGTGAAGAAGTGTGTAGATTATCGTAAACATTATTGCATTTGATTTACTTAGTGGAAACCGTAGAGCCCTGCAAGCCGAGTGATCTTTAGGTGGATGTATGCCATTTAACATTTGGTTCTCTTAAAAGTCAGAAAAAAAGGGCTACTCTGAGCAAGAGAAATCAGCTGGAATTGCTATCCATACTTTATCTGCCCATTTTTTAAGCTGTGTGACCAGATAAAGAGGTCATATGAAGTGAAACATTGCTCATGTTGACTTCATTTATCTCAGTTTACCACAGAACAACAGTTAACTATGAGCTAACAGTAAGCTGCACTAATTCACTGTAGCATCGTTACTACGGCTTTTCTAAACATGTCAAATTCTGTCAGTTATCACACTTGCTCACACACCTATCAACTGCTGTGATTCAGGCACTGCATTATGATTTTGGCCCACAGACATAGCCTTGTTCCTCCTAGATGTATTATGTTCTTCATAAACTTAGAACTGCTTATGAGCACATATTTTGTTAAATATAAAAATTAAAAATATACAAAGATTCTCTACAATTAACTACAAAGGGTCCGATATAAAACATCTACTGTGAATAAAAAGAAAGTGATCGTGTTCCTGACCCTCTATTATGATTTGTAATGCCTTGGGATTGACAGGTACAGTATATTTGTTTAATATCTGCCTCAAAGAATCTCCAAACTCTTAAAGTTAATACAACAGCTTCAGTCTAGGAACAATGTCATATACATTATCTACTCAATTATTAAATATACAGACAGTGTACCAAGTTAGATAAAAAAAAGCCTTCCTACAGTCAAAAAAGAGGATATGTTCAGGGCACTGTTTTTGCATATTTTTATTTCCTGCTGCCTGACAACCACTGCCCCTCCTGCAATCAGATGGCCAAGCTGTCCCTCCTGTAAGGCAGGAGATGACTGTGGAAGTTCATCACTAAGGAAGCCACCAGGATTTTTCTTATTTCTTTTTTAAATCATGACCCTTCCACTGGTAGCTAACATGCATGGTCACAGATATGAGGGCTTGCAATGCCTTTTCCTGTAGGCATACACCTTCCTTGCATGTGACCCACAAACCATGCTGTATGAATGTGGCTTCTTGGGGTTAAAGGGACATCTCTGGCTATGTACCACATACCATGCACTTTTCCCTCTGGTAAGTACCAACATTGCAGTGAGCTGGACTGTATCCCCTGTATGTTCAACCCTGAAGTTGGCTACTCACTCCCACTCTGTCCGGCCTGGTTCTTCCAGTGCCCATGCCACTAATCCACTTCAGGTCATCTGCATTGTTCTCAAGTCTTCATCCTTCTGTAGCACAAGACCTCATTAAAAAGGAATTATGTTAGTGTAATCATTGCTCATGTGTGTGTGAGTATGCATATATGCGTGCATGAATGCGTGTGCGTGTGTGTGCATGTGTGTATGTGTATGTGTACGTATGATAATCTATATCTATATATACAGAGACAGAGACAGAAACTAGATTTAGTTTGTTTTGTTTATTTACCAATAATTTCCAGCTGTGAAGCTCTACTTACAATAATATCCCAGAGGAAAAAAAAAACTTTCCAGACATTAAAAAATATATAACTTTTTTAATGTAGACTATTTTTTAATACAATCAACTTTCAACACTCGTAAATATAAAACATTAAAACAACTTCATATCACGATCACAAAGTAGGCTTAAAAACCAACAAAACACTAAAAGAGCATAATGCACACAATACCAAAAGGTTTAGAGGTAGGGCCACCAACAAAACGTAAATTTATTTTATTTTACATTTGTTGACCGGGTATGTCTGACTGAGCCGAAGCCCTTTTTCAGCAGAGGCCCCCGGGGAGAAAAGCTCCAGTACATACATATAACATTTTGGTCATCGATTACAGACATTATACAAGTGGCATTTTTGAGAGTTAACAGATTACCTTTGTCACCTTATGTAAAAAACAGCTAGATTACAGCCACAGCAATTTTTAAAAGTAGTTAATATAAAAAAGTAAACATAGGGGAAAAAATGTTTATTTTTTTATTTCTTTTTTTTTTTTACAATTAATCTAATAGGATATAGTACGAGTATAATGAAGAGGAAGACTTTGATTAGAGAGGTGAAGTAGAACGTTTTTAATACGTGAATGTCCAAAATACATAAACTTTAAAATACAAAAGTCAGGTTTAGCAACTGTCTAGCTTCATTCAGACTTCATCAGAACATTTTTGTTTTGTAATAAAATAGACTGGACAATAACCGGTTAAATTCCTGTAAACAATAAAAGTAGCATAATACGCAAGTAGCACAAACAAGCAACTAATAATACTTGATCATGGTGCAAGTACACAGCATTCTGGTCTGAAGGAAATGCAAAGTGATATGATGGAACACTCAAAGTCCTTTATGACCTAGGAAGGCTGAACTCACCAAATATTTAATGATTTTATTTTATTTACTTATTTATTCTTTGCTGGCCAGGCTCGTCCCACTAGGCTTGTGGCTTATGTTCAGGGGATTCTCAAGGTGGTATTTATACTATTAGTACAAAATTTCCACTATTAGGGGAAATTTGGCCATGGCTTTGGAGGATTTCTCCCTGTTCTATCTGATTGGTGTCTTGAAAATTTCACATCCACCCAAGCTACCACCAACTCAAGCAGATGGGAACTCAGGTTAATGTCTCAGCTGAAGGATGCCCCCACATAGGATCAGAGAATATTACTAGGCTATCAACCCGTAGGTCATTTTTAAGCCTAGCCATTTCATCCCAATGTAATATCACAGAAATTCTACTCAACACTACTGAAATGCTAGTCAATACCCAAGACTGCATTTACTGATGACTGTCCATGTCCAGGAGGGTTGTAGGCTCTATCCCCGGTATGAATTTATGGTGCCCTATCCACTCATCCAAGTTCTTCTTGAACAGTGTCACAGAGGTGCTCCGTTTCACATGGCAGGCATTTATAAGCTACCACCGTCCATAAATGACATGAATGCCAAGCCAGGTGTAAATTTCTTACTCTGTATCCATGGTGTAGGCTGTGCTTAAATTGAGTAATAGACAAACTCAGCTTCACATGGATGGGAAGCCTGTTCCATAGGAGTTACAGTCTCTGGGACACATATCTGTCTCTCCAGCATGTTCTGTTTAAGTCACAGACAAAATTCAGGTTCCTAGACCTTGTATTTCTGTAACTGTGCGGCTTATGAGATTCATAAGTGTAGGTTTTGCAGATGCCTTGAAAGTCAGGCACAGATCACCCCCGCAGCAATCTATAGAAGACCGAGTAGAGGGAAAGAGCAATTCTTGGCAGTGACTTCAAGACTATGGTTTTGGCACCATTTGTTGGCCAGATATAGGCCTTCTTGAAGAATGCTAGTTTCTGGAGTGGAGTCAATGATAACCCCCATATGTCAATCATTTGCAGACTTAGCCATAAACCTTCAACATTTGCTTGCACTTCAGAGAAACAGATGACAAAAAAGACCAGGCCCAGTACAAATCCCTGGGGAACTCCACTAGTAACTGGTCTCTTGGTGGAGGTGGCCTGACCTATTCTGATCTCCTGGGTCCTGTTAGTGAGCCAGCTGGCAATTCAGTGGCTGCTAAAAGGGTTTCTACCTAAATTAGTGAGCTTGTCTATAATGCCTGAGTGGAGTACTGTATAAAAAGCATTGGCCAGGTCAAGGTAAGCTGTGCACACATTCTTGCCTTTATCCATTGCTCTGGTGACCCTCTCAAAGAAGTCAACCAGATTTAATAGGCATGACCTTATTTTTATAAAGCTGAACTGTGATAAACCCAGCATCTGAAGGTTACCTATGTCCTCATTTATCATGTCCATGATGATTTACTTGTTCCATGGCCTTACATATGAGGCTGGTCAGACATATGGGCTTGTAGTTACTTGGATCAGTGTTTGGACCTTCTTTATGCAGGGTAATGACTGTAGCCATCGTCCATTCCTTGGGCACAAAACCTGGCCGTAGGCTGGAGTTGAAAAGTGACTCAAGTGGATCAGAAAGGTCATGTGTCAAGCTATTTATTAAACATCCCGGGATGTAATCAGTGCCCATCAATGTAGTGTTTTTGGCTTTGTAAAAGTGCATTGATGACCTGTTCCCCAAAAGAGGTTGGAGGGATTGTGGTAAACAGCATTTCCTTTGAACTATCTGAACCTGTCATCCAAAAAGTTGGGAATGGCCCCCTGTTAAGTATGGGTAATGTCATTTACATTAATTTCTGCACATTGTTGCATATTTCCCCTAAGGTTACAGACATAGCTGTGAAACACTGTGGTTGACCTTTGCCTGAAAAGCTATTTTTTTCTTCAAATTTAGCCTCTGAAACATTAACTGACCCTTTTAGCTGCTTGTTTAGCTTGGTCAGGGAGCTTTAAGTATGTAGGGCTTTGTTCCTACTATGCCTGGCCAAGACTTTTTTCTTTTGTTATATAACTGATTGATACTGTGATTCCACCAGTGTGGCTTGCTTCCTGAGTTTGTCTTATTCTTAATATGAGTGGGCACAGCTCACTCTGTACAGCAAACAAAATTGCTATACAGAGATTTTGTACATAGCTCAGCATATGCTATTATGATTACTGGGATTGGGGGTGCTTGGAATTTAGCCTTGGTATAGTTCCTAAAGATTTTTGATACTGTGATTCCACCAGTGTGGATTGCTTCCTGAGTTTGTCTTATTCTTAATATGAGTGGGCACAGCTCACTCTGTACAGCAAACAAAATTGCTATACAGAGATTTTGTACATAGCTCAGCATATGCTATTATGATTACTGGGATTGGGGTTGTTTGGAATTTAGCCTTGGTATAGTTCCTAAAGATTTTTGGTTTCAATGGGTCCCCGGATTTCATTTTTATTTCAAGCAATACTGCCTTATGGTCAGATCTGATGACAGAAGACATTTCATTGGGTAAGGAACATCACTCCCCCATGTTTGTGAGTACAAGGTCAAGGACATTTGTGCCCCTGGTAAGAGAATGGACAATCTGTTCCAGGATGTTGTTAATAACAAAATTTATGAATCAATGGGCTTGTGTATTAGAAGTGGTGTAGGATTCCCAATCTATAGAGGGATAGTTGAGATTCCCTATGACTACTGCATTGGGTTGCATGGTGAAGGACTCTAGTACACTGAGACAGGAAGTATGGGTTTCCTGGGACATATAGGGAGACCTATTTGTTGGAAGGATATGGCACGAGACCATGTTTATAGTGAACTGCACATGTATGAGTTCCAGTGGTTCATACATTTTAACTAGTCTGTATGTGAGATTGTTTTAATATAGACTAAGACTCCTCAGCTTTTAGTTTCCTCCTGTGCAGTAGCTGATCTATAGGTATGAACGGCATTATAACCTTGCACTGCTGGGATACTTTCCACGACTTTAAATCATGTCTCAATTACTACACAGATGTCTACACTCTCCAGGGAGAGGATAGTTTGCAGAAAGTGGAGTTTCTTGTTAAGACTTCTAGCACTGAGCAGTACCACCTTCAAATGGAATGACACCAGAAGCTAATCCAGTTATTAAAACCAATCATTTTCTGTTGGTAATGTGGCATCATCCTTGGAGAAGGTAGTCTGCTGCTCAGTGCTAGGGTTACATCTGCCTGAGACATAATCAGTGAGCTCAATCATGTCTTGCTTCATATAATCAAGGGAGGTTTGTCTCAGGTCATTAAAACTCAAATGGACTATGACAGAGTCATACTGGTACCTGTAGTTTAATGACCTAAGTGCATGTGTGACTTGATGGATCCTAACCCTAACCCTAGAAAGACAGCTAACCATGACTCTCTCCTTACTCAGTCTGGTGAAGAGGACATCAGCGTGCCTCAATATAGAATCACCAATGAGCAGGTGCTGGTTGGCATAAGGGTTTAGCAGTAGAGGCATTGGATGCAGTGTTACTATGTGTAGCTGTGGGTGGTGTTTTAATGGACTGTTTATGTGACAGCTGAAGACCCTTTTTTTATTGTGCTGTGCAGGATGTCTTAAGTGTTTTAGGAAGACTACCTGTAAGTGCCTCGGCATAAGTAGGTTTACACGTAGCGCATTTACCCTGTGCAGTAGGCATGTTGCAAGTGTCACTGACAACCTCTATAGGATTAGTTTTGATTGTATGAGAGAGTTTTGCCTCCAGCATTAAAGTGTATTTACACCTCTTGCGTACTTTATCTGTTTTTTTAAGAATAAGTGGGTTGTCAGTGTCTACCCTGAGCTCTGAAGAAATCCTGTTTGTAACAAGGAATTAAAGCACTTAACGTTATGTTCTGTGTGTTACTAAATGGTTTAACTAAGCTTGTGGTGTTAGTACTGCTTCCTTCACTTGCAATTTGGTATGGCTTATCTAGGGCAGGTGCCTTGGTTGTGTTTTGTGGGTTGTCAGTGTACACGAAGCAATTACAACAATGCCTCAAAATAACCATCTCAACCAGAATGGCCACAAAGAGTCGGAAAGTGCATATCTATGGCTACTGAACTACTATGGATGAGTGAGGGAAAATTAAATATTGAATAGGTCAGTAAGACAAGAAACTTGAGCAATGCTCAGCTATCTGCAAACTAAATGCTGTAGTAGTTAAAAAATCTGTCTAGAAATTAAGGGTTTTTTAAGGGGAAAGTTACACTAGAAGAGATGGGCATCTACACAGATTACAAGGGGGAATTATGCTGTGAGATATCAGCAACTACACAGATCACTGGTGGGGTTCGGGGGTTCGCTAAGTGAAAAGAAGCAGTTTTAACTAAATTGCTGTAAAAAAGGTCAAACAGTGAAGATATTCAATACAGGAACTCTTAATTAATGCTGCTGTGACAAAAATAATGTGAAAAACAAGTGCCAAAGCAGTGGATATGGGCATGTAAGTCTTTGCTTAGCTCTTAATCTAGGAGAAAGCTTTGTGTAACTGCAGCACTTAAATAGCAGTAGACATCCGATTTGAAAAAAAAAAAAAAAAAAAAAAAAAGGCATTATGGCCAATCAAAAACAGCTCAATCTTCTTTCCTTTATACAGTCTTGGTCCAGAAAATGACTCGGGTCCCCTCCATTCTCACTGACTGTAAAAAAAGTCAAAAAGTGCAGATATTCAAAACATAAACACTCAATGCAGCTATGACAAAAATAATGCAAGAAACAAGTACCAAACAGTGGATATGGTAATGTACTGTAAGTCTTAGTTTTTTTAGAGTTTAGCAGAAACCAGCAACGCTCTTCAAGTATTGTGGTCATCAAACATCACCAAACACCTCAGGAACAGAAATACAAATTTTTAAGCAAGCTATCTCTTAGGCTAATCAAATAAAGCAACAATAAGACTTGCACAGCAATTTCCAGCTCAGAAGGGTTTAAGCTATCCTCTCCTACCGTAATAATGCAGACCACATACCTTCCTAATGTAAAATAACTGGTTTGGAGCCCAAGTGCTTAAACCAGAAAAAAGACACTTAGAATAACATGCACAATAAGCCTTCACCAACAATTCCCAGCTCAGAAGGGTGGAGTCCACCCTCTCTCCCCACAAGAGTGTAAACCACAAACCTTCTTAATGAAAAAATAACTGGTTTGGAGCCCATGTACTTAAACCAGAACTAAGACCATTTTAGAATAGCAGATACAATAAGCTTTCAGCTAGCAATTCCCAACTTAGAAGTGTGTAAGCAACCTATCCTGCCACAAAAGTGTAGACAACAAAGCTTCCTAATGTAAGATAACTAGTTTGGAGTCCAAGTGCCCACGTGCTTAAATGAAGACTAAGAGGCTTAGAATAACAGTTACAATGTAATATGGCTGCTAATAAGCAGTAATAAATGCAGCAGATTAAATGAAACTAAACACTTTAAGAAAGTGCAGCAAAAAGCTAAATAAATTAGGGAAAAGCATAAAAAAAATAAAAGCAGCTGAATAAAATACATTTTAAGTAAGTGGGAGGGTAGAATGAGCTGATGAGACTATGAGGAGTGTCCATAGTCAGACTTATAGTAGGGGTGAGCAACTCAAAAGCCACCAAGTGTAAAAGCGCAGCAACAGTAGAGCGGCAAATGCAGAGAGAGAGCAGAAATAGGCAGAGAACTGAAAGTCACACAGCACTACAGCTAAATAAAGATGCCACTAAATATTTGTAGTTAAATGAGGAATGCTATTTCTAACTCCACCCATTAATTAGATGGATGTTATTCACTGTCTGCAAAAAATACTTTTCTAACTGACTCTGGCCAAGACGTCTTAAAACTGCAAAAATAACAAAAAACATAAAACAAAACAAAATGCAATATAAAAGTAAAGATAAAAAATGAAAGTAACCAAACCTTAAATGAATAACTCCAATCCAAAATCAAAGAGAAATTAGCAATATGAACCTATGAACAAGACCTTTCAACGAGACAATAAAGTAGAGGCAATAGGATCCTTTGTAATCAAGACAACTTTGCTGACATATAGACACTAGTAATCAAAAAAGAATATAGCCATTAAGATTACTTCAACTACCCTACAATAAAAACTCACAATGCCTCTAACAAGCAACTGACTCATGTACACAGACAACCCTCTCCTCTTACCTCCCAACACTCAGACTTGTGAGAGACACACTTGTATCTCCAAATTGGAAGCCATGCACTCTCCAGCCAGGACCGGAATAGCTGTTCAATAGGAGGAGTTCAACACCTGCACCGCACCACACCACATGGAACACATAGCCCTCCAGAGCACCCACCACCACAGCTCTCACATAAAAACACAAACCACACACCCACCTTCACAGAGGCTCTCAAATAAATCTACCCAAACAGCAGAGACCTCCAAGGCAGAAATGCACTTAACCACCACAACACAGCACAAACCACAAGACACATAGCTCACCTACACAGTGTGCCCCTCAACCTAAGCCCATAAGGCAAAATGCTTGCCCAATACACTAATCATTGGTGACTCAATAGTGAGGCACACTGTTGTCCCACTCACTAGGCTGAATAAGGAGAAGGTAACAGTCAGCTGTCTATCAGGTGCCAGAATCCGACACATAACACATGCACTCAGGTCACTCCACAACAAGTACAAGTATGACTCTGTCATTGTCCATGTGGGTGTGAATTACCTGAAATGCACCTCTTTGGACTACATGAAGAGAGAGACATGGTGGAGCTCCTGGATTATGCGGCCCAGGCAGGTATGACCCTAGCCCTGAGCAGCATACTACCATCGCCCAGAATGATACCGCAGTACAAGCAAAAAATGACTAACTTCAACAACTGGCTAACTTCCTGGTGTCATTCTAAGGGGATCCAGTATCTGTCTGCTTGGGATGACATGACTGACAAACCTCGATGCTTTGCCACATATGTCCTGCATCTGTCAACCCTGGGTTTCCAGGTACTGGCTAAGGCTCATGCCACCCCTACAGTGCCTTTTTAGGTGGTGTTCCAAAGACCTAATTACCACCATAACAGCTATAAATAAATGCAATCTGAGGGTCATGCTGCTCAGCGCTAGAAGTCTAAATCTCAAGATGCAATCGCTCGAAGCACTCCTCAAAACGGAGAACACCGACATTTGTGCTGTAATGGATACCTGGTTTAAAGTAGCAGAAGGCATCCCTCCGGTACCAGGCTATAACTCATTCCACACCTTTTGGCCCCAGAACATGGACCGAAGCTCCAAAGGCGGTGGTGTCTCCATAGTCATAAAGGACATGCACACCTCCAGACCAGTAGCTCAGCATAACGCATCAGAGATACTTCAGGTACAACTAACACTGGGTAAGATGGCGATTCAGGTCGTAGCATGCTATAGGTCCCCAACCATGTCCCAAGACACTCACTCCACATTCCTAAGCACCCTGAAACCTATTAAGGTCCAACCAAACACTCTCATACTAGGTGACTACAACTACCCCTCCATCAACTGGGAAAACAACTCCTATACCAATACACTGGCCCAGCGCTTCCTAGAATTCATCAATTCACATGTCCTGGACCAGCTCATTCTTACCCCTACTAGAGGAAGCAACATCCGTAACCTGGTTATTACTAACATGGGCAACCATTGCTCTATACCAATAGTCAATTCCTCCCTGGCTAGATCCGACCACAAACTAATCACCATGAAATCCACATCTCGCCAACACCCCCACAAAGGTAACCACCATGAAAAACTTCTCCAAAGCTGACTTTGTTCTCCTAAAAACAGAGGTGGCTAACTTCATGGCACCCATGCCAGTGGAAAATAGATGCATGACTGCCAAATCATACACCAATGCACTGTATGAACACGTGCATAAATGCATGGAACTAGCCATACCCAACAGAACCAAGATGCCTTCCTCCAAAAAAAAAAGGAAGCCAATCTGGTGGTCCCCTACCATTAAAAAACTCTACAACAGAAGGAAGAAACTGTTGCAGAAAAAGGTGAAGTCACAAAACTAGAAACACTCCCTTATTAGCCTCAACAAACGGTTGAGGTCCTTCATCAAAACCTCTAAAGCCAGTTCAACGTTTTCTGGAATTCATAAATTCCAATGCCTTGGATCAACTTATCCACACCCCCACCAGGGGCAGCAATATCCTAGACCTGGTCATTACCAACATGGGCGACCGGTGTTCCACACCAGAGGTTAATTCCTCATTGGTCAGATCCAACCACAAGCTAATCATCCTAGACATCCACATCCTGCCCCCACCCCCTATTAGGGAAACCACCGTAAAAAATTTCTCCAAAGCCAACTTCATGCTTCTTAAAACAGAAGTGGCAAACTTCACGACACCCATCCAGATGGACAATAGAGGTACGACTGCTGAATCCTACACAAATGCACTTTATAAGCACTTACACGAGTGCATGGATCATGCTATCCCTAACAGAACCAAGATGCTATCCTCCAAAAAAAAGAAAGCCATGCTGGTGGTCCCCCACCATAAAGAAACTCTACAACAGAAGAAAGAAACTGCTGCAAAAAAAAAAAAAAAAAAAAAGAGTAAAATCTCATGATTGGACGAACTCCCTGGTCAGCCTCAGTAAGAAGCTGAGATCCCTCATAAAATCTTCCAAAGCTAGTTATGAAAAAAAATCGCCACTGTTCCTAAAGACAACCACAAAGCATTCTATAGCTATGTCAAGAATCTCAATGGCAACACTCAGATCTGCTCTGAGTTATAGCACAATGGCACTAAATATACAGAACCAACTGATATTGCCAACATCCTGGCAGATAGGTTCAGTGTTAACTTTACCCCCCTCTCACCCCCTAAAGGGCCCCTTTCTATACCAGAAGAATGCAAGTTCCTGTAATCACGGCTGCACAGGTAAAAACCACACTCTCCAAAGCCAAGAACACAGCATCCATGGGACCTGACAACATCCCAGGCTGCATTCTGCACTAACTACAGAATGAACTGGCACCCCACCTAAGTACCATGTTGAATCCTAGCCTCACCTCAGGCTCTGTGCTCACTGAATGACGCACAGTGACGGTTATCCCACTTCACAAAGTGGGATCCACCATGGATCCCGGGAACTACCGCCCCATTAGCCTGACGAGCCTGATCTACAAGGCCATGGAACTTATAAACAAAGACATTGGTACTCTCCTAACTCTGGGCCCCACCCAGTTCAGGTTTGTAAAATGCAGATCATGTCTCCTAAGCAGTCATCAAAGCTGTAGAGGAGGGTAAGGTGGTTCACACAGCCTATCTAGATCTCACCAAGGCTTTTGACACCATCCCCCACTCTGGAATTATAGATAAACTCACTAAACTAGGTATAAATCCCTATGTCACAAGATAGGTTGCCAACTGGCTAACTGAGAGAACCCACACTGTGAAAGTAGCAGATTCCAAATCCGACTTCAGACCAGTGACAAGTGGAGTACCACAGGGTTCAGTCCTGGGTCCTCTCCTGTTTGGTATCTACTTTTCTGAAGTACAGGCTAACACAGAAGGTCTTTGGCTAATGAAGTTCGCAGATGACTGCAAACTAGGAGCCATAATCAAAACTCCTAATGATGTGGACATCCTACAAAAGGCCTCACTGAGACAGATGCCTGGAGTCAAAGCCATGGCCTCAAGCTCAATGTCAAAAAGTGCACTGTCATCCCCTTTGGTAAAAACTCTGTATCCATGAGCTACCACATAGGTGGTAGTCTACTTAACACCGAAAGTGTGATAACAGACCTTGAGACACAGGTGGACAGTGGTCTCTCATTTGATAATCACATCACCACAGTAGTCAGGAAATCCTTCTACGTGGCACACCTCATCATAAAAGGTTTCTCATCTAGGCAAAAAGAGGTCATTGTTCCCCTCTACTCGTCACTCATTAGACCCATTATAGAGTACAATGCCCCTTTTGGTATGTACGTCACAAGACATCTACAACAACTGGAAAGGCCGCAGAAATACCTCACAAAGAGTATTACTGGCCTCAAACAGATGCCCTACGCAGACAGTCTCAAAAAACTCCAGCTTTACTCCGTCGCATATCTCATACTCAAAGGCAATCTCTGCCTAACATACAAAGCTATGTCAAACCCAGAGCTGTTAGACATGCTCCACTTAAAGAAATCCCAATCCCTCTGAGCTACATGCTCTAGGGACCTAATCCTTGCCACCATAATAAACAGAACATGCTGGAGGGATAGATTCCTGTCCCAGAGACTTCCCATACTCTGGAACAAACTACCGATATCAAACAAAGCTCCTCATTAGCACTCTGCAAGAAAAATCTTGATGATTGGATGGGAAAAATAGGAAATTCACCCTGTGCATCACTTCTGTGGCTCTGCTCGACAGGGACACAGGAAAGTAAATTTTCTTGGGTGGCAAAAGCCTGGGTGCCTTTTTGGCTAGCCTTATATAGGCCCTAGGGTCAATAGCCTAGTACCTACCTATGAAGGCAGAATTGCGGCAGACACTAAAAACAACCACAAAGCCTTCTACAGTTATATCAAGAATCTCCACGGCAATACCCAGATTTGCTCTGAGTTACTTCACAATGGTACCGAGCCAACAGATATTGCCAACATACTGGCCGACAGATTCAGTGACAACTTTACCCCTTTCACCCCCCTAAAGGACCCCCCTAAAGGACCAATCACAATGCCAGGCACCCAGCATTACTGCAGCACAGGTTAAAGCTGCATTGCCAAGGCCAAGAATACAGCTTCCATGGGACCCGATATATCCCTGGCTGTGTTCTTCATGAACTACAAAGTGAACTGGCACCACATCTGTGTGCCCTGTTTGCTCACAGCCTCATCTCAGGCTTTGTCCCTACCGAATGGTGCACTGCTACAGTCATCCCTCTCCATAAAGGGGGAGTGACTACAGACCCTGATAATTATCGCCCCATTAGCGTGATGAGTCTGATATGTAAGGCTATGGAGGACACCATCATGGACTTAATTAACAAAGATATAGGGAATCTCCAAACTCTAGATCCCACACAATTTGGTTTTGTGAAACGCAGATCATGCCTGCTCAACCTGGTTGACTTCTTTGAGTCAATTACCAGAGCTCTGGATGAGGGTAAGACAGTTCATACAGCCTACCTCAGTCTGGCCAGGGCCTTTGATAACATCCCTCACTCAGGATATATTGATAAACTCACCAAACTAGGCATCAACTCCTATATCATTAGGTGGGTTGCATACTGGCTCACAAATGGAGTCCACTACTTTCACGCTGTGGGTTCTAAGTCATACTGCAGACCAGTCACGCGTGGAGTCCCACTGGGATCAGTCCAGGGTCCTCTCCTGTTTGGCATCTACTTCTCAGAAGTCTAGGTCAACACGGAGAGACTCTGGCTGACCAAGTTTGCAGACAACTGCAAGCTGAGAGCCATTATTAACTCCCCAAGTGATGCAAACATCCTACAGAAAGGCCTCAAGAGACCAATGACTGGTGTCAAAACAATGACCTTAAGCTTAATGCCAAAAAAATGCGACATCATCCCCTTTGGGAAAAACTCAACTCAGTTCCCACTAATTACCACATCGATGGGAGCCCACAGAACACTAAAGGCATTATAAGAGATCTGGGGACACAGGTTGACAACAACCTCTCCTTCAACCACCACATTGCCACTGTGGTCAGAAAGTCCTTCCATGTGGCACATTTCATTACCAAGGGTTTTGTATCCAGGAAGAAATAGGTCATCATCTCTCTCAACTCTTCCCTCATTGACCAGTCATTGAGTATAATGCCCCATTTGGCATGTACCTCACTAGACACCTGCAACAGCTGGAGAGGCCAAAAAAGTACCTCATGAAGAGGATCCTAGGCCTTAAACACGTCCTACACAGAGATACTCAAAAGACTCCAGCTATTCTCAGTCTCATATTCTCTACTAAGAGGAGATCTCTGCTTGACTTACAAAGCCAGGTCTGACCCAGCTCTGTTAGAAATGCTACATCTAAAGAAATCCCAATCCCTCTGCACCACACGCTCCACAGACCTCAACCTCATTACTGCAATCAACAAAACATGCTGGAGGGACAGATTCATAACCCAGAGACTCCCCATGCTCTGGAACAGACTTCCCATACATGTCAAGCAGAGCACCTCACTGGCCCTCTTCAAGGGAAATCTTGATGAGTGTATGGGAAATAGAACGTTCACCCCCGGGATCACTCCAGTGGCTCAACTTGATAGTGGCACTGGGAACTAACATCGGGCGGCACGATGCCAGGGCACATCTATGAGCTAGGCTTGTAAAGGCTCCAGGGCCTTAACACACCTATGAACATACAAATACAAATAATAATACAAACTGCCTGAACAACTGCTTAAAAATCTACCTGAGAAAAATAACATTCTGGGTATTTAGTTCATTTCATTCTTCACAGTTTTGTATTAGGTTATATAGTATTCTTTTTCATTTGCATTACTGTGACCATTTGTTTGTCGAATTAGATCAGAATGCACTATTATTTTCCATCAGTGCAAAGAATTCTCATGTGTACTGCCTCCATATATTGATATTTTTACAAGAGGATTTTGTCTGAAATTAATGATGGCCTTACCAACATGACGTGGGATCAATCCTAAATTAAACATCTGTATCAGGCACTACCATGATCAAGAAATGCTATAATTTCCCAGAAAGCTGCATCATAAACCATGTCCTTAGTTGACACAATTATAATGGAAAATATAATAAAAAACTCTACAGTAAAATATGAAAATACATGGTTCTATGTAATCTGCAAACTACTAAAATACAGAATACCAAACTCTGCCTAGCTCAAAAAGTACTAATAATGATAACCCAGTTAATCAATGGCTCCTATAAATTTAAGCATGCAAAAAAAAATAGTAATATCATGCAAACAAAAACGGAAGAATATAATAAAGTGATGTTTAACTGCATAAAAATTGAAGGTAATATCTAGGACTGTAGGACCCTAGAAATCAAGGGTATACTGCATTATGAGTCACAGGACATTGACAGCATCCTAGTGAACAACTTTATTTCTAACTTTAAAGTAGTAATTAAGACTAATCGAGTGTTAGTTTCACTACTACTCACTCCTGATTGTATATGACTGATCAAATTAAAGCAGCTCTGGTGAAAATTAAGAATGCAAGTTTCATGAACCTCGATAACATTTCTGGAACTTTCCACACAGTATTACAAAATCTAATTCGGTAAACTGCCACCGTGTATTAATAAATAAAAAAAAAAACACTTCCAGTAGTCTTTAAACAAGGCAAGTTCTAAAGCTGACTCCATTCACTATAGACCCATCAGTCTCACTAGTATCCAGTGCACATCCATAGCGATGATCATTATGCAACTTTTTCAGAGGAGTATAGGCAATCTGATGCATTTAGCTATGCATCAGTGTAGATCTGTTAAGGGAAGATCATGCCATCTAAACTTGGATACGTTTGTTGAAGAGGTTACAGCTGCTCTGGATGGGAGTTACTAAGTGTATATTAAGTCAGTTGATCTCATGAAGGCCTTCAGCACTACTGCCTAGAAATGAATTATAAATAACCTCAACGAGCTTAGGGTAAATTCATACATCGTCACCTGGAATGAAAACAGCTTTCTAATAGAACCAAGCTGATAACGGCAATCGATAAACTCTACTCACCTGTTAAAGTTACTAGCCGGATGACGCAGGGCTTAGTTTTCAGTCCACTTCTTTTTTATATCTTCTTTTCATTTGAGCATGTTGTTAGCAATAGCCAGATGCTCACTAAGTTTGCTGATGACTGCCAATCAAGTAGAAATAACTTCTCCCCTTCAGACACAAAAGTTCTTCAGAAAGGGCTGTAAAGAGCCTATACCTTGTACAAAAACAATGACTTGGACTTCAGTGTTAACAAAAGCAGCCTGATAACATTTGCAAAGCAGGCAGTCCCTGCCAGCTACATTATTAAGGGGAAACTGGTTAAGATATATACCGTTATGAAAGACCTTGGTACAATCATGCACAGAGTTTTCAACTCTGAACAAAAGGTTACCATAGAGGTATGGTAGGCATTCTCTGTAGCCCATATTATACATAAGGGAATTAACACCTACACCAGGGAAGCCACTGTTCCACTGTGCATATTAGTCATCTGAACAGGCATGGAGTATAATCCCCACTTCTGCAGACTCTCGACCAAACACTTGGGTTTAGCTGGTCAGGGTTCAACGATTCTTTATTAAGAGAAGACATGGGCTTGAATACTTGAATTACTTAGGTAAGACTAACAGTTATTCCTCTTCTCAGTATCATACCATTTCTTTACAAGGATATAGGCCACAAAGGAAAGGCTCCTCTCTGAAACATTTTAAAGTATGCCAGTGGGGACAGCCAATACACATACGAAGGCAATCAACTTTAAATATGTGTTAACAATAATGTCAAAAAAGATAAATATATAACTCAGTGGCTTTATCATCTTTGGACTATCCTTCTCCTCCTTAAAACAATCCAAATCCTTTTTACACTTCTAGACAGGACCTTAAGCAATATATGGGTACACATAAAATGTCAGCATGGGACAACAGATATCAAGTGTCTATGGACTTATGAATGTCAAATTATTTCATTATTTACTAACTCATCTTTAGGACAAAGTAAAAACACAAACTTAAATAGAATGGTTACTGATTCTAATAACAGAGATAATGTTAACTATTCCATTATAGTAAATCCAAACGTACTACCATGCTTTGTATGAGGCAACTTAACTTTATTAAAACAATAAAAGCAGTATCATAAGCGCTTTCGGGTAAATCCCTTCATCAGATGATAAAACACTAGTAATAACATAGTGTCTAATATAGTACAACACAACCAATGAAAATCAATAATTTACCCTCCTTTTTGCTAGAGCTGGTTTTAAAGGGACAACATCATTTAATCCTGGGGCTTTATCAGCTCCCAGTCTAAGAATCCATTGCATCTCTTTATATTCAGTTTCATTATACAAGTCACCCATTCTTTGACTTCTATTTACAACACATATAACCATGAAGACAAATACATGATCACTATGCAATTCTATATGTTTGTACAGTGCATTATGTTCTTTTCTTAACCTTATATCTGATAGATGCAATTCTATCTTTAAGTCTGCAATTTGTTTTTCCTACATAATATGCAGTACACTGTTGACAGTTCGCAATATAGACTACATTTTGTGTGTTGCAGTCAGCATACATATTCAAAAAATAATTCTTGTTGGTCCTGGGGTGTATAAAAAAATTTCCTTGTAAATTGTGCTAACAGGCTTTACAATGTAGACACGGATAAGTTCCCTTCTTCTTAATGCCTGGATTTTTAAAATGCATAGGTTCTTGACACAAAATATCTTTCAAATTTTTATTTCTTTTAAAAATAAATCTAAGTTGTGTCCCTACAACTCTAGTTATATTCTCATCTGTTAAAAGAATTCTCCAGTGGTCTCTAATTATACTACATATACCACCTATATCATTACTGTATGTTAAACTTATTTTCAAGCCTTCATTAGCTTTTTGAACTTGTGCATCTACCTTGTTAGACCATTTTTTACCTCTATGTAATCATGGTGTTGTACTTTGTTTTCTATACAGGTTGCTGTTGTCCATTTCCTTTTCCAGTAGATTTTTGCTATAGCCTCATGCTTGAAAATTATTCTTTAAAGAGTCCAATTCCTGTATAAAGGAATTTTCATTCGTGCAAAGTCTGGATATTCTACAGACTTGTCCCTTGACTAAGTGTTGGAATACATGTCTGGGGTGCATGCTGTCAAATCTAAGCATGCTGTTGGTCCAGCAAGGCTTCCTATATAGTGAGGTCTCCACCTCCCCATTTTCTTTCTTAGTAATACTAACATCCAGGTATTCAATAACTGAGCTAGAATAATTCAATGAGAATCTGAAGAAGCTGGTAGCAGACTCTAAATACTTAAAAAGGATGTTAATTCAGATGTGGTCCCACCCCACCATCACAAAAAAAAACATCATCCACAAATCTATTATAAAAGAGAAGTTTGTCTTTCCAATCATGTGCTGCCTCAAATATCACCATATCTTCCCAGTATGCCAAGACTAGGTTAGCATATGTGTTCACACAAGGCTTACCCATAGCTATAACTTGTCTCTGGCAATAATACTTCGTTTGACAAAGAAAAACATTGTTCTCCAATACTAGCCTTAATAAGGAACACAACCGTATATTTTCATCTATATATATATATATATATATACTCACTTTTTTGTTCAGTATTTCTTCTATGGCAATAATACCATATTGATTTTCTATGACAGTGAACAAATTCTTTTCATCTAGGGTAACAAACAAGTAGGAAATATCACTGTTATCTTGTAAGTAAACACCCAATTATTCCAGAAATGTAACAGTGTCTTTCAAAATTCTAGGGAAGGTTTGTAACATTGGTCTAAAAGTACATAGAAATATTTTCTGTTACCCAACCCCTGCCCGATACTATAGGTCTGTCTCATGGGTGGTGTTTTAAGATCCTTGTGAATTTTTGGCAAGGCTTTAAAAATTGGGATAGTAGGATGTTATATATACAAAAATGTCAGCAGCTCATGGTCTATCAAGCCAGTTTTTTCCATGTTAAATAAAGATATGTGAACTTTTTCTATATAACAATTCACCATTAATGGTGACAGCTGAAGGAAGGTCAATCTATCAGCTAACAACAGCTCTATTTGTGTGTTATAAAACTCTTTACTGAGTACAACAGCAGATTTTATAACTATGTTGGTATTATTCTTCAGCTCTTGCAGTGCTTTTCTATGTGGTTGGTCAAAGTTGAAATACATAGATATATGTGTATTCTGTAGATACTGTTCAATTTCATGTTCACATGATTTAACAAACAACAACAGTGTAGAATTTAAAGTAGGTGAAAAAGTGCTAGGTTACTTCAATACATGAGGTGCTTGAACACTGTTAGTGTCATTAAACATTTGCTTCTACATTACATTCTGTGCAAAATATAGCAGCTCAGGTATTAAGAGTACAAAAATCTGTCCCTGTACTCGGTACAAAATTTAAGCCCTTGCTTAACACTGATAACTGTAATTCAGAAAGAGAAATACCTGAAATATTATGAACATTACAAATGTTGCATACATTATCAACAGTCAACTGGAGATCCGTCGTCTCTTGTAGTGCTTGTCCATCTTCTTCCGGGAATTCTTCTTCTTCTCCGGTGCTGGTAATGTGAAAAAAAAGAAGAAGAAGAAGAACAGGGAGAAAAGGAAGTAGTTGTAACAGTAGATGCAGGCATATTGGCACTTTGCTTTGGTTTGGCTCCCATTGTAGACAAGTCCAGCCTGTCGCTTCGAGAGTCATCCATTTGGCCGGCTGTAGTGCCCAAATTAATGTCCACAAATGTTTCTCCTTCAGTCACTGTCTCAGTGACATTAGTAGATACTGTTTCATTGTTTTCTGTACTAAACAAGACAGGCCCCTGTGAATGAAGAGTGTTAGACTGCTTTAAGTTAACAAAGTCTGAGTGTTCTTTTTCATGCTGTTGATTAGATGCAGGTGTGGCTGCTACATTATTTGAAGCATTCCATGCTCTTTCTTGAGGGTGCAGCCAAACAAAGATGTTACCTGATGAAAAATCGTGATAATCGCATTGGAATTTCTTCAACTAAACTTGCTGAAGTTTTAAATCATAGTTAGCAGCTACATACAATATGTCCATAAGTCTATTTTTATGGTATTCAGTTTTGTAGTCTCTTTCCAGCTGAATACGTAGGTCTTCAGCTTTGTTTAACAGTGCATCCTCTTCAGAATGAAAAAAGGAAATAAGTAAATTCATACATGATTTACTAGTCTGTAAATTAATATGCTGCCTGTGTGCCAGCAACTTGGGATACAGTTCCCCTTGTGCCAGCATGCATAAAACACGTAAGCCTCTTGGTACAATATTGTTCTTAAGACAAGCTTCAAAATAAAATCTCTGCCATTGTAGGCCTTTTAATTTCATTAATGTATCTTGCAAAAATGTCAATGACATGGTAAATTCAGTCTCACCTCTTTGCATCTCTTGTATAGCATCAGACAGAAGAGTGGAAGTCCCAATGTCCATGTCCAACAGCGGATTTTGTAGCAAAAAAGATTTACTAGTCATGGCTTTAAGATACCTATGTGGTACATAGCCAAATTCAACATCCTCAGTCTGCTGGTCAGCCATGGGTGTCTGGAGTCAAATAAAACAACAGCAAAATGAAGAACAAAATAAAGAACTCCTCCACTGAAAGTACTGCCAAAAATCCAAATAGTAAATCAAAAAGTAAGGCAAGTACTACCACTATGCGTATGAGGCAACTTCACTTTATTAAAACAATAAAAGCAGTATCATAAGCGCTTTCGCTTTCACTGGGCCACCATGGTAACTTTTGCCCTGTTCTCCACTGTAGTGCGATCTCAGAGTTGGTATATTTAGTTAGTGGGGGTGTGGGGGGCACAGCCCCCCACGCTGGTGGGTTTAGATTGCTTCCGTTTGTATTAAAGTTATTGGTGGCCCAGTGGTGATTTTCCCAGAGTTAAATTGCGACGTTTCGGGAGTTCGGTTTTCCGAAGTTTCAACGTTGTGGTCCCGCTGTTTTGAACATCGATGTTCTGGTAAGTCGACATTTCAAAGTAGACCTATATATAAATATATATATATATATATATATATATATATATATATATATATATATATATATACATACATACTCATATACACTCACATATATATATATATATATATTATTCATCAAACATTTTGCTTTCATCAGATTCTAATGCTGTATGATACATCCTGATTAAGGCACAGTAAACAAGGTCAATTTTATAATTCAAGTTTAAGCACTTGTGTTGTTAAACCTGCTACAAACCAAGGTTTAGAAGAGTGCACTTTTTCCTGCAAAAAAACATACAGCAAAGAATTTTTAGCTTGATAGTTTGTGTGAGCAAATCAAAAGCAAAATCAGCACAATCCAAGTCAAGGAGCAGGGATTTCAAACAATTAATAAGTGTTTCTAAACAAATGGACTCTTTTGAAACTACATCAGGTCCCATAAACTATTTCCCTTTGTATAGAAAGGAGAAGAAATATGAAGAAGTGTTAAACAGATTTTGTTCACTCACTGCTGCCTCCTAACTTCCTCAGTCCAATTACTTAAATAATTCCCTTGACTCCTGAAATCTTTGACGCCTAGAAACAACTTGCTTCCTGAGATTTTTTTTAAAAAAAAAATATATAAAAACATACATCACAGGATTTGTAAGATTTGTAATATCACCAAAAATGACGCAAGTTACAAAAATTTAAAACACCAAAAAGTCTTCCTTAGATGATGGCCTAAACATTTGTTTTTACCATTACAAATCTGTCCAGTGGCACCAATTTTTTATTGCAGATTTATGAAGAAAAACTGTATTGTTTAGAAATAATTATTAATGCTATACCCCCCCCCCCCCCAAATGGGTCATATCTCTACAGTCATGCATGACAGGCCCTTTATATCAGTGAGTTGTCACTGTGTTCCAGAGCTTTCCAGTTTGCATGAAAAGACTAGTTAGCATACTGATGTTTTGTGAAATGGACAAAATATGCATATTTTATATATGTTTTCACACTGCTGTAAAATTACAGTATTACTCTGTGAAACTGTGCAATTCAGATTGTGAACAGTGGCAAAATCATTTGCCATATGACTGTATGTCAGATGGCGAATCTGCTCACCTGTAAGTGAGCATAATAGTTACAAGTCTAGTTGTGTGTGGGGTGCAGAACTGTGGAAAGAAACACAAAATAACTCCAATTACCATTACATATCCATTGTTGTGGGGAAGGACTGCAGCAGTGAACACAGCACAAGGGCACCTCAATTACATCTCCAGCTGTGAAAATGAGGGAGACTGTGGCAAGGAACACATCACAAGGGCAAGATAGTTACAGATACAGATGTGTGGGGGGAGACTGCAGCAGTGAAAGCAGAACAAATGTATGGCAGTTTACTTGTAGAGCTGTGGGGTAGGGCGAGTATGGCAGGGAACACTGCACAAGGCCTTAGCAGTTACAAGGCCAGGTGTAGGGAGACCGAGGCAGGGGACACAGCACAAAAAGATGACAGTTATATGTCCAGCTGTGTGGGGGCACACTGTGACATATTAGCAACAGGGTCAGGAAATAGTGCAAAGAAAACAATGACCCCTGTACAGAGGAGAAGGCATGGCTATGCATATAGACAGTGGATGGAGGTGCAGGATATTCACCGTAAAACAAACCATCAGCAGAGACAGAGGTGTAGCTATCTGTTCTGGTGTCTGGTGCTGTCCCCCGATATGTTTTTTAAACTTCAACAAACTGATTGCTACATTTGCAGTAAGCAGCTGTTGCAGTGTATTCCAAGCATGTAGCACTACTGCTCTTTAATTCTAAGGGAAAAACGTTCTACTTGCTTTTTAACTCATTAACACAGAGTACCGTCACATAGCGCCTCTGTGGATAAACCCGAGCGCTGTCTGAGACGTTATGAATTTTATGCTGTTACACCAGAGTGCCTTCCACAAACGCAAATAACTTTATGCTCGTATTTTAGCTCCACTGTTAAAAAATAAGTTGAAAAAGTATCTGAACTTTGTCAGTTACCTTCTCAACGTAACTTTCAGCATGGAGTTGCCACATGGTTGCATTTTAATTTTATAAGAAAATCGGCTTGCCATGCACCGTTTACCTTCTTGTGAGCACAGCAAGCCAATTCTGTATCTAGGACTGTATCTAACTACTGTGTGTGTGTGTGTGTGTGTGTGTGTGTGTGTGTGTGTGTGTGTGTGTGTGTGTGTGTGTGTATCAAAAGCTCTGGCTGTGTGTTAAAGTCATATATTTTTTTTAAATGTTAAAAAGAAAAAAGACAAATGCAGCACTAATTGCAGTATCAATGCTTTAACAAAGATTGCATCTTTCATAACTTATCAATATCGGCACTGTGTGTAATTCACTGCATGGATCGTGCCTCATATCTAACAAATCTCCCAAGACAAACCTTGGGAAATTGTTGCAAACACTCCAGCTGTCTTGGTGGTCAGACTCCAAGTATGATAAAGAAAATATTACAGTCAAGCCTGTTTCAGAAAATTGCATTCCACTTACATTTGAGACATTTCTGCTGGACTGCTTACAAGATCTTTTTCCAGTTACTGCTAACACATTTTGTAGCCATATCTGAAAGGAGTAGGCTGAACAGTATTACAAAGCCCCATGTCCACATGCCACTTTGTCTCTTTTCTCCAAAGAAAAATGAATATCCTAGTCAGAAAGAATCACTTAAAGTCTCATTAAATGTGCGAGTAAGGTGCAAGTGGAGCTTGTCAAATGCTAACTTGTTTCGGATATCAGCTGCAGAGTTCTCAATAACTTGCCTCCAAACATGCTTGTTTCGAAGTAAAAGAAGTCAATCACTTATAATTATTTAAGTGTATTTCACCGCCTTTTGTCTTTTTTTTTTCTTGTAGGATTACTTACTGCCATATGGTGTAAAGGTACAGCGCTATGGTACTGGCTTCATAAATGAATGCCGATCTTGCATTTGCAGTTACTGCTGAAGCGCCAACGTGCCTATTGATTTTACTGTAGCAAACTGCTTTTTAGTTTTTAACAAGGTATCTGCAGGTCTTCAGTTTAATACGGAAAGATATGTTTTTCTTTATAGGACGTCTAGCTGCATGTGTAGATAATGTCCCAATATCAAGAACAAGTTTTAATTAATAATCTAATTCACTTAAAAAAAAAGTTAATGGATCACCACGTTTTGCATAAGTATGCATGTTCTGAATCTGAACAATGTGTGCCACTGTTGACCTACTTAAATCCTCACTAATGAAAATCATATATTTTACAGTGGAAGGGGGCAATACAACATTGGTACTGTAATGTTCTGTACCACTTGCTTCCCTAAAGGCTCAGAAGAATCAGGGGGAAACCTGCTAATGGAAAGACTCCAAATCAGAAACAGGTTTTAAATATTACTCTAATTCTATAAGAAAGTTGAACAGCAGGCTTTCAATCAGTGTGCCTGTTCTGAACAAAAAGAAGGAAACTTTAATGTGTGGCATTGTTGACTGACTGTAATCCTTAGGGCTACAGTAAATCAGACATTTTGCTGTGAGATGGGCAGAAGAAGTATTATGCAAAATCAAGGTCCTTCTGCAAAATCAGACACAGACATTTTCAAAGTGCTCAACGTAATGCACTTAGCTGTCCTACATGTGTTGTAAACATAATTCTGATAACTCCAAAATTCAAGTTTTTGCATGGACTTTCACAAGTAAAGCAAACATTTCAGGTAAAAAGTGATGCAGCATAGCAATATACTGTGTAGATAACTTCATTTGGGGATTTATATATTTTATATAAACTTGCACCACTGAACACAAGTCTACATTTGGCAACCTTAACCAAGCTTGCTGAGCATGGAAACAAAACAAATCAATTTCAAACTGTGGCTGCACAGACTGGCTACATTGTAACAGTTGGTTTCTCTAACAAAATGTAACAAGTTTTTAGCAACAAAGAAATAAACTGTATCAGACAATAATAAACCAACTGTGATTAGTTATATTCATAATTCCACCTCTCAAGACATTTCCAACCTACAATATGATTAACAATTTCAGCACACGAACCAAGGTACTGAAAGGAAATAATTAGACAGGAAAAGGTAAAATAATTAGAAGAGGCAACAAATTCATTTGGACTGCAAGCTAGAGATATTGTCTTCCCTTTCTTGATATCAGAGTATAGGCAAGGAGAAAGAAATAAAGGGATCCCAGGCAAAAAGAAGCACCAATAGTTTTTAATAGAATCTGATAGTTTGTAGTGGTATCTAGAACAGAAGCTGCTGTTAAAAAGGGATAGTCAGTAGGGTATATAAAATGCTGCATGATAACTATAGGAATCAATTAGAAGAGGTTAAAAAGGATTGTGAAGAGACTGGATAAGCAATTCACACATTACTTTTGCAATCATTCTTGTGTGGCTCAACCAGATTGTTCAAATATTTCTGACTTTGTGTGTCTAATTCTAATACGGGAATGGCTCACAGACATGAATGTTTTTGCTTGTACATTAACTCTAAATTATTTCTTTTTCCAGTGCATGTACAACCTGTTCTTGCCCATGTCTATGCATTACATATTCTTGTAGTAGATGCATTTTTTTATTCTTGCAGGACGTACTTTAATTGTTCTTGCAGGACATGCATTATATCTTCTTACAGTTCAAGCATTTTTTTTATAAAAATACAAAACAAAAAAAATATTCTTTACAACAAATTCCACCTCTGCATTGAAGGTGACTTATGCAAAAATAATTTTGGGAATCAAAACACCAGTGATATTTCAACTATATTTTGAATTCATACTATTTCTTATGAGTACATACAATTCTACTTCCTCATATTAAATTTTCAATAAACACTTTCATGTCTTTCTTTTATTATCATTGTTCCCTGAGTGAAATAAAGGTTATTACTTGCTGACTACTACCAGCATGGAGCTACCTTATACTTTGGGAATTTTTCTTGGGTTTGTCAGTCGTGTGGAATTTAGGTGGGAGGAGGGGCTCTATAATATCTAAGTGTTATAGTATTTTACTGAATTACTCAGATCTTCCTCTTACCGATGATAATGAGTCTGTGTTACATAACAGCTGCACAAGGTAATATAATGAATGCCTACTCAACAGGTTATATGCAGCAATGATCACCTGTGTCTGAGCATGTATAACTTTGCAGTAATGAAGGGCAGGTCATTATCACATTAGCAATAAGTGCAGTTACAATATATCACTGACTCATTATCACTTTTCAGGTAAAACTCTCAGCAGCTGTCACTGTTATTCACATAAGTAGAAGTCGTTATCACATTGATGAATGCACAGGCCAGATTGTGGTTTTTCACTGCTTGGAGTCATTGCAAGCCACCCCCTCATTCTTCATCAATTACTTACCCTCTGAAACCCCTGATTTTTTCTTCCTGTATATGTATATCTATGTCTGTGCATATATGTGTGTATACGGATATATATGTATGTATATAATGTACTTGCATACACACACACACACACACACACACACACATATATATATATATATCTGTATACATGTGTGTGCATATATCTATGTATATATAGGTTTACTACTGAAATGTCGAACGGCACTACATCGACTGTACTATTTGGATTAATTCATGACTTGGATTACTATAAGGTTTTTTATTTGCTTGTTTTACCTTGCGTGAACCAAAAAAACTTGTTTTTACAACATTCAAAAGGATCGTTTGAGTAGTGCTTTTATGAATGTATTGGTGAAGCACTGCAGCTGATTTTGAAGTCGCCTACCTTGGATACCTTTGTGGAACCTTCCCTTTGAGGTTTTTGTTTTTGTGTTTTAACATGGGTCGAGGTAGGGGAGATGTTTGTAGTTCTGAATAATACTGAACACCTACCTCGACCCAGTTAAAACCATTCCTAGATTGTTTTTTTGTCGTCGACATTACTATTTTCGAACTTCCGTGTTCAACTATAGTACAGTCGATGTAGTGCCGTTCGACATTTCAATAGTAAACATATATATATATATATATATATATATATATATATATATATATATATATATATATGGTTCCCATTCAGAAGCCTGAAACATCATAAGCCTGAAAATCAAAATCCTGAAACCAAAAGCCTGAAAATTCAGAATCCTGAAAACTCAAAATCCTGAAAGCCCAAAATCCTGAAAGACCAAAATCCTGAAACTCAAAATCCTGAAAACACAAAATAGACATACTGATGTCATTGTGGCTTTGCTATTGTTAGCCCTGTGGTATTAGGTCATGCGTTGGGGTCAGGTAAGTGTGCGGTTGGTTTTATTTTAGGGTTAGGGGCGTTTAAGTGAGTTAGGGTTAGGCGCAGGTTAGGCATGTATGCAATAGTGACAAATATTGGGGTTAGGGGCGGTTTAAGTGAGTTAGGTTTAGGCGCGGGTCAGGTGAGTGTGCGATAGTGACGGACCTTAGGGTTAGGGTTAGGGTCAGGGTCAGTTGGTAGATATTAGTGTCTTTATAGTGACATATTAGCATTATTTGTGTTTTCAGGATTTTGAGTTTCAGGATTTTGGTCTTTCAGGATTTTGGGCTTTCAGGATTTTGAGTTTTCAGGATTCTGAATTTTCAGGCTTTTGGTTTCAGGATTTTGATTTTCAGGCTTATGATGTTTCAGGCTTCTGAATGGGAACCATATAAATATATATATATATATATATATATATATATATATATATATATATATATATATAATATGCATGTATATATCTTGCCAGTCACTGTGTGTAATTTGGTGTTTTCAGGGCTGGTAGGTATGTACCTCTGCATCATCATCACCGGTTATGTACCTTATCAAAAGAATAATGCCACTGTGGATAGGAGTGAAGATTTGGATGAGCAAACCAGGTAATGCTATTGATATACATATATGTGTAGTCTTTCAATACATTTCTCAAACATCAGTAGTAACCTGTCTGCATTTCTTTCCTGCGCAGGTGCACCCATCTTGTGTCAGTGACATGGCTTCATGAGCAGGAGAATGACAAGTGAGAGTGTATGTGGCCATTCCTACATTCATTGGGCTGCCAGCCATGCCTCCAGAAGTGAAAACCACTACAACTTGAGCTTCCCCACAGCTAGTGTGAAGGCATACTGGATTGCAAGAAGAGGTATGCTTTGGACTCCTGCAGTTGTTGGAAGAGAAGTGTTTGATCTACCCTGGGCCTGACATCCTTGTGCTGCACATTGGAGGGAATGATGTCATCACTCACCTACTCAGAAGGCTACTGTTTGAAATCAGAACAATTTTTGAACAACTGCAGTCATGGTGGCCACGTTGTCATTTTTTGTGGTCTGACATAATTCCTCGCCAGATATGGAAAATGGCAAACAGTCAACGGCTAGCACACAAGGCCAGACATTTACAGAATGGGTTCATGCATAGCTTGATGCACAGGGTCGATGGATCTACAATCCGTCATGACAGCATCACCACAAAAGATGTTCACCTGTTCAGAAGGGATGGCATTTACCTAACTGAGGAGGGCATTGCGTTGTTCTTGACTGACCTCCACAATGGCGTGAGGAGAGCTATGCAGGATTGGTAACATGGAGCTTGTGAGAAGAATGGACAACACCCATGACCAAGTAGGACCAGTATAGTAAGTAAAACTCTATTATGAATTGTGTTGTGTAAAATATGATATTTTTCTGCATTTGGCAAATAATTGTGGGAAGGAGCTGATGAAGATGCTGAGAAAGGACAACTGTTTCAGGAGAGTGCTACCATGTACAATCAAATATGTCAGTAACCATCCTGCAATACATCTTTTGTTATTCTTCTTTTATCAGGCATGTGCAGAGTTTAGATGACAGGAAGGGCTTAGTAATACAGATCTTGATCCCTTAGGTCCATTGCTGAATGGACACATGTAAATCGAAAAAGCATACGAAAGGAAGACTGCTAACACTGAAGGAGGTCGTAAGACCGTAGTGGTATCAGCTGTCTGAGTGGGTAGCCAGCACAGGTATCAGACAGATCAGATGGCCTTGCATGCCACTGAAGTCCCATGCCTGTCCTGGGTTCATTAGTGGAGTGGTGGTCCTTACCTTGCTTTTTCTCTTCACATATATCCATTCAGCAGTATGTTGACTACACCAAGAATGTGTATATTTACAATGATATCTGTCTATATGGTAAAACAACTGGGTCTGAAAGCTGTACACATGTAGAGATATCAAAGTTAGTTTTGGACTTAGGTTATGGAAATTATGATTTTTTTCATATTTTGGTAAATAACTTTGCAAGGGAGCATCTGAATGTGCTAAGTAATACCTAATTTTGAAGACAGTATTGATAGTTCCAACATGGTAAAAGAAGTGTGTCTGTATGTTGTACACATGTACAGAAATCAAAGTTTGTTTTGGACTTAGGTTATGGAAATTATGATCTTTTTCATATTTTGGTAAATAACTTTGCCAGGGAACATGTCAAGTGTGCCAAGTAATACTTCATTTTGAAGACAGTGTTACTCCTTACAACATGATAAAAGAACTGTGTCTGTGTACTGTACACATGTACATATATCACAGTTTGTTTAGCTTTGTAGGATTATGAAAATTATATATTTCCAATACTTCTCATTATTATGCCCATATCTTTGAAGGGAGCATGGTGATGACACAAATAATGCATCATTTTGAAGCTGACATTGAGCCACACAAATCGTACACTGATATGTAGACTCTGTCTGTTACAGGTGATGAGATATACTTTATTTATTTATCACTTATGAGAAATATGATATTAATCATATTTCTGTGAATATCTCCATAAAGGAGCATCACACAGTAATGGTTAAGGTATCATTTTAAAGCTGACATTCATACAAACAAATTAAATACAAATTGTATGGGTCTACATGGTACGTTGACCAAGATATTGTGCTTTGCTTTTCCAAAAAGGTAAAAAATATGCACAATAGCAGCATTCCTTCTCAAATATTTAATAATGACTTTGATACGCGCTATCAACATTTACACTGTTGGAAAGGTCAGTGTCTGCTGAACAACTTTCACATTTACATTTTATCATTAAAGAGTTATGAACATTTGTTTTCTGTACGGTATTACAAATGGATTTTTCTGAAAATGAGCTAAGGTGCACTGTTGTTCCTCTGATGGAATTAAGCAGGCAGAATTTTCTGAGCTGCTCTGGAGTGAATGAGTTAAACTACAGCAAACCACTTGTTACATTTCTACCAAGAAACTGCTACAGTTTATTTCATCCATAGAGCACTACATTGCCTTACTTCTACAAAAAACATTTTTGCTTTTTAAACTGTAGCAAAGTGATTGCTACAGTGTTGCAAGTAGCTGAAACACTTTATTTCATACACACAGTGATACAGTGCTTCAGTTTTAACCACAAATGCAGTGGATGCACAGGACTAAGGACTGACTGGCATTTGACGATCACACCCTCTAGCAGTTTGAGTCCAGTGTACCTACCCCCTTCACTCCATCAAAGCTGCCCTACTGAACACAGTGATGTAGGACTGTGGCCAGTGATAGCATGCCCTTTGTTACTGTCAGTACAGGACAAGTGAAGCAGCCACAGCACAACAGCAGTCAAGAACACTGGCATCCAATATGGGGTAGGGACACTGCACATACATATGGGCCAGCCAAGGGCAGTCATGTGTGCACACACCGATTGATGTGTGTACAATTCTTATCACAGGCCCATGAGGCAAGCAATGTCTGGAAAAAATATCACCATAAACAGACTGCAGGCTCTATGCATCACGCATGGCACGCACATCCTAGACTAATGTAAAATGGACCAGGTATTCCTAGAGTAGGTGTGGCAAATACTGGTGCAAGGCAACAATGCTGTTGGCAGCCATAACGGAACTGTATAAAAGTGCACTGAAGGATATTTGATATGCTACTGCATGCCAAGACCAAGGCTTGGGATATTTCCAGGGATATGGCCATTACAAGAAGTGAACCACCCATAAAAATGTGAATTACAGAGATGCAAGAGACTTATTTGCATCCCTGATAGCGGAGGGTCAGTGGATCCTCATATCATACAAAGGCTTGGATTGCTTAAGGTGGGCTTGGAATGAGTGTCTGTATGGCATGCACCAGTTTGGTATCAGCAGGTACCCATTTACATATTGTGCAGTGATTTGCATGTGAGAAGGTCAAATTCAGAAAAAAAGAAAAACCTACATCTCTGCATATCTCTTCTCCAGGTACATTTGGGCTGCAACTGCAACGCCCTGCACCACAACATATGTATGTCTCCATATGGTACTTCCAAACTACCATATATGAATATGTCTTCCACATGTTGGAGGTCTGAGGCATATGCTTCACTGTTTTACAGGTGTGTTACCTTTACATTTTTACAGGTTTTAGTAGTGTAGGGTTTAGCATGAGAAGATAGCACATGCCTGATGTTAGCATGTCACCTGTTGCTGATGATAACTGTAAGATGCATACAGCATAGTTAAATGACACAGCAGAAAGTCAACATTGCAAAGAGTGCAGGATTTGCAAACAACCCTCTGCGTACAATGTGATGGTAGAGGGGAGGTCCAGGACAGACTTCTGGCTTCACCACTGTTTAACATTGAACATCTTGTAACTGTGAGCCCCGCCAAGGTTACAGAGACATCATCACCATAGTTGCCACATCATATTTGATGTGCATGCACACACCACAGGGGAAAGGTTTTGTTGTAGACTGTCAACACCACTGACTCTAGGTTTTTTCCCCATTTGGAGACAGCACCTCGTGTTCAGGATGTTCAGGTCAGTGACATAGGCACAAGTAGCTGCCACATCCACCATTATAGAGTTGGTTTGTGTGGAGCGCTGCCTGTGTCACAAATGCAACACCTGGATGGCCTGCAGGATGACCTACAGTACCTCTGCAGTAACACAGAGTAAAGGGACTGCTCAGATCACTGGTAGCCCACATAGCATCCACTGGTATGTCCATAAGGAAGATGGTAGCTGCCATCTGTTCTGCCATTTGTTCTGCATCTGGATGCCATGCTGGCTATGGGAGAAACTAGAGGTAATGGGGATGGTCAGTAGCCTTCCACATATAGATGAAACACCATTCCACAGACTGTACCACTGTCGCCTCTGGCCACAATGGACAAAACACCCAGGTGCTCTCATCTTAGCTCCCCATCCATGGGACAACACAGCAACCCACCTACTTTCAGTCATGCAGTCTGTACACTGTCTCTGTCCCCAGCTGGCTGATACAGCATCACACATATCTCTGATAGCTGTCTGGCTTGTGGACACCATATATTCATAGGTTTCCCACACTCCCTCACAAAGTGGTAGGCCATTAACCTATGAACCTATGAACCATTAATACTGCAAACAACATCAAGTCTCAAAACAACAGGCCAAAAAAGAACACAATGGCCAGTGTTTATAATATGGCAGCTCTACTCTGCCAATATAGGATGTAATGCTGGTTCCACCAAATTGTTACCCATCTAAGTGCCTACCACATCAACATCCCATGACACTTGTCCATATGATAGCATTGCTGTCACCTGTCATCATGACCCACTTGACCTGTGAAAACGATGACTGTGCCCTACCCAGCCTCAAACCTGTGTGAGTAAGATAATGACTGATGCACAGCATGGCTAGTGTGCACACTTGTTTTGTATAGCCTGGATGTGACATGACAAGCATCAGTTTTAGTTTGTGTAGTCTGTATCATCACTTCTAGTTATGGACCAGGCACAGCCCATTGCCTATGCTGCAATGTACTGCATCTGCTTCTGTCTTGCACTAGGTTCTGCTGCAACCTGTTTTTCTGATGACTTTACACCCAACTCTTCCTCTGTTGTTGCAAAAGATCTGTCATGCAGGATTGTGATGTTTTTTTTGTTGCTCTGTCTGCTTTCATTTTCCATATTAAGTAACAAGGTGCGCACCATGGATATCTGGCTGAAGGTTTTAACTGCATACTGCAGTGTACTCCCAGATGTATCCAAGCAGCTGAATCATATCTTTAGGAGACCAAATACATTTATTTATTTAACATTTGTTTACCGGAAAAGCCGGACTCAGAATGAAGCCAATTTTCAGTGGAGGCCCAGGGAGAAATGCTCCAGGTGCATGCATGCCTTTGTAATGTGGGAGGAAACCATAGTACCCAGAGAAAACCCACACGAACGCAGGGAAGACATGCAGACTCTGCACAGAAGGCACTCCAGCCAAGAACAGAATGGGAGAACCACTGCGCTGTCCATGTTCAACAATGTTCTTTGTCTCAGAATATGCACTGTTTTAAGCACAATCAGCCATGGTAAGAATATTCACTGTTTTAAGCCCAATCAGCCACGGTCTGGAGTTTTGGATGGGGGGCATGATCTAATATTCAAATGCATATTCTACATCACTTGTAACATATAACAGTGAAAGCCATTTTATGTGGCCTGCTGCCTGCTTGACTGGGAAGTATATATGTACTGGCCTATACACTACCCAATGTTTGCACCAACCAACCAGATGACCCTGTGGGAACTGGGGCTGGGAATGCCTCAGTTGGAGACATTTTGACATGTTACTGGTAGGTAGTCCAGCTTCACTGTATGCAGTGGTCCAGCCAAAGTTCTACCCAGTGGTACAGGCTGTCGTTGATGTAACACATTTGCCAGATGTGAGAATATTAAGAATTGCCTCAAAGGTCCACAGACACATCCTGTATGACACCCTAGCTATTGAACACTACCTGGCAGCTGATGGAGGTTTAGCAACAACACGGACCAAACAAGCAAAATAAGTAAAATAACGGCTCCTGATTGAGGTTTGTTTGGCCCTTTTGTTTACCTACCAGACATTGTGTAGTGTACATGAGGACATGATGAAAATATGTGTGCAATTATGGCTCCAAAAACTTCAGGAAAATTGGCTGTGTAGTAAAATACCTGTGCAGTGTTGGTTATCTACTCAGATGTCTGTAGAAACCATACATACCCATCCACATGCTGTAGCATCAGGTCAAGGAACTAGTACATGATTTGGAAAGCTGAAGCCTCAAAAATCCTAAAGTGTCCCCTGTCAGATTTTGTTGGATGGTTAAAGATACATATACTATCATGCCCACAGGGATAAGTAGTCAACACATCCCCCTTAAATCCATGTGTGGGAAACACATGTCTACTAACCCCCCCCCCCCATATGGTCTCCTTACCTACATGGTGCCATTCAACAATGTCTTGGTCTTTCAGGTGATGGTATGTTAGGCACTAATGGACATGTCTACACCTCAAAGGCAATAACCTGCAACATCACTAATTTTGGCTTTAAAAGTACTACTGACACTTGATGTTTAACTATAGCTGCTGCTATTGTCAACATCATATCAAACATCTAGATCCTAGTCACCAAACATTCATGACACTCAGAATGAATGAACACTGTTATACATAGCACAAGCATTAAACATCTCTGAATCACGACATTATGTTTCATTTTGTCATCTGCATATGTGATAAGACTCATCTGCATGTAGGCCCTCATTTGCATGCCATTATGCAGTCATCTGTATAATATGCGTACTACACTAGTAATCTTATAATTCAGTCATGCTACTTCTGCCTCTGAATCACTTCCTCTCCAGCGATACAACTTTTTGTACTATTGCTCTTCATGCTATGCACTAAATATTTCTCAATACCCCCAATATTTAAATATCACTAATAGTGAAAACATATACTTCAAAACATTTTTATTGTGTACAACTTTTTGCTGTCATTTTTCATCTATCATTCACTGCTTGCATAGCATCATCCAACACAACTGTATCACAACCCATTTTTGTAGTATGAATGTAAATATGGAAAAGATTCCATATTTCTGTAAACTTCTTAAACAAAACTTCACCTTCATCACTTGGCTAAATTATAAGAAACTTCTCTACAGCCTTAAGAAAATTAAAGTAATACATTTCACTACCCACAAAAACTTTCTACCTGTTTACCTTTAAAGACAACAAAGGAAACTGCAATCCCAGTACCACACATCAAAGGTATCTTGGCTTAACCCTACATTCTTCCCTTAATTTCTTCATACTGACAAGACTGCCTCCAATGTACTGTCTCAACTTAAACTTTGATATTGCATCTACCACCCCCTTTCACCTAAAGCATGTGCAGCTTAAGTTAAAATATTTTAATTGCAAAGCTAGAATATGGCTTACCACTGCTTTGCCTACATTCTGCCCAGAATACCATAAATCACAAACAGCTGAAAATAAAATTATCAGATCTGTACTGCTGACAGATAAAAACAAGTGTCATTGTGACCTTTTAAAACTGTCAACGGGTTACCCATTACAACAGGACTACTTTTCTCCTTGGTATCTTGATATATAAAATTCTTCAACTTCATTAATGCCCTCCACTTAAAAGGCTACTTCCAGTAACAGATCTAAACTATACACTAAGAAACAGGATAATGATACTCTTGCCATACCAAAATTCAAAAGCATTACATGTGTAAGAGCTTTCTCAAGATTATGACCTGCACTACGGAACCACCTGTGAAAAACTGAAAGGCTGCCAGCCCAGTCAGATAGAATCCTGTAAATATTTCTATGTGAGTTGTAAATATTAATATAATCCACAGGCTGGTTTTACAAATGTAAAAAGACAACTACATGTTATGATTAAACTATATGTTGTACTGAACTTCAAAAATGTAACCACATTGCACTCTGCTGGAAAAAAGCTGATACGTGAAGCATTGTATGACTAAAAGCTGATACATTGTATGACTGTTTGATCTCAAACTTGGAGCCATGATGTCTGGACCAGCAAATTCTTTCTGTTGTTTTGAGACCAGAGTTAATTGCTAGATTTTACATATATAATGTCTTTTATTGCTGTGGCTTCCTGGCCAGGTGCAAGATCAAAGAACTATTAAAATTTTGAGTTTCTGTACGCCTAAATTAGAACTGTTAATAATGACGTAATCTAAAATAAGTCAGCAGTGATGTATTATCAATTTAAGACTTTCTCAGACAGAGAGCGAATTAGAACATTTTGCATTTGTCTTCAGAACTGACATCACCAGCACTCTGCCTTTGCTCTGTATGTATGTAAGTTATTTAGAACATTGTTTCTCTTAGAAATACATAGAAAATAGTAAAATTAGACTAACTGTTTTCTATATTTATGTCAGACTTTTCTACAGTATTATTTTAAGCATTTTCCTGTGATGTCTGAACTCTTGACTAGCACTGTGTTGAACTGAGATCTGTCTTGTGTTTTTATTATTTATTATTAAATATTCTTAAACCTTTCAACTATGGCAGTTTTGTATACAGATAATTTAAGCTCTAGAGTACACTGCATGTATATAGTAATACTGTCCAAGCCACTCCAATAAGCCTTGCTGTTTGTCATACTTACTAATAGGATAATAATAATATTGCACAGTAAAACTGGACACCCTTTGGTAAGGGTCTTATTAGTAGCTGATATTAGTGGTTGGTGGCAGTGATTTCTACCTTATAGCCTGTGCAGAGAAGGGGCATGGCTGGAGAACCTGCGCCAGCCTTCCCCAGAAGTGTCTGTGTGTTTGCATATAACTCATATCTCAAAGTGTGTGTCAGTTACTTAGGCAGGGACACGAAGCACTGGTTGGATGGAGTGGGTGCTAGAGGTTTTAGCTTGACCACTAGGCTGGGACCTGTACCCTATAGCTGTGTCAGTGGGGAGTCTTATTGGGGATCTGCAGAGAAAGGGAGAAACTAGCCCCGGACTGACTGTTATCTTTGTGTACTCTTAAGATAAATTGTACTTTACTGTGTGTGTACTTGCTATCCTTCCCAGTGTGCATGCCCCTCACTGGTGCTAGTGATGAGGATTGAGGCTCCTTGATTACTGAGCCAGTGCACGGGTGTCACACCACCTTCCCCCACATGTTAAAAATAACCAAACATTTGAAACCGTTAAATTGATTTTAAATGAATAATTAACATAATGAAACTAAGTGCACTTGCTTTCATGATTCTGGCTAAAAACACAAAGTCACTTCTGCTTTATTTTACTGAGCACCTTATTATACTTTCATAATACGAAAGTTCTGATATATGTGGAAATGTGTACATAATACTAACTGTAAATATCTGTATTTACTGCTATTACTTAATTATGCATTTGTCAAATGTTTCATACTTTGCAGCTTTTATGCATTGCTTATCTTCCAACAACTGCCTCCTGTATAAATTCTGTTATATCACATAATCGATTACTCTACACTCTAGATATTAACATTGTTAAGCTCTTGAATCTAATGTTGTACTGTTATATCATCTGGGTCATGGCTAAAAAGTGTTAGTAGATCAGTTCAGTTACCCAGTGAAAAAACTAAAATAAATAAAACTTCACCCCTGTAAATCCCACTGTGATTACCTCACTGTGCACACATTCAAAATCATGACAGCTACCAGATGTTACCTTGCTCCCTAATGCCAAAGACACCATTCCTGACATATTGCTAATACAGCTTAAAATGTGTGCACGTTATCCACTTCCTTTGGTATAACTATTTACCACCATTCTATGGGTTTATAGGTGTGCGCTAATACTTTTGTTGTCAAGTCCATTTTTAATGCATTATTAAAACAAATATGACACATTACAGTTTATTCTCAAAAACTTTTCAGAAATAATTGTCAATACCTCATGGAAAAAGAAGTTATATCTTACCATAACATTCCATCTGAGTTGTTGATCTTCCAGTCATCACTGATGGGTTTGGTTCCGAGCCTTCGGAACCGAGTCAGCCTAATACCAAGCTCGCATGCACCAAAAATTCTCGAGCTAAGCTGCTACCCACAATGCCCTTCTCCCAGTTACCTCAGATCAAGTTTGCATGCTACATACAGAAGAAACAGGAAGACAGAGGCCATCTCTGCGCAGAAACCCTGAAACACCACAAAGACCCAGAAGATCTGCCAGGAATCTTTGGTGGGGGATGGTGGGAGGGTGTGATGACTGGAAAAAAGATCAACAACTCAGATGGAACATTATGGTAAGACATAACTTCTTTATCTGAAGTTGTTAATCTTCCTATTCAGCACTGACGGGACAGCATCCCAAGCTACTTGGAGAACCTGGGTGGCCCTTATGGAAGAACATTCCTGAGAACCATTGAGCTGAAGGCTGCACTTCCCCTGGAGACCAGATCCAATTTGTAATGCTTGATGAAGGTATGGGGTTTAGCTCAAATGGCTGTTGCACAGATGTCATTCATGGAAGCCCTGGAGTGGAAGGCAACAGAAGCTGTGATAGCCCTAGTTGAGTAAGCTTTGATTTGAGCAGGCTTGGGTTCATTTGTAAGTGAATACGAGAAGGTAATGCAATCTCTGAGCCATTTGACAAAGTAACTTTAGATACAGTGCACCCCACTCTAGGGCCAGAAAAAGAAATGAAAATTTGGTCCGACTTGCGAAAGGACTTAGTTCTGTCCAGGTAGAAACTTAGTTGTCAATGAACGTCCAATGAATGCAGGCAGTATTCTCCCTTGTTTGAATAATTTGGAAAAAATATAAGGAGCCCAATGGACTGGTTAATAGAGAAGTTGGAAACCACCTTGGGGAGAAAAGATGGATTAGTAGGAAGTGATACTATGTCCTTATGGAAGATCAGGTACGGGCTCTTGATGCATAAGGCTTGGAACTCAGATATCCATCTGGCTGAAGTGACCGCCACCAAAAACAAGGATTTCCCTGACAGGAATTTTAGATCACATGTCGCAGCCGGCTCAAAGGGGGATAGAGACAGAGACTGGAGAACCCGAGAGAGATTCCATGCCTCCACAGGTTGCCTGATAGGAGGTCTGCTATGGAAAATTCCCTTGAGAAAAGTCTTGCAAAGTTGGGTGGAAATAAGAGGGACTCCATCTGAACCATTATGGAAATTGGAAATGGCTGCTAAATGGACTCGAATGGTGGAAGCTGATGCCCCATTGTCAAACAACTCAGAAAGATAGTAAAGAACAGCAGCTGTAGGGGTTGAAAAAGGATTTAGCATTGATTATGTGACCAGATAGTGAATACTTTCCATTTGCCTCTGTAAAGTTTTCTGGTGGATGGTTTATGGGAGGCCAGAATAATATTTTGGACAGATGAGGAGAGGGTTTCTTGCCTGGCAACTAGCGGAAGTGGAGAAGCCAAGCTGTCAGCTTGAGAGCGGATAGATTTGGGGGTGTCAGCCCTTTCGGGTCAGATATTAGGTCCTGATGAGTGTCCAGGATCCAAGGAGGTTGTGACAGGTAAGGTCGGAGGAAGGGAAACCACACCTGATGAGGCCAGAAGGGGCAATGAGGATTACTTTGCATCTCAACCGAATAGCTTTCCTTAGAAATAGAGGTATCAGAGGTGTTGGAGGATAAGCATAGAGGAGACCCGTGAGCCAATCGTGAGTCAGAGCGTCTCTCGGTAACTCCCCGTCTGGGGGAAAGAGGGCAAAGTACTGCTGCATTTTTTGTTTGAAGGGGAAGCAAAAAGATCACAGCAAGGCTGGCCCCAATGGCTGAAGATTTCTGCTGTCACGTTCTGGTTGAGAAACACCACTCGTGCGGATGGAGGATGCATCTGCTCAACCTGTCCGCAATCATATTGGAGCTCCTCGGGATATGCGTCGCAATTAGAAAGCGGTTGGAAGCTATCACCCAATGCCAAATTCTCATGGCCTCATGGCATAAGGGGAAGGATTTGGTCCCTCCCTGTTTGTTTATGTACCAGATGACAGACATATTGTCCGACTGGATTGCAATCGTTCCTGATGGACTGAGCGGATGAAGTGCCTTCAATGTAACAACACCGCTCATAACTCTAGGACATTGATATGTAAGTTGACCCCTAAGTTGGACCACATGCCTTGGACTGTCTTTCCCTGGAAGTGGCCCCCCCCCACCCTATCAGGGAAGCATCCGTGGTCACTGTGGCGTTTAGTTGGGGAGTCTGGAAGAGGCGACACCAAAGATGTTCATCTGTTCTCATCCACCAGAGGAGATCTTGTTTGCAGGAGTTGGTAATGAGGATCTGTGAGCTCAGGGGATGAAGAGTGGATACCCACTGGGACAAAAGAAGCCACTATAGTAGTCTCATATGCAGTCTGGCTAGGGGAACAATTGGGATAGCTACCGCCATAGACCCCAGAGCCTGTAGAACTTCCCTTGCAGACACCTTCCTTCGACAGAGTATCACTTGTACTTGTAACCTTAATCTCTGAAGTCTGTGAGGAGGAAGAGAGACTTGGCTTGTGTGAGTGTTGAATACTGCTTATTTAAATTCCAATTGCTGGGTGGGATGATGGTTGGATTTTTCCCAGTGTATGGTGATGCCTAGGAACTCCGCTAGTAGTGGAGGGCCCTAACCAGTAGGCTCTTGGTGGGGGCGGAGAGGAGCCAATCGTCTAGATATGGAAACACCTGGAATCCCTGAAGTCTCAGATGAGCTGTTACCACTGCTAGGCATTAAGTGAACACTGTGGGGGCCGTCGAGAGACCGAATGGCAGGGCTCTGAATTGGTAATGATTGGCTCCCAGCCGGAAGCGAAGGAGACTCCTGGAGTGCTTGTCCATTTTGATGTGGTAATACGCATCCTGGAGGTCTATCGAGCACATCCACACATCCTCCCGAAGAAATGGGAGAATGAATAGTATCATGATCATCTGGAATTTGGTCTGAACTACTGACTTGTTTAGTTGGCTGAGATCCAGAATGGGTCTCCAGTCCCCGGTCTTTTTTGGTACCAAAAAGAGTCTTGAATAAAACCCAGATCTGCACTGGTCTGGGGGGATTTGTTGGATGACTCGTTTTATACACAGCTTTGCTATTTCTGAAGCTGCCTCTTCCCTTTGACTGGGTGGAACATTGGGAAGGGATTTTGGGGGTCTTGGCTAAGAGATTAGAGGGATGTAGTAACCTGTGGAAATTATTCTCTGCACCCAATGATCATTTGTAATTAATAGAGTGCCAGGCAGCTTGGTGCAGGGAGAAACGAGCTCGACTACTTCCAGAGGAAAGCAACTGAGCAATGCTTCAGGAGCGCTGATACGGTCGTCTGGAGAAAGAATCCCTGGAGTCCTGATTTCGGGGACCCCCCTCTGCCCCAAAAGGGGCATCTTCCATTGTTGGAACCCCCTCTGCCTCTGGGGGAGTCCTCACTACATGCACTACGGAAAGGGCCTTGAGATTTTTTTGTGCCACATCCTTCCACTCCTCTGGTTCCTGGAAAAGAAGCGCTGAGGCTTGGAAAAATGTAGACCAACGGCAAACAAGGTTTTTCCATCCTGCTCGCACCTGGCTAATGTGTCCTTCACTTTTGAACCGAACAAAGCTAATGGTTCGATAGGGGCGTTTAAAAAGGAAGACTTGAAGGAGTCCACGAGGTCACAAATGCGCATCCAGGTGTGGCGTCTCATAACTACGCCTGCACCCGCAGCTCTAGCTGCCCCTTTGGTTGCGTAGGACAGCAACCTCATGGACGAGTTGGAAATCGACTCTAGCGTGGCAAGTTGGGAAGCAACTTTATCATGTGCTACGTCCAAAACTTGACCTGCAAGGGTTCCAGAGAGTTCAGTGATGAGATCGCTTTGGAGCCTCGTAAAATGCGCCCAAAAGTTCAGAGACTTAACAGCAAAGGTCGCTGAAGCAAAAACTCACTTCCCTAATCTGTCCACTGCCCGGGTCTCCCTGTTGGGTGGGTGGACAGCAGGAATTTCCTCTGCAAGATCCTTTTTCGTGGCAGCCGCCTCCACTACAATGTCTACTGGTAAGCCTCTAGACCAATGGGGCTGATCCTCTGGAGGGGAGAGTATTTTGTCTGATCTTCGGGGAATGGTCCCGATGGTATCAGGGTTCTTCCATGCCCGCTGCACGATGCGCTTGACTACTTCATCAGCGGGGGGGGGGGGTCACCCAAGAAGTAGAGGGCCGAGAGCGGAAGGCCTGCAGGAATACGGATTCTTCCGAGGAAGGGTTAGAGAGCTTCCAGTCACCCCTCTGCTTCAAAATTTCCAGGATGTCTCCAAAGGAGACATCGTCAGGGGATGACTGTGGGGACCCTTCCCCATCATCGTAGTCCATATCTTCATTAAGGGACACCTCCGGGGAGTCCATGTGTTTCCTCTTATACATCCGTTTCTGAGGGGGTTCTTCAGTGGGAGCATCCGAAGATTCAGAAAGGGGGTTACCCTGTACAGGGGCTTCCCGAGACTTGCGCTTTCGTTGTCCTGAGGGGTGGCCTGTTATAGCTGCAGCTCACAAGAAGCAGGGGGAAGGTCCAATGTAGGAAGATTGCTTCCTGAAGCAAGCACCCTCTCCATCATCCGGAAGGCAGGCCCACCTGAAGAGGGATGGGAGCCCGGAACCAAGGAAGACAATCTTGGAACCGGAGTCACACCCTGCTCCACACGGCCCGCTCCCAGGGATGGAGCATCAAGCAAAACCGGGGCGGGAGTCATCCTCGGATCCGAAGAAGGAGCCGGCGAAACACCCAGAGCCATACCTGGAACCGAGGGTACCACCACCCAAGCATGAGATTGAGGAAGGATTGGTTCCGAAGGAACAGACACACAAAGGGTCCTCAGAGCCTCAGACAAAGTCACTGTCGGCACCGAGGAAATGAGTCCTCCTGCAGACATCAGAGCTATTGGCCTTGGAACCGAAGGGTCCAAGAGAGGAGAATACGAGGGAGTCGCAGGAGCAATGGACCCAAAATCCAGAGTGGGGTGGGTTCTAGGAAAAATCTGTAATCCCCCTGGCTGTCAGCAGCTGATCAAAGAGGCCCACCACATCCAACTCAGATAACCTCCTGGTGGACCTTATCAACACACCTGAAGGGAAGTCAGGTCGTTCCAAAAAGGGGCTGAAGGCTTGTCCAACAAACGGATCCAAGGATGGGGAGTACCAGGTCTGTGGTGAAGTAAAGGTTGGCACCGAGGATTCCAGTTTTGAAACAGGCAAAAGGGGGATTATCGGTGCCAAGAGCGGGCTTGGAGCCGAAGCAATAGCCAGAGTGGAAGTCATTACTGGCTCCGAAGAGGTCGTCAGTACCGATCTCAGAAGAGAGATGGGGGACGTCGGTGCCAAGGTAATGGTAGGCAATATGGTTGGAGCCAAAACCACGGTAGGAACCATAACCATGTGTGCCGGGAGCAGCGCCGATGAGGAATTCATGACAATCTCTGTAGGGGCTGCTGGAGCTAAGGTGGTTGGAACCGAGGAGGCAATCCTGTGCTCCATGGAAGTCCTACCGGGCCTTATGCTTATGAGGCTTGCCCCTATCACCGGCTGGTGAAGAGGGGTCAGAACGAGGACGTTTTCTGTCCATAGATGGAGGGGTTGAGACCTCCAATGCAGAAATAGGCTCAGAAAAAAGGAGAAGGAAGCAGGCATTTGAGAATGAGTTTATTCCTTCTTTCTTTCAGCGTCTGCTGACTGAAACTGACCAAAATGTCAAAGGGAGGTTTCACATATAAGTGTGGAACCACCAAACAGTATACACATTCCTCATGTAGATCACTATTCAGGAGTTTACCATTGCAGCAAGAGCAATGCTTAAACCCCGAAGTCCCTTTCTTTTCAGACATACCACAATAAAACAACACAACAACAAACCAGAGTAAGGAAAGGAAGGAAAGAGAGAGAGGAAATACCAACAATGGTATTCAGAATATCACAAATGTAAAAAGGGCGTTTACCAACGATGGTACAAGAAAAGGGTTACCCGTGGGTAGAGCTGAATAAGATATCAAGAAATAGAAGAGTTTGAGAGAAAAAACTCCCAAAATACTATAATTTTGAAAAACACAATACTTAGCTGGACAGCTCAGTAAAACGCTGCTATATGGCTGTGCAGCAAACGAGATCTGAGGTAATTGGGAGAAGGGCACTATGGGTAGCAGCTTAGCTCGAGAGTTTTTGGTGCACTTGAGCTTGGTATTAGGCCGACTCGGTTCAGAGGGCTCGGAACCAAACCCATCAGTGATGAATAGGAAGAAGATTAACAACTTCAGATTATGCATTTCACATAGATTGTTTCACTTCATACACACAGTAATTCAAGTCAGTTTGCAGAAGCCACCTTGCCACCTTTCCACCTTGAAAAAACTGCAAACAACGTCCACTGGAAGCTAGTTGAGGAAACACAGGTTTAATGATATAGTAAAGCGCTTTTCGTTACTCACAATTGGAGCAACTTCTTCAGACTTCTTACAATTAATTAATTAAAGGTTTTATAATGTAGTCAATTTATCAAGTTAACCAATTTAAAAACAATCAGCATATAAAGTGATATATACACTTTTAAGCAAACAAATAAAATCCATACAGATAGAAGAACCCAGCTTAACCTTCCTATATATAAAATATATTCTGTTATATATAATACAAATCAGTTTAGTATGGATAGCAATATTATCAAAAAGATACTGTACAAAAATTGGGTGCTTATACAACAAGATAATACTATTAATTTCAAATTTTTGGAGCACCCTAGAGTAGTGTACAGAAAAGGTAAAAACATTAAAAACATCCTGGAAACAAATACAAAAAAAGTATTCACTAATAGAAATGGTATGACAAATTGTGGCAGCTGCAACATGTGTACACATATGTCTTGCTGTGAATATGTTACTATCAATAACATAAAATACAAAATTAAGAGTAAGCTGAACTGTAACTCTAAACTTATAGTGCATGCTGCTACGTGCACCCTCTGTCCAGCTTTCTATATAGGAAAAACTGAACGTCGACTTAAAGAGAGGGTGTACGAGCATGCATACGCAATACTTAATGGCAAGACAGACAATGCCTTATTTAAACATGTTGCAGCTAACCCAGGCCACAATTTTAAGTTCACTGCATTTGACCAAATTTACACTGACATTAGAGGGGGCCCATACAATTTGTTACTGGAAGAGCGTGAATTGACATGGCAGTGGAGGACAAATGCTTTTGTCAAACCAGGTCTGAACGAACATTGTAATATTAGCTGCTTATTGAAACTCAAAAGTTTGGATAGGAAAAAGTGAATAATTTATATATATAAGGACATAAATATATATATATATATATATATATATATATATATATATATATATATATAGATATATATAGATATATATATAAAAGGATATACATTTTAGAATCAATTCAAATTATAATACCTAGTTTAAGATTAATTTATAGTACACACTAGATTTATATATACTTGTCATTTATCTTTTAGTGTACATAACATTATATAGGTATCTGATATACAATAACTTTATATATCAACTATGTATTAATGTATATATATGTATATGTATCTATGTTTATATGGTTGGGTATTTATATATATCTACTTACTTCTTCAAGGTAGAATATGTTAAATTTACACATAATATAATTCAATTAACTTCATTGCTAAAAGGAATTTATTTCTATGATATATTATTACATGTATCAGCATACATATATATAATTTTTTGTAAGCTTTAACTGTGAGGGGTTACAATTAAATATTTATTTATATATATATATATTTATTTAATTTTATTTTAACAAGAATTCAATAGTTTTTAATCATAATTGCAAGATTTAAATTTATGTGATTTGTATTATATATAACAGAATATATTTTATATATAGGAAGGTTAAGCTGGGTTCTTCTATCTGTATGGATTTTATTTGTTTGCTTATAAGTGTATATATCACTTTATATGCTGATTGTTTTTAAATTGGTTAACTTGATAAATTGACTACATTATAAAACCTTTAATTAATTAATTGTAAGAAGTCTGAAGAAGTTGCTCCAATTGTGAGTAACGAAAAGCGCTTTACTATATCATTAAACCTGTGTTTCCTCAACTAGCTTCCAGTGGACGTTGTTTGCAGTTTTTTGGAGAACTAGTTTGTCTTTTTATCTCAGTTTGTTTCGTGTGTTTTCATGGCATCCAACTATCCCAGTGACAATGAGGACTGCATTTCCCCTACATCACTTGATTTTAACTGCGAAGGAAAAAACACGGAAGAAGTAAATCTAACAGCCCTCATCTTGGCGTTAACCCAGCGAGTCGACCTTCTGTCTGCGAGGCTGGACTCTCAAATTACTACTCTGAACAGAAATAATTTGAGTACTACAGACTCACTTGACCCTTTAGGATCTATTCCACTTGGGCAAAGGACACCTCCTAATTTAATGGTACAATCTAATCGAAGTACCATAAACAGCGGAACTAACCTGCTGGCAGGTAGTGACAACAATTGCCAGGCGGGGGAAGGTAATATGAATTCTAATGGTGACTTCACGCAAAGCAACCAGCTGCCTACACAAATAGTCTCTCAGAACCCGATTTCTACTAACCATTTACAGGATGTTAACAACGGAACCGGAGAGGTTACAAATGCTCAAAACAGCGTTAGAGAGCTTAATTGAGCTCCTACATTTCAAGACTGGATCCTTAACACTAGAGGTCTAACTTTCAGTCAACAAACTGTATTGGAGAAACCGGCTGACAACGCTGATATACTTGAGGTTAGTGAACAAACTGTTATTAACAACCTTAAGCTTCTTGATGTGAAACTGCTCAAAATCAAAAAACTGCAATTGGAAGTTAATTACTTCCAAGAATGTTGTAGACTATGCGTGGTACCTAAGGGGCTTCGACACCACACCTATCCTACTGGTTTGATCACCAATTCACCATTTCATCTTGAATTAAAGACTTTATTCGATGAACAAGGCTTTGCACTAATGAATTGTATTATCAAGCACTATACTTTGCAGATTGCTGATTTATCTAAAGAAGTCGCTGAATTAAATTCTACCATCTCTAATCATACAGACTTCTTTAGATACAAATTCGAATATGACAGAATCTTTAATTCTATAGACCAACTATTGTTGAAACTTAAATCCAATAAAGTAAAAAAACTAAACAGGGACAGACTGGCATATGAAAATGGGAAAGCATATCCTAATCCACCTGGGTCACAAACTGGACTTGCAAATACACCAGTTAATGGGCCTACTTTTACTGTAGTTCAACGAGACAATTTAGACCTTAGCCATGACCTTGAAAATGACTACTCTAATAGTAGAGACAGTAACCCCAATAACAACAACACATGGGCAGGGCGGCTCAGAAATGGAAAACAAAGGAACTACAACGAAGAACATTCTAATGGATACTACACGAATAGAACAGAATATGAAGATGACTACAGTAATTCTAGCTTAGGCGCTATACCTAAGAGATACCCTAACAACAACCAGCACCTTAGAAATAACCAAAACTATACCAGAATCAAAAAAACAAACCTCGCCCTTACAACAATCCAAAGAGATAACGAATGACATTACTGGACCAAGTATTATACATAATATAGCAGGCGACTTCAACATTTATAATTTTTCATGTATTGAAATAAATGCCTCTTTAGTTGAACTTTTTGCTAAAGGACAAACATTTGTACCTAGTAAACACATGGACTTGGTTCAAACTATCAAAGACCTCAAACTGTTTGTAAGAAAACTTAATCTCAACTTATTATTAGGAGACTCTTTAGCTACAACAAACCCGCTTAGAGTAGTGAGCGAGTATAATCCAACCTTACACCAGTGGCGGCTGGTGACTTCAAATCACAGGGGGGCTGCAGGAGACAGCTGAATGGGTGGGGTCAAGGGGGTGTGGTCAACCAGAAAGGGGAGGAGCTATGTACAAAACCACAAAAAACTAACTTTAATTAAATACGCTGCCCTGGGTGGCAAACCATCATTATGAAAGTCCAATCAAGACAAAAATAAGTGTAGAAGAATAAAAATATTTCAATGCATTGGCTGCATGACAGCTTACTTAATATCTAGATGGAAACAAAAGGTTGTGAGGCATGAAAAAATAAATTACTTTTTAAATACATTACTGGAATGCCAGTCAAAATCAAGTATAAGAAAAACCAGAAGCACTCAACTCAAACCACTTCTCCTTGCACTGCAGTCCTAATTATAATATATTCAGCTTTATTAAAGTACCAAGTAACATGCTGAAAGTAGAAATCTATGTGATGCCCCCACTTGTAAAAATGTTTCTTATCCAAAAAGACCTGCTGCCTGACAACTTGTTTCATGGGGAAAACATGATAAAAGTAAAAATGAAAAGCAAACAAGAAACAAGCTCAAGATACATTGCTTAAAGGATTACTGTACAGGTTATGGACCACACATGATTGGCATTCTGTTTAGTTTACGGGTAAAGTCTGTAGAGATGACTGGAAGTCTCCAACAAGTGTAATGAGCTTTTTAAAATAATGGAATCCTGTCCTTTAATACCCAAGGCTTATACATTATCTAGTCAAGTATTCTCTGCATGGCAACAACAGAAAGGCTTTCAATGTTGGCAATTCTTTAACAGTATGCTTATTAAAGCTTACTTGCATCTTACGATCTCAGACAAGCTTACCTTATGGTCATTAAAGCATTGCTACTTAAAAGCACAGAGCAACAGGCACTTTGAGTAATAAGCATAAATCAACAGTACAAAAATATGACAGAAACCAGACCATTCTGCAAAATCAAGGACAGATGAAAAGCCACTGTAGTACTTATGCAGTGTGTCCTCCCCATCCAAGGTAGATACAACTACTCCTTGCCTTGCTTGGACACATCCAGAGTCACTACATGGGGGAGTGGGGTGCAACAAGCATGTCACAATTTGAAATCTCACTGGCTGACTGTGATGGCCCTGACACATTTGTCATACCTCTCAACCTCAAGAGCAAGAAATCTGGACAAAGCCATACACAGAAGTGGGACAAAGGCCCAACAATAAGGACAATTTTTAAATATTGCTCTAATAAACTTAGAAAGATAATAAAATAGGTCTTGCATTAGTATGAATTTTCTGAAGGGTATAAAATCTGAAACTCAAATGTCTGTCATTTTCTAACTTCAGTCTTTAGTGATGTCACTAATTTGCCAAAAAACACAATTTTATGAAAAATGGACAAAAACGTGATGCAAAAATATAAAATAGACACACAATACAGCTGCTACCTGTCAAAGAAGGGACACTTTAATATTAGTACTGCTACCTTGAGCAGCTGACAAAATATAAAAGAATCTACATGCATTTCAAGTAATCTATAACTTTGATTATTATAGTTATTTCTTAATTGTAAACCCTCCATGTTTTCTTCCAAAATTGCTATTTTTGGAGGGATTATAAGGGGGAAGAGCAACATTTTGAGCCAAAAATTGGGGACAGTTGAGAGGTTGGCTATGCCTAATTCTATAAAGCAATTTATTTGCATGTACCTCTCAACCTGTTAATGCAGTAAATCTGAACAAGGCCAAATATATTGGGGGCACATATAAACAGTACTAAAAATTGCTCTTGTATAAATTGAGACAGTTGATAGAACAGCTCTTACTTTAACATGCATTTTTCTGAAGGTTATGAAGTCTGAAACTTAGAGTGACTTCTGGCAAATAATTTAGGAATTAAAACTACAAATTTTATGAACAAACCAAAAATAAGAAGCAAAAATCTATTCATTCTTTGAAAATCTGGACAGTTGGGAGGTATAGTTCAGCTGGGCCTGTCTGAGTTTGCTGCCCTTCCCCTGACAAAATAATGGTTGAATGGAGCCTCTGCAGCCATTCCAATGAACCATTATACTTGGCTATTTCACTCCATTTACCATAAACACTAATGTGCATACTGCTTTACTTCTATGATGAGTTGGACTTCATTTGAAAGTTTTATTTTGTATTTTACAGCACAAACACTAAGTCATCTGTTAAACAAAGCAATGCAGTCTCACAATGAAAACTTAGCATTAAAACTTCTCTGCCCTTGAAACTCACATTCATTGAAACAGCATTGAAACCCACATTCAAAGAAAATACATTTTGCCAGTGGCAGATAAAGATTAATTTTGGGCTGTTTTCGAATCATAGGCTCCTTGCATGTGAAACATACATGTGCTCTTTGATACACCTTCCTCATTGTACTAAAATTATATTCCTTGTACAATACAGTACACTTGTTACAGGATGTTTTAAATTTGTTTTGAACATTTTTTCCAGTAAGCAATGAAACAAACCATATGCACCCATAATGGCAAAACTGCCCAGTTGAGAACATTTATCATAAAAAAAGTCTACTCAGACTTCCACAGTCCACCATTATTAGTAAATATGCACAATTCCACAGTCCACCATTATCAGCAAATATGCACAATTCCACAGTCCACCATTATCAGTAAATATGCACAATTCTACAGTCCACCTTTATCAGTAAATATGCACAATTCTACAGTCCATTATCAGTAAATATGCACAATCTCTAAAGTCAGTCATCTAAATAATTCCACATTAAAGAAATCTGTAACTAATGAAGTGGTTGCTGCTAGCAATCACCTTTATATTTCATGGTTTCATCGAAAAATAAAGTGTCTGTTGCCCAGGAATAAATTGTCTATATTACATTAAAAAAATGATAAGCTAGTAATAATATTGCAAGAGGAAATGGATGGCAAACTGATAACGAACTCATAGTTAGTATCTTCACCAAGGAGAACATTCTCAGTACGGCAGCATCTACCCCTTGTGGGAGTAGAACCCACAACCTTCTGCATCAAAAGCAAGTACACAGCCTGTTGTGCTATAGTATTAACTTGGAGAAGCACTAAACTTCTATTCCCCTGCAGCTCTCAGTTCCTTGTAAAATCTACTCAATACTCAACTGCATCTCAACTGACCAGCTCAAGAAAACTGGAAAAAGCCAAAATGTATTGGGGGGGGGTCAAAAGCCCAAAAACAGGGACACATTAAACATTGCTTGTATAATCTTGGAAAGTTGCTAGAATAAAATGTTGTGTTGCCACCATATATTTTACTGCCAAGGTCCCTGAGCAAAAACAGTCAGAGTAACATACCACTCATGCCACATCAGCTGCTTTGTAAAAGAGGAAGACTGAAACTTAAATGGCTATCATTTAGTGAATTCAGTTCTCACCATAGCTGTCAACCTCTTAGTACAAAACACCTGGACAAACCCAGTAATGAGGGAATACAGCCCTCAAACATATTCAGTGAATTCAGTTCTTGCCATAGCTGTCAACCTTAGCACAAAAACCTGGACGAAGCCAATAATGGGGGAATACAGTCCCAAAAATAGGGACAAATTTAAAATATTCATCTTATAAACTTATTGCTAAAAAAAAAAAAGGTTGTGCTACTATGTATTCTGAAGAACATGAAGTTGGAAATTCAAATGCCGGTCAATTTTATTGCGGACAGAACAAAAACAATTTTCAGCAGAGACGAGGGATTAAAACTGCAGACACATCTTTGTAAAATGGCAGGGCACCAGAGCAAATCCACACAAACACAGGCAGGAGATGCACACTCCACACAGAAGCCACCCCAACCAAGAATCAAACCAGAAAACCTATAGCTGTGAGGCAACAATACTACCACCGCACCATCAATTATGCAAGGAATTAAACATTTAGAAACCTGAAGTCTGAAATTCAAATGCCTGTCAATTTTACTGCGGACAGAACAAAAACAATTTTCAGCAGAGACGCAGGGATTAATACTGCAGACACATCTTTGTAAAATGGCAGGGCACCAGAGCAAATCCACACAAATACAGGGAGGAGATGCAGACAGAAGCCACCCCAACCAAGAATCAAACCAGAAAACCTATAGCTGTGAGGCAACAATACTATCACTGCACCATCAATTATGCAAGGAATTAAACATTCAGAAACCTGAAGTCTGAAATTCAAATGCCGGTCAATTTTACTGCGGACAGAACAAAAACAATTTTCAGCAGAGACGCAGGGATTAATACTGCAGACACGTCTTTGTAAAATGGCAGGGCACCAGAGCAAATCCACACAAATACAGGGAGGAGATGCAGACAGAAGCCACCCCAACCAAGAATCAAACCAGAAAACCTGTAGTTGTGAGGTAACAATACTATCACTGCACCATCAATTATACAAGGAATTAAACATTCAGAAACCTGAAGTCTGAAATTCAAATGCCTGTCAATTTTACTGGACAGAACAAAACAATTTTCAGCAGAGACGCAGGGATTAAAACTGCAGACACATCTTTGTAAAATGGCAGGGCACCAGAGCAAATCCACACAAACACAGGCAGGAGATGCAGACTCCAAACAGAAGCCACCCCAACCAAGAATCAAACCAGAAAACCTATAGCTGTGAGGCAACAATACTACCACCGCACCATCAATTATGCAAGGAATTAAACATTCAGAAACCTGAAGTCTGAAATTCAAATGCCTGTCAATTTTACTGCGGACAGAACAAAACCAATTTTCAGCAGGGATTAAAACTGCAGACACGTCTTTGTAAAATGGCAGGGCACCAGAGCAAATCCACACAAACACATGGAGGAGATGCAGACTCCACACAGAAGCCACCCCAACCAAGAATCAAACCAGAAAACCTATAGCTGTGAGGCAACAATACTACCACTGCACCATCAAATACGCAAGGAATTAAACATTCAGAAACCCTTAAGTCTGAAATTCAAATGCCTGTCAATTTTATTTAACATTTTTAATCAGGACAGTCTGACTTGGAACAAATAAACAATTTTCAGCAGAGGCCCAGGAAGAAATAATGCAGACATGTCTTTGTAACATGGGAGGACACAAAAGCAAACCCACACAAACACAGGGAGAAGATACAGACCCCACAAAGAAGGAACCCCAGCCAAGAATCAAACCCAAGAACCTGCAGCTGTGAGGCAACAATGCTACTACTACACCATCAAATATCAAGCATTGCAACATTTACAAACCACAGATATTATGAGGAACAGATCAGATCGAATATGAGGCAAAAATCTGAATTTTTTTTACAAATGGTGGTGGGTAGGGAACTCAAGTCTTTAACACCTGCATACAGGGTACAGGGTTCAAGCCTGAGGCATTCCCTACCACACCACCATAAGCACCTGGGGCATTTTCACACACACACACACACACACCAGTAAAGCACAAGCACCATACACAAACTCCAGTAAAGCACAAGCACCATACACAAACTCCAGTAAAGCACAAGCACCATACACAAACTCCAGTAAAGCACAAGCACCATACACAAACTCCAGTAAAGCACAAGCACCATACACAAACTCCAGTAAAGCACAAGCACCATACACAAACTCCAGTAAAGCACAAGCACCATACACAAACTAAAAAGCACAAACTCCATACAAATAAACATTGTAAATTAAAAGGCACCTTACCTGAATACATCCTTCCCGCGCAATACTGAAGACCCGCGAGATCCCAATGCTCCTTCCCGACCCGACGAGATCCCTAATGCTCTGTCCCGAGTCCCTGCTGCTCCTCTTGCAGTCCGGACGCGACCCATAATCCTGGCGAGTCTGTGCACTGTAAAAGTGCACAGACGTCTCCTTGTGTCACCCTATGGGGACGGCCGGACTGCCTTGAGCATGCGCATAGACTGACAGTAGTCGGGACTCGGTCTATGCGCATGCGCGAAGTCCGCGAATTTTGAAAAACTAATTTTTTTTATTTTTCATTTTTCTTTCTTCTTTTTCTTTCTTTTTTTATTTTTGAGGGGGCTGCAGTCCGGCAGCCCTATGCCACGAGCCGCCCCTGCCTTACACCCTACACTTCAAACATTCGAACAACTAATGGAATTGGATTTACGATGTCTAAATAATAGTCAAAATAATGTTTTTCATAAGAATTTGTCATTTAATAATACTAGCCCTGATGAATTAGAAGCTCTAACTATTTTTAAATCTTTAGATATTAGAACTATTAAACCAGATAAGGGCGGGGGGCTAGTTATATTTGACAACTGTGACTACATTAATAGAGTTGAGCAGATCTTGGAATGTGATACATATATTGAGGTGTCTATTAACGAGTTAAACACTGCATATATGAGGATCAAAAGTTACTACAGTGACTTATTTATGGATGGATACATTGACATAGACACATACCATTACATATCTATGAACTGGCCAAAAATACCCATATTATTCGCAACGCCAAAAATCCACAAAAACATTATGAATCCACCACTTAGACCATTAATAGATGGACAGATTTCTATTACATATGCTTCAGCAAAACTTGTGGATCATATTTTGAAAAAATATCTCAAGACAGAACCTCAAGTCTGTAAAGACTCATGGACCATTTTTGAGAACCTTAATAAAATTGAATACAATGACTATAACAACCTTTTAACTATAGACGTTATAGACTTGTATACGTCTATTCCCCATGTAGAAGCTATAGAATGGGTGAATTTATTTCTTATTAAAAATGGGGCACCACCTAATGAGATGTTCACAGTCACAACATTATTAGACATTATACTAACTAATAATTTCTTTACTTTCAACAATAAGTTGTACTTACAAAAATGCGGCGTTGCGATGGGTTCACCATGCGGGGCCAGTCTAGCAAATAAAGTGATGGTATATTGGGAAAATTATTATATTTTTAAGAACACTGAATGGACTTTACATATAAAATATTACACTCGGTTCCTTGATGATATTTTTATTTTATTTCAAGGACCGAAGGAGTCAGCTAACAACTTTTTATCCTACATAAATAACACTACTGAGTTTTTTAAATTTACATTAGACTTTCAAGACACGACTATAAACTACCTTGATGTCAATCTATCTAAAGATCCTGAGAATATGCAGTATTTTGCCAAAATACATAGAAAAGACACTTTTTGTAACTCATACCTTCACTACACTAGCCTACATCCTTTCACACAAAAGAAAGCTATAGTGAAAGGACAGTTCATCAGAGCAGCCCGTATGACAACCTTGCCCAATAATTTTGCATTAGAATGTTGTTTAATAAAAACATTCTTTACTGAGAGAGGCTATCCGTGTGAACTGGTGAATGATGTTTTACATGAAGTAACATGTAAAAGAGAAAATGGTAACATTGTTCCAATTCTACAAAGAAGAGACAGAGTCCCTAGTAGGTTGAATACTTGTCCCAATATAGGAATTGTATCTAACTTAGAAAATTCAATGTTAGTAGTTGATTTGGTTAATAGTAAAGTAGAAGAAGAAGTTAAAAACTTCCAGACATGCTATATTACAACGTTTAGTATGGATAGCAATATTATCAAAAAGATACTGTACAAAAATTGGGTGCTTATACAACAAGATAAGACTATTAATTTCAAATTTTTGGAGCACCCTAGAGTAGTGTACAGAAAAGGTAAAAACATTAAAAACATCCTGGAAACAAATACAAAAAAGTATTCACTAATAGAAATGGTATGACAAATTGTGGCAGCTGCAACATGTGTAAACATATGTCTTGCTGTGAATATGTTACCATCAATAACATAAAATACAAAATTAAGAGTAAGTTGAACTGTAACTCTAAACTTATAGTGTATGCTGCTACGTGCACCCTCTGTCCAGCTTTCTATATAGGAAAAACTGAACGTCGACTTAAAGAGAGGGTGTACGAGCATGCATACGCAATACTTAATGGCAAGACAGACAATGCCTTATTTAAACATGTTGCAGCTAACCCAGGCCACAGTTTTAAGTTCACTGCATTTGACCAAATTTACACTGACATTAGAGGGGGCCCATACAATTTGTTACTGGAAGAGCGTGAATTGACATGGCAGTGGAGGACAAATGCTTTTGTCAAACCAGGTCGGAACGAACATTGTAATATTAGCTGCTTATTGAAACTCAAAAGTTTGGATAGGAAAAAGTGAATAATTTATATATATAAAGACATAAATATATATATATATATATATATATATATATATATATATATAAAAGGATATAAATTTTAGAATCAATTCAAATGAAAATACCTAGTTTAAGATTAATTTATAGTACACACTAGATTTATATATACTTGTCATTTATCTTTTAGTGTACATAACATTATATAGGTATCTGATATACAATAACTTTATATATCAACTATGTATTAATGTATATATATGTATATGTATCTATGTTTATATGGTTGGGTATTTATATATATCTACTTACTTCTTCAAGGTAGAATATGTTAAATTTACACATAATATAATTCAATTAACTTCATTGCTAAAAGGAATTTATTTCTATGATACATTATTACATGTATCAGCATACATATATATAAATTTTTGTAAGCTTTTACTGTGAGGGGTTACAATGAAATATTCACTTATATATATATATATATATATATATATATATATATATATATATATATATATATTTATTTAATTTTATTTTAACAAGAATTCAATAGTTTTTAATCATAATTGCAAGATTTACATTTATGTGATTTGTATTATATATAACAGAATATATTTTATATATAGGAAGGTTAAGCTGGGTTCTTCTATCTGTATGGATTTTATTTGTTTGCTTATAAGTGTATATATCACTTTATATGCTGATTGTTTTTAAATTGGTTAACTTGATAAATTGACTACATTATAAAACCTTTAATTAATTAATTGTAAGAAGTCTGAAGAAGTTGCTCCAATTGTGAGTAACGAAAAGCACTTTACTATATCATTAAACCTGTGTTTCCTCAACTAGCTTCCAGTGGACGTTGTTTGCAGTTTTTTGGAGAACTAGTTTGTCTTTTTATCTCAGTTTGTTTCGTGACCTTTCCACCTTGACACTGAGGCTACCGTTCTTGATATATAAACAATATTTTACAAATATGGCTTATATTTAAACATGTGAATATAAACACAGCTGTACACCTCATGCTGCATACATGCCACCCACCTCCTTTCTGCAACATTTTTTAATACAGTCTTCTGCAGGCAAGGTTGCACACTTACATTCCTGTTCCAAATATGTAAATGTATTGTTATTTTCCATAACTATCAACTAAAAATCATCAGTAAGTCATGTAATACACATAGGTTCACAGGTTTATAATGGGCTAACAACCACAGGGGCCTTTATAAGCCTAGCAGAGCATCCCAACTGTATTTTGCAAGTCTATTTTACTTTGAGGCTATTTTAAGGGGTATATGTATGCTAGGGCAAGATTTTCAAGCTGCTTATTGTCCATTAGAGACATAGGTGCTAGACCTGGAATGTATTTCAGACTTTTCCATCCACTGGTCCATGTTTCCCTTGAATAGGATTAGGAAGAGCTCTGTTTCACATGGATGGGAAGCCTGTTCCAAAGAAGGGGAATTCTCTGAGGCACGTACCTGCACCTCCAACATGTTCTACTTATGTCACAAATAAAGTTTAAATCTCTAGATTGAGTCATTCTGATTCTATTCATTTTGCAGATATGCAAAAGGTAGATCAGAGTGGGATCCAAGGATGCCTTATATGCAAGGCATAGATCACCTCTTAGCAGTCTGTAGGAAACAGAAATCAGAGATAGGGCTTTGAGGTGATCTGCACAGGACATGCTGTTTATACCTTGTATTCTTTTTCTAAGTAACCTTCATGGATGTTCCAGTTGCTGCTTGTGCCTGATCAAGTACATACTGAAGGGGGATGTTGTCGGTATTGTACTCAATGATGCATGTGATGAGGGATGAATACAGTGGAGCAATTACTTCCTTGGACCTAGATGCCATGCTCTTGCTTACATGCTGAGCAACATAGAATTATTTCCTTACTACCTTACACACGTTTGTTAAAAGCCAGGTTACTATCTACATACTTATCCAAATCCCTGACTATGATTCTACTCTTAGGGTTGTTTTACTGCTGAGGTAATTTCCTAGGGTGGCTGACTTCTCAAAGGGCACTACTATTATGCATTTCTTTGTGCTGAGTTTTAAGTTGTAGCTTTGGCACATATTATTCATCTGTGTTAGTCCTTCCCATAGAATATCAGTGTCTTGAGATGATTCTATGACTGCTCCTAGTTTGCAGTATTCTGCAAACATGGTAAGGCACAGGTCCCTGACATTGGCCTTTACTTCCTAGAAGTAAATGACAAAAAAGAGTAGACCCATAACAGAGCCCTGAGGGATATTGCTGATGACTGGTCTCTTTGTAGAGGTGGTTCCCCCTACCCTTGCTTCCGGGATGGTATCTGAGAGCCAGATGGCTATCCAGAGTGTAGCATATGGGTTTATGCCTATATCCAAGAGTTTGTTTACAATGCCCCATTTGGGCACTGTACTGGATGTCTTAGTCAGATCAAGGTAGGCAGTATGCACCATTCTGCCCTCATCCATTGCCTTGGTGATTTTCTCAAAGAAGTCCACCATGTTGAGAAGACATGATCTGACCTTGACGAAATCAAAGTGGGTTAGATCCAGTGTCTGAAAGTTTTCTATATCCTTATTAATCAAATCCATGATAATTTTTTCAGGGCTTTGCATAAGAGACTAGGCAGACTTATGAGTCTGTAGTTCCTGGGGTCTGTTGACGGCCTGTCTTTATTAGGTATGACCGGTTTAGTTCTCCATTCATATGGAACAAAGACTATTGGAGGCTATAGTTAAACAGTGGCTCTAGTTGCCCTGCTAGGTCATGTTTCAGGCTATTTAGGAGACATCCTGAGATATTATCAGTGTCTGTCAATGCAGTGTTTTTAGCCTCAGAGTGTGCATCTAGGATCTGCTCCTGAATGACCCCCCCCCCCCACTATCACTATTTTCTGAGGTGGCTGGGAGAGAGAGGGTTAAAACTGTATCTGAATTTGTTGACCACCACATTTGCTAAGTCTTCTGGCTCTGTGTAGGTGGCTTCATTTACAAAAGAAAGCCTCATAGCTGGCCTTTGCTTGGGAGGCTAAATTTACCTCAAATCTGGCTTTTGTAGACTTAATTTGCCCTCTTAGTTGTTTCTTTAAATTGATGACAGTATTTTTATCATGCTGGGCATAACATTTCTTAATCTTGGCTATGACTATTTTCATTTTTTTATAAAACCTGTTTATGTTTGGATTACATCTAGGTGCCTTTCACAGTGCAGTCCTAACTAAATCAGGGTGGCTTATAAACATCAACTCAATTTCGAATGCCACAGTTACCATTCCTGAGCTATTACTATTACTATTACTACTACTATGTAAATATTGCTAATGTTTATAACTCCAGGAAGAAACTAAAGCTCAGTATTCGTGCATGTTACCCACCTCTTTTTTTGTGTATGGTAACCCACACTAGAAAGAAGGACTGCCCACTGACAACAGTGGGTGTCTTTCAGCATGGACTCCCCCAACAAGCAATGAAACACTTGCTGCTATGGCACAGTGACAGTCCTGTTGTGAACAGTTAGCTTACTCTGAAAGACTGTCTAGTAGAAAGAAAACTTTTAGTTATGTACTCACCATAACTTCAGATGTTTGGGATCCATCTCGCCTACATTCTGAATGATGGGTTCGGAGCCGATCCCTCGGCTCCGACTCGGCACGCTTATGCCAAAGAGCGAAGTCTCTTATTGGCTGAGCTTACTATATCCCAGGATGCACCACTACCAGTCCCCCAGATCTAGTTTGTCCGCATACATGCACACATGCACGCCCTGCTTATATAACATCGTCAGATGAAACAAGATAAAAACAGTAGAGCTCAAAACCGTTCAATCTCTTCTGATCTCCAAGGCAGGGGAAGGAGGGTGGGTATTAGGAATGTGAGATGGATCCCAAACATCTGAAGTTATGGTGAGTACATAACTAAAAGATGTTATGTGATCCTATCTCGCCTACATTCTGAATGATGGGACAGCGTCCTAGCACCTGAATCCTGGGTGGCTCACTGGAAAACACTCCTGAGTACCGTGGAACCAAATGATGCTCGTCCTTTAGATGCCACATCCAATTTGTAGTGGGAAATGAAAGTGTGCGGGTTGGACCAAGTAGCCAGCACAAATTTCCGATATAGCGAGCTTGGAATGAAAGGCTATAGAAGTAGCCATAGCTCTGGTAGAATGAGCTTTGATAGATGTTGTAAGTTGCTTATTCGAAGAAGAATAGGCCTGAGCTATGCAATCTCTGATCCATTTTGAGATAGTGGCTTTTGTGATGGTTTGGCCCAATTTATTATCTGAGAAGGACACAAACAACTGGTCTGACTTACGAAGTTGCTGAGTCCTGTCTAAATAGAAGCGTAATTGCCTGTGAACATCCAATTTATGGAGAGTGTATTCTGCTTCATTGGAGAATTTTGGAAAGAAAACTGGTAGCTCTAGAGATTGTTGAAGACAGAAACTAGAACAGACCTTTGGGACAAAGGATGGATTAGGCCTAAGCGATACTCTATCCTTGTGGAAAATCAAGTACGGTGGTTTAATAGACAGGGCTTGAAGCTCTGAAACTCTTCTTGCAGAAGTAATAGCCACTAAGAATGCCGTTTTCCAAGCCAGATATTTTAACTCGCATGTAGCAGCCGGTTCGAAAGGGGGAGATGTTAATGCGCGAAGCACTAAATCAAGATCCCACGGAGGTGCAGGATGAAAAACTGGTGGTCTTAATAGACTCGCACCTTTAATGAACGTTTTGCATAGTCTGCTGCTCATCAAAGGAGGATCCGTGGATTCGTGGAATTTAGAGATAGCCGCTAGTTGGACTTTAATAGTTGAGACAGAAGATCCCTGATTAAACAGGGATGTTAAGAATTTCAAAACCTCTGGGACAGGAGCAGTGATAGGGTCTAAGCCCTTGAGTTGAGCCCAGATAGCAAACCTCTTCCACTTACTGAGGTACAATTTGTTAGTGGTGGGTTTGTGGGCCGAAGATAAAATGTGAACAACTTCCGGATCTAGAGTGTGCCTTCTAACTAAGGTCGGAAGTGGAGGAGCCAAGCTGTCAATTTCAAGGATTGAAGGGACTGATGCCAATGTCCCGACTGATGGATTAGCAAGTCCGGAATCAGGTCTAAGGTCCACGGATCGTCCACTGCATGCTTCTTCAGGTAAGGAAACCATATCTGACGAGGCCAGTATGGGGCAATCAGAATCATTAAAGACCCCAGTTGAGAAGCTTTTTGAATAACTTTGGGAAGAAGTGGAATTGGGGTTGCAAATAGGTCGCAGCACGGCGTCCCCCATCTCTTGAAAACCTGGGCTGCTACTGTGCGGTTTAGAGACCATTCGTGAGGAGAGAGAATTGTCCTGCTTAATTTGTCCGCCAATACATTTGACTTTCCCGGGATGTGGGTCGCTACCAAGAAACGGTTGGTAGCTACAGCCCATTCCCACACTCTCATGGCCTCTCTGCAAAGGGGGTACGATCTGGTCCCTCCTTGTTTGTTCAGATACCAGACCACCGACATGTTGTCTGTGTGGATGGCGATGATGCCCTGAGGAAGAAACTTGTGTAAGGCCTGTAGGGATAGAAGTACAGCCCTCATCTCCAACACGTTGATGTGGAGAAGAGCTTCGTCTGGAAGCCAGGAGCCCTGAACTAGCTTGCCCAGACAATGCCCCCCCCACCCTATCTGGGAGGCATCTGTCGTCAGGGTAACCACTGGAGGGGGGAGGACAAAGGGTTTCCCTTGATCCAAGTTGGATGTCTGAAGCCACCAGCGCAGGTCCCTTTTGCATATTTCCGTAATCATGATGTGATGATTGAGGGGAAGATCCTGAAAGGACCATTGAGTTGACAAGAGCCACTGAAGAATCCTCATGTGTAATCTTGCTAAAGGAACTAAAAGAACTGTGGCAGACATTGAGCCTAAAACCTGTAGAACCATCCTGGCTGGGGCTTTGGATCTCGAGATCAGAGCTTGAACTTGGCCCTGTAAAGTTCGGATCCTTTCGGCAGGAAGAAAGACGCATCAATCTTGAGTCTATCTCTGCTCCTATAAACTTTATGCGTTGAGAGGGCAGCAAGACAGACTTTGACCAATTGAATGTAATCCCCAGGGAAACACCCAGGAAGATGGTGGCTTTGAGGTTGTCCATTAGTAGATGCCTGGTGGTGGCAGTCAGGAGCCAGTCGTCGAGATAGGGAAACACTTGGAATCCAAGACTTCTCAGGTGAGCCGTCACTACTGCCAAACACTTGGTGAACACCCTGGGGGCTGTGGTGAGACCAAAGGGCAGAGCGCAAAATTGGTAATGACTGACTCCCAGGCTGAAGCACAGATACCTTCTGGACGCCTGATGTATCGGTATGTGATAATAGGCGTCCTTGAGGTCTATGGAGCACATCCAAACATCCTTCTCCAATAATGGGAGAATGGATTGTAACGTGACCATTCGGAATTTGGATTTCGTGACGGATTGGTACAGTGTGCTGAGATCCAATATTGGCCTCAGGTCCCCTGTCTTTTTTGGCACTAAAAAGAAGCTGGAGTAATTTCGTGATCCGATCTGGGCTGTGGGGACCGGTTGGATGACTCCTTTTCTAGCAGCTTTAAAGCTTCTGCGGCTGCTATTTCCCTTTGACTGGGTGGTGGGTCCGGGATTCTCTTGGACGGTGGGGGTGAGTATGTGAATGGGATGGTGTAACCTCCGGCAATGATCCGAAGCACCCATCTGTCCTGAGTGATTGACTCCCAGGCTTTTAGGTGCTTGGCAAGCGACACCCGACTGGCTCCGAGCAGCACAGCCGGGCAATCCCTCATGACGTGTGGGAGGCTGAAGAGCCACGAAAGGACTCGCGGTCTCCAGAATTGCGGGGCCCTCTGCCGCCTCTGGGACGGCGTCTCCCTGAAAAATTTCCCGTCCTCTGCCTCTGGACGGGAATCTTCCTGCTGTTGGGAGAAAAACTTGCGAGATTTGCGGAACCACATTTTCCCCTCCTTTAGCCTTGGGGTAAGGCCGAAAGGGAGTGGAATAACGGGCACCTACGGCAGATAAAGTTTTTCCCTCTTGCTCACAGCGGGTAAGGGTGTCTTTCACCTTGGGTCCAAACAATGAGGACCCATCAAAGGGAGCGTCGTGAAGGAAGATTTGAAGGCCTCCGAACTGACACAAGCGGAGCCAGGCTTGTCTCGTGAGCCACGCCTGTGCCTGCCGCTCTACCGCCCCTTCGGCCGCATAGGAAATGAGCCTCATGGACGAGTTAGAAATTGGCGTAAGGATAGCCAACTGAGAGCTAACCGACTGGGCTAGCTGCTCAGGTAGGTTACCGAGAGGAATCTGACAACTCCTTGACCAGATCCCTCTGAAGCCTGGAAAAATGTGCCAAATAATTCAGAGACCTTAAGGTAAAGGCCGCTGAAGTCAGGGTGCGCTTCCGTACCTGTCCATACTCCTAGACTCCTTATTAGGAGGATGGACGGACGTTGAAGCCTCTGCCACGTCCTGTTGTGTAGCAGATGCCACCACCATGGCATCTACAGCCACGCCTTTAGTAAGGAACTCCTTCTCGGGGAGCAGACAAAAATTTATTTGGACGAGAAGGGACTGGTTCCACGGTATCTGGATGTTCCCGCCCGACAAACTAAATCCAGAAGCTCGTCAAGGGCGGAGACACCCAGCAGGTGGACGGCGCAGCTCCACAGGCCTTCCCGAGCACTGCCTCGTCCGCAGCGGGCGGTTTGGATACCCAGCCGCCTCGTTGTTGGGGGATCTCTAAGTTGTCTGCGGATGCGTCATCATCCGAGGACGACTTGGGACCCTCTGCATCATCCATATCAGTGTCTGATGTAATAGACTGGGAGTCCACGTGCTTCCTCTTGCACGATCTCTTCCTTGGGGGTTCCTCTGAAGACAACTCCGAAGAACCCTCAGGAGGAGGGGAACCCCCACTGGGGGTAACCTCAGGCCTCGGGGCTCCGCTGGCTACAGACAGGGGGACTGCCAAAGACCCAGTCTCCACGCCCAGGGAAGGTGCCGGTAAAGCCGGAGAGATGGCCGAAGAGGACTTGGCCAAGGCACTCCTCATGGCCCTGAAAGCCGGACCCCCAGAATCCTGGGAGTGTCCGGTCTCCGGAGCCGTGATAGCCGACGGAAGTCCCGCAGCTGAAGCACCGAGGGGGAGGCTCGGAACCGAAAGCATAGGTCCCGAAACATCACCCCCGGGTCCAGCCGAAGAAGTCCGCGTACCAAACTCGGACCCGAGGGCCGGGGTTGGAGTAAGGGTCGGAGCCGACCCTGAGACCTCCACCGGCTCCAACAGCACCTGCTCGGACGGAGCCGAAGCAGTCGGAGGAGGAATGGCAATGGGGTGGGCCAAGGTCATCGGCTCCGAAGCCAACTGGGTCGGAACCGAAACAAATATATGGAAGACTGGGGACTGGAACAGTCTTTGGAGCACCCTGTCTATATCAGAATCCGACATTCTCGAGACCGAGAGGAAACAGAGCGGGTTCGAAGGCCTCTCCATCGGCCCCAAAGGGCTAGGGGACCGGCTCGAGGCGACTCGATGAGTATCGGCGCCGAGGAATACTCACACCAGATTCCATCGGTGCCGAGGTAGACTTGGCACCGAGGAGGAAGTGTCTGAGCGGCGATCCTTGTCGGCTCCGAGAGCAGCGGAGCCGACGAAGGTGACCCGCCTCTCGATGCCCCAGCCATCGGCTCCGAAGCCAGAGGAGTCGATACTGGTGGCATCGAGGCAGACCGTTCGACCTCGGCTCCAAGTCTTTGGAGCCGAAGGAGAGGCCTGCCTAAGTCTCTTGGCAGTCGGATCCGACGGACTGGTCGGAACCGAAGCCCTTTTCTTTGGCGGAGCGGAGAGGATGCCAAGGCTTCTTCAAAGGAGGGTTTAATTAACCCCTTAAGAATCAATTTATTTTTCCTCTCCTGGAGGACCCTTGAGGAAAAAGCGTGACATACGCTGCATGACTCCTGCAAGTGCTTTGCCCCTAGACAATATACACAGAGCGAATGATCGTCAGTAATAGACATTTTAAAACCACATTTCGAACATTTTTTAAAACCCGAAGGCCTAGGGGTTTGAGACATGATGTTAAACAATTCTAGTAACTTTGACAGGAAATTGAACAACTATAGATTTACTTATGATAAATCTAAGCTTACAGTTATAGCTTAACACAAACACTTCCTGTAAATGACAGGGAACTCTAAACAACTATAGACTTGAGACCCTGTAAAGTTTTCAAAGGTTGACAGTCCGGGAAGGCCCTGGATGGAGGGGGGCCGAAAACAAACTCAACCCAATCACACACAACAGTTTTCACAATCCAAACGTACACAAAAGAGCGATAGCCGTTAAAACAGCTTTTGTGACCAAAAAACAGCAAAAAACTGACAGAAAAGTTAGTTAATAAAAACTACTCAGCCCAGCCAGCTCGAGACCACGTCTTCGCAGGGAAGCGGCAAACGAGATCTGGGGGACTGGTAGTGGTGCATCCTGGGATATAGTAAGCTCAGCCAATAAGAGACTTCGCTCTTTGGCATAAGCGTGCCGAGTCGGAGCCGAGGGATCGGCTCCGAACCCATCATTCAGAATGTAGGCGAGATAGGATCACATAACATCATGGTGACAGTAATATACTTCAGCTTGTTGCAAACAATAACAAAGGGTACATTTCGCCTCCCACCACAAAGACCAACTACAAACAAGTAGTGCACCATCTGTCACATTAAAGAAAAGACGCAGGGTATAGTCCACTTTGACTTGTATGGTAAACAGGTAGTAGATAACAGACACTGCCAACATTAATGCTTTTCAGCTTGACCCGAATAATGGTAGCCCTCACTCCCAACCATATCTATGCCGAAGCACACAAACTGTCCAGATACAATGGGCATGCTAACTCTGTATAAACAGTGGAAAGAATAGGTGACCATAGTAATGCACTGCAGGATGCAGGACAGAACAGTCTCCACCCAGCTATGAAATGCAGGTAATACTCTTAAGCATGTATGTAGAGTCAACACTAGCAGTAATGCAAAAGCAGAGTGATTGTCTAGGATACAGTCCTTGATGATAGCTTGCTGCAAAGGAAAACTGACAATTAAAATATATTTGCACTTGTTGCATAACATAAAACTAGACCCCCTTCTCCCAGACACACACACACGCTAGAACCAAACACATACTAGATTATCTAGTAAAGTATTCCTGCTTGTTGATGCTAGTAACTGAAAAAATACAAGTGAATGTACAGGCTGTACTGAATACATTAACTCTGACTGGTTTGTTGCAGAGAAAAAAGTGTTACTTATATTTAGCTTTTTCCAAAAATAAAAAAGCCAGCAGCCACATAAAACACATAAGTAAGAAGCAAATGCAGATGGTAGTCTGTTTAGCAGAGTATTTACTGTCATAGCTACTAGTTGTAACTCTGAGGAACAATGACTACTTAACTGTGGCCATACTATAATGAAACTCTGTTTGCCATTCTTTGACCCATCAGCTGATGTCTAAAATAATGTGATATAGTACATACTTAATTAATGTATCCTTGTGCACTCAGAAAAGTAACAAAAGAAGTTTGTAAATATATAATTTTCCAATGTACAACCAGGAAAAGGTAAGCCTAAGAAAATGTATGATGACCTATTGAAGAAGGCAGATTACAAATAAATGGTGAGGGACCACTTTATGCAGTGAACACATTCTTACCAAAAGATGCGGCAGAGTGACCATTTCAGTGGCAGTTACCCCAAAACATAAGTTCCTATACATATTTTTCAAAAAGGCAGGTAGTGCAACATATGGGGTGCACTGATGCCCCATAAACAGCTGCATGGATTATATACTGTCCCACAGGTTTATGTCTCAGTGATTAAAGATCATGTCTAAAGCCGCAAAACAACTTTGATTTTTCTTTGCATCATTTTGTAAATAAAATTATTTTAAAAATTACTTCTGAAAGCAGAAAAGTAAAAGCACACAGCTGTATTTATCACATTAATATTTATGGGCAGACATGAGTTGCTTAGGTCATTTTCAGTGATCAGCAGTAATTATACTGGCTTAGCATGAGTAAGTAACTGTGTACTAGTTCTGTAATTGCTAAACTGTTACATTAGCATTTAGTTATTTTTTGTCAAACTATATTAATATAACAGTCTGGCAATTATGTAATTAATACACAATTACTTACGCACGCTAACACAGAATATTTAGAGCTGGACACCCAAGTGATGTAAGCACCTCCTACCCATCCATAAATATTCATGCCATAAACACAACTGTATAATTTTAGTCTTCCACATTCAGAAGTAAACTTTAAATGCAGATTTTTTGCTTTAATGCAGGAAGATAAACTTTTATTTTCACACAGAAAAGTGTTTGTATACATTAAGATTTAAGCAAACAGTTTTTCTGTGAAAAAGGGAATTTGTTTCGCCCATTTATACTTGATCTTTAACACTGCTATAATAATGCTTCACTTAACTTTAGTGTCTTCATGTCAAAGTGAATTCATATTCCTAGTTTTATTTCTGTTTCACAGTATGCCATTGTGGGTTTAGGTTATGATTTCAGAAGTAGTCAAGGACAGTGTTAAAACGTTCGGGTAAGGGTCTCAGTTATAGTTATACACATTAGTAGTACATGGTTACAGTTATGGTCACACACAGGATTACATCAGCTACTTACAGGCTGTTTCTTCCCACTGTCTTTGCTGTGCCCTATGTACAGCAGAGAAAATGCAGATTCTGCCTTAATGAGCTGCTGCCTGCTCTAACAACCCTCTTAAAAATCTTCTCCTCTCATTTCTCCTGTCCGAACACCAACTCTTTCTACAAAAAATATTCTCAAAAATTGTCTGCCATTCTCCTTTCTGATCATTAAATATTTCTTTCATTATATTCTTCAAGAGCTTCTCCTAATAATACATGTCAGTGTTTATGGTAGGATTAAAGAAAACAGTCCAAAGGCACAGGCTATATGCAGCAGATGTAACTGGGAATGAACTACACCTCTGCAAAAGTAAACTGTCATTGTTTACACAGGAGCTGAAAAGCAGAGGATGCAACTGCACAATGTTGCATGTGCACTGTAAACATGGCCCATGAAGAAATGGAAAATTCTACCAGATATTCAAAATGTGCGAGATTACTAAATTGAACATTTCTACTACTCAAGACAAATAGATACTCATCTGAATCTGGTACACCACAGGTGAAATGAATCACAGTCAATTTAGTAAAGCACTTATACTGCAGTGTGATGCAGATGGGGCAGGAAAGAAAAGTTGTGTAAAATCTCACCATAACCATAGATGTCCTTCTCTTCACTGCTGCAGTATTCTTCACTTTAGGGATATCCCTGCCAGATGGCACCCCGATGTCGGCCAGTATACAAAAGACTTTCACCACAGTAGGGTATGTGGTACGTCTGGTGTAGGCTGCAGTCATGCATAGGCCATAAAACAAATGTATGCATGTACTATCCTCAGAACTGAATGCCCCAGGAGGAAAGGCTAAGGATTAAGTGGTGCATCCATCCAGGAAAGACGAGAGTCCAGTGGTGAAGGTGGGAGGGACAGAATACTGCAGTAGTGAATAGAAGGACATCTATGGTTATGTTAAGATATTACACAACTTTTCTATGTTCTTCTATTCACTTGCTGCAGTATACTTCACTTGAGGGAGAGTGGCAAAGCTCAAAAGGGAAGGGAGGAGGCAGGAGTATAGGAGCTTTCAATGAAACCATGGAAAATGGCTCTGGCAAAACCAGTTCTGGAGCTGGGGATAGAATCCAGTTTGTTTGGTGAAGGTATGAATGGTAGACCAGGTGGCTGCTTCAAGAATGGCACTGTTATCAAGACCTTTGAGGAAAGCCTTAGAATAAGCCATGGCTCTAGAAGAGTGGGCCTTTACAGGGGAGGAAAGAGTCCTGCCATGGTTAATGCAACAAAATGAGATGGTTTTGGAGATCTAGGACAATATGATCTGCTTGGAAGCAGGGAGACCCAGTGCTCTGGGATGGAAATTAATGAAGAGCTGGTCAGATTTCCAGAATGGTTTAGTCTGGTCCAGGTAGAACCTCAGTTGTCTGTGAGCATTCAAGGAATGTAGGATCCTCTCACTGTGGTTTTGTGGTGTAGGGAAGAAGGTGGGGAGCTGGATGGATTGGTTGAGAGAGAGTTCGTTAACCACTTTCGGCATAAAGGATGGGTAAGTCCTCACAGACATCCTGTCCTTATGGAAGACTAGAAAGGGGGGAACAGGCATTAGGGATTGGCGTTCTGACACCCTTCTAGCTGAAGTCAAGGAAACTAGCAAGACCACTTTCCAGGTGCAATGCTTGAGGAAAGTGGATGCTGATGGTCCAAAGGGGACAGAGTGAATTTCTCTAGTACAAAGTTGAGGTCCCAAGAAGGAGGGATGGGTTTCCTTGGAGATCTAATGTGGAAGACGCCTTTAAGGAGCTGCTTCACCTCAAACCTGGAGGTGAGAGGGGGAGATAAGGGCAAACATGGAGATATGGCTGACATGTGGGCTTTGACTGATGAATAAGACAAGCCAGCATTGAGCAACTCACACAAGTAGGATAAAAACCATTGGAATATCCATGGATAATGGATTCTGATACTTAGACTGGAACCATAATGAAAATATTTTCCATTTGGAGACATGATTTTCTAGTGTTGGGTTTTCTGGCCTTCTGCAAAACGCTGAGTATGTCTTCAGAAAAAAAGGTGCCTGAAAGGAATTAGAATCCTATCACCCACAAAGTCAATTGAAGAGTCGATAGGTGAAGGTGAACAAGGGATCCTTTGTCCTGTGTGAGAAGGTCCACTCTATGGGTTAACTTGTGGTGATGGCCCTGGGCTAATTGAAGGAGAAGGGGAAACCAGTGCTGTCTTGGCCAAAAGGGAGACACCAGCAAGATTTTTGGTTGGTCCTGCCTGATTTTGATCAGGACTTTTAGAATCAGAGGAAGGGGCGGGAATGAGTACAGAAGCATCCCCTTCCATGAGAAAGAGAGGGCATCCACTTTCCAAGCCAGAGGACTTGAGACTCTGGCACAAAATCTTGGAAGATGCCTTTTCAGAGGGGAGGCAAATAGGTCTACTTTCGGAGTACCCCATTGGTGGACTATGCCCAGGAACACATACCTGTGAAGCATCCATTCGTGGGATTGAGTCCAAAACCTGCTCAGTGAGTTTGCCACAAGGTTTCTGTCAGAGTGGATGTACACCGCCTGAATGGTCATGTTGACTTTTCCAGGAAGTCCCATACTAGGAGGACCAACCTGCAAAGGAGGTAGAATTTGTCCACCTCTGCTTGTTCACATACCAGGGCACAGTCATCTTGTTGGTGAACAACTTCAGTGGACCTGGGCAAAGAAGGGATCTGAAGGTTTGAAGGTGCAGGAGCAATGCTCTCATTTTCCCTATGTTGATATGTTCTCTTTTCTGGAAGAGGGATCACCTTCCTTGGAGAGTGTATTTTCCCATGGCCGCACTTCAGCCCATGTTTGTGACATCTGCATAAATTTCTTGGACTGGATCCAGAGAGTGGGGAGGTAGTCCTGGATTTAGGCTTACCTGTTGAAACCACCTGAGAACTTCCTTTTTCAAGCAAGGGATTAAGGGAACTGGGAATTCTAGAGGATGTGAATGTTGGGTCCAGACAAACCTGAGGAACCACTGGAGCTTCCTCGTGTGCAGTCTTGTCGGAGGTACTATGAGAATGTAAAATACCTAACAGCAAGAGTTCTGGAAAAAGGACAGGCTCCAAAAGAAGTAGATCACCAAAACAAAGTAAACAGAACCTTGTCCACCATGGCTGGATATAAATGCTTTATTTAAAATACCAAAACGTAAGCGCTTTCACAGTCTCTATGACTGCTTCCTCAGACAGCTTTAAACAACTAAAGCACATTCTTTATACAGTTAAAAATCAATTAACAAGTAATTGATAGCAATTAGATCATTTAAAGTGTCCCTTAGACTTTGCTACTAAAAAACATCTAATACTTGATTTACAACCTTGTTTATTAAAAAAAACTTTTAAAAAAATGTATTCACATTTGTCTACACATTTTAAAGTGCTGTGCATATGTGTGTTAATGTCTGAGTGCTCTGGCTTTTAAGAATGGTTTCAATGATGCTGCTTCATTTATACCAGGTGGTGTATCTGCATTAAGTTTAATGATCCACCTCTGCTCAGCTGCTTCAGTCCAATTTCTCACATCACCTCTTCTCATCCCTTCTCTGATAAACTCTAGAACAAAGAATTTGAAAATATGGTCTCTCCCTTCTGCCTCAACATGCTTGGCCAATGCACTGTTCTACTTTCCATTAATGATGTCTCTATTGTGTTCTAATATACGGTCCTTAAACATTCTGTTTGTCTTCCCTATATAGAAGACCATGAATCTCACACAGAAACTAAAATACACAGCATTATTGGTTCAACAGTCAGCGTAGCAATTTGCATGAATTACTGTCCGACTGTACGTATGTGTAAAAGTAGTGCAAGAAAGTATGAATTTGTATGCTGCGTAATTTCGGCACATTAAGTCCCTAGTCTGGAAGATGCAATAGGTGGCCGAATTGTTTGTGTTTTATAACATAACTGTTGTTTAAGACATTTTTAATCCCGACTATCTGTTTGGCTAATTTTACATCGTCTCCTATGGAGAACTAGCACTATCACCATAGCCATTGGTCCTGAATCCAAGGGAGATGCCAGAGGCAGAGAAATGATTGGTTGGTGTATCTTTTAAAAATATTATCAGTGGAGATATGTTTTAGATCTGAAGAAGGATGAATAGCCGAAAGCGCTTATCGGATTTTATTTTATTACTTTTATATCTAGTTTATGTTTTGTTTGTTTTATTAAATTGTTTATTTGAAATCAAATCATTCATTTGAATTTCAAGGAGTTTGGACTGCCGTGGTGGTATATCGAAGTTTTCTTTATTATTGACTTTTGCTTGTCTTCGATACCTTCAGCGGTGGTTGGAAGTAGTTGTCTACTTGAAATGTTCAGACATTACTTGCAAAAAAAGGTCATTAAATTTTAACTACTGAGAAGAAGAAATCTATTCTTCCTGGTTCAAAATTGTCAAAATACTCATTAACATTCCCAAGTAAAACAACTACTGGAAGGAAAAGCAGTGAATCTTGACACCAGCCAGCTTTTTTAAATTCTTAAAACAAAAGCTAGATTTTGTGAAATGTTTCTGCAAATGCTTGATAATCTTATTCAAACAAATTAGGTTTACCCTTGTTCAGAATGTTATTTTTGCTTGCTTTTGAAGAAATGAAAACCAGTCACACTAAAGAAGACTTTACGTCACACCAAAGTGCATTTTGACAACTGGATAAATCACTGAAACACAGGTCAGTCAAGTCATGATGCTGAACACCACAGTCAGTACATCAAATTCTAGCTGAGAAAGGTCTCCTGGAACATTAAAAAAATGATGGTATCTGCACATGTTCACTACATAAAGCCACACTGCCCTTTTATACAAACAGGAGTATGGTGAAATGGTGCAACACCACAGCGAAACGCATATAAGTGAAGTTTGTAAGAGGAGCACTTATAAAGGGAAGGGCACCCCATGCATTACCCCCTTTGCCCCCCAACACAATGTCTCTGACATTGCTTTTCCTTCCACTTTGGTGACAAACCATGCCTTCCTATGTGAACGGGATAACTGTATGGTACCCTGTATTCAAGATATTTACATACCATAAGTTTTTAAGTACAGCAATACTGCAGGGACACCTATGCTGTCCACTATATTTTATTAATGTTTATTTAAATTTGTTTACCAAACTACAGCAATGGCTACTGAAGTGTAACTCACCAACTGTGGCTTTCATTAAGCCGTCTTCATTAACTTTTCTATAGTTTTTCTGGTGGTAAGATGTTTGAATCCATTCATAAAGCTTAATCTTGTTGCTCTGCTTCTGTATATAATGTCCCCAAGTTAATCTCTGACTTTAGACTTAAAGATTATTTTTGTAATGTAAACTGTGCTTCTTCAGTTTAGTGCGCTCTTACATAGTTTAAAGCAGCCACTATCACAGGTGACAGGACCCCTGCAGTAAAGTTAGGTAAAAAAATTACTAGTCAGAAATTAGAGTGCTGAATTTCACATACAGAGATAAAAATACATTTTGGAAGCAGCTTCAGTCAGGAATTCTTCCTTTAAGACAGAGCACACAATCCAGTCAGAACTGCCAAAAAACTACAGGAGAAAACACAGTAACTTCAAAAACCCTCAGAATTAAATAGCCTTTAAGTACAAAGTACTTCTATTACAATGTTTATGTAGTAATTCATAAAAAAATGTTAAAAAACAGAACTGAAAATTTATATCAACTTTGAAAAAACATATAGCGGCATGGGAAGGAAACTTTACACGATCCTGACAAATACTTTTTTTTAAATAAGCATATTTATTAAATCACATCTTAGTGACACATGCATACAAACATTAATATAAAAGAAAACAAACCATAGCATTACTTCATGTAGTATACGCATTGTTCTGTTTAAACAATTATCATTCAAGCCATTGCATAAATTGTTCATTTCCTGTCTTCACTTAAACCTCACTCCTCCTCCTCCTGAACACTATTCTACATGTATCATTCCTGCATATTCCATTTACTTCTATGTAATTTGCCCTTTCCTTTTTCCTAAGATCCCACCATCAGTTCTTGCATCAAACTTTACAACATTCAGTAGTTCAGTTACAACTGGCTTAGGTTCAGAAGTGTTTACTAGCTAACGACCACAAAGGCCTTTTTAAGCCTAGCCATGCATCTTATATCTCTGACATGTTCAGGTACTCTTGATAAGTGTAAGCAAGTGCTTTGGAGGTAACACATTTACAAGCAGGGGCCTGGAAGATGAACCATTTGCAGACTGTGTCCATTAGAGACACTGATGCCAAAATAAGGATGAATTTCCTGTTCCCCATCCAAATGTCTAAGTTGCATTTGAATTGCTTTACAAAGGAATTCTATTTCACATTGATGGGAAGCCTGCTCCAGAGAATGGAAAGTCTCTGGGATACACACCTGTCTCTACAGCAGGTCCTATTTATATCACATGCAAAGTTTAAGTATTTAGAATGGGTAATTCTAGTTCTGTTTGATTTGTGGATATGCAGGAAGTCCATCAGAGCGTGGTCTGACAATGCCATGTATGCCACGCGCAGATCTCCCCTCAACAGCCTGTAGGAGACAGAATATAGGGATAGGGCTTTCAGGTGATCTGCACAGGACATGTTACTTATGCCTTGTATTCTTTTAGCGATACACCTCTGTGGACGTTCCAACTGTTGGATATGCCTGGTTAGGTGCATACCAAAAAGGGCATTGTACTCAGTGATAGGCCTGATGAATGCCAAATACAGTGGAACAATGACTTCCTTGGACCTAGATGCTATACCTTTGTTTATAAGTTGCATAACATAGAGTGATTTCTGCATTAGTGTAGACAAGTGATGGTCAAAGGCTAGATTACTGCCTAAGTGTGTCCCCAAGTCCCTGACGAGTGGGGCAACTCTTGAGGGTGTGTTGTTAATATGATAGTCACTAGGGGTGGATGACTTCCCAAAGGATATTATGCATTTCTTGGAATTTAGTTTTAGTTCATGGCTCTGTTGTTTGTCTGTGTCAGCCCTTACTGGAGAACATTTGTGTCAGTGGACAATTCAGTGACAGTTTCTAGTTTGCAATCATCTGTAAATTTAGTCAGCCAGAGGCCACTGACATTGGCTTTGATTTCAGAGAAGTAAATGACAAAAAGGAGCAGTCCCAGGACCAATCCCTGAGGGACTTGACTTGCAACTGACCTTTTTGTAAAGGTAGACTCCCCAATTCTGACTTCTTGGGTCTTGTCTGTGAGACAGTGGGGATTGTGTCAAATGCCTTGGCAGGTCAAGGTAGGCAATGTGAACCATTTTAACCTCATCCATTGTTTTGGTGACCTTCTCAAAGAAGTCCACCAGACTGAGTAGGCATGGCCTGCCCTTGACGAAACCATGCTGGGATGGGTCCAATGTCTGGAGATTTCCTATGCCATTATTGATCATTTCCATGATAATTCTTTCCATGGCTTTACATATGAGACTAGTTAGACTTATAGGTCTGTAGTTTCCAGGGTCTGTATATGGCCCACCTTTGCGGAGAGGGATGACCGTTGCTCTTCTCCATTCATGAGGCAAGAAGCCTTTTAGGAGGCTACAGTTAAACAGCAATTCCAAAAGGCCTGATGGGTAATGTTACATGCTATTTAAAAGGCATCCATGGATACTGTCTCTGCCCATTGATGCAGTGTTCTTGGCCTTGGAGAGAGCATTAAGGACCTGTTCCCTAGTGATAGCAGGAGGAAGTTATATTTGATGGTATTTCCTGTGAGAAGGTCGAGGGGGAGAGAGGGGTAAAGTTGGAGCTTAATTTATCAACCAGTATAGGTGGCTTCATTTACAATGAGCTCTGCACACAACTGTGTAATACCTTTGAGGTTGTAGACATAGCTAAAGAATGCCTTGTGGTTGTCCTTGGCCTGGGAGTCCAGTTTTACCTTAAATGTGGCTTTGGTAGACTTTATTTGTCCTCTGAGTTGATTGCTTAGTTTGATGTGACTGCTTTTATCATGCTGGGTGCTGCTCCTCCTAATTTTTGCCATGATTTCCATTTTCTCGTATTTTTTTTGGCTGGCAACAGCATTAAGCATAGTAAGGCCTCACTACGTCTAGACAATTCAGGGCCTATGCCCCAGTTCAAAAGAATAATTTCCTTTGTTACAACAATTTGCTCCCCCAACACTACTGACAAAACATTTAGGGAATTTTTAAAATTGCCATCTTGTTGCATTCCCGGAACACACATTCCCAATTATTAAGTCTCTCTTTTCCATCACACATCCAGCATTTGCTTTCTGACTGAGGAAAAATTCTCTGAAGTCTGTTTGGAGTATAGAAATGTCTATGCAAGTACTTCCAAGCAAAAATACTAAAGCTTCTAGACTCTGTTGCATACTTGGGAGCCATAAATATTTCATCCCACTACCTCTTTGTAAAGTGCTTTTATATTGTCTTTTCCCAATCATTTCTAACCTTTCTGTCTGATTCTTACAACTACCCTACAGTATTTTATAAGCCTTCCTAATTTATCCCTTTTTAAACAGGATCTTCTTTCTAAACTCTACTAAACACTCTACCAAAGCTGAGCTTTCACTTTGCACTACTCTATCCCTTTTTTCTCTATACTCTGTTATCAATGGGGAAACCAGTCACTAACTTGCAGTCCAAATTCCTTATTTGCCTCCCTGCACTCTGTTACTTTTTGCTTTTGAGTTATTTCTTCCTATTATCTTTGTTACTTTGTTTATGTACTCAAGTACACTTCAGCCCTCTTTTGCTGACTTTCTAATCCACTACATAAATCTCCTTTCTCCATTCCAGTGCTGGCTTAGTTCTTCGAATACTTTTTGATACATTATGAAAATAATATTTTGCAAGGTTGTTACTTCTCTCCCTAAGGACCTGCATTCAAAATCCTATTTTTTTCTTTTATACTCTCTCTCTCTCTCTGTCACATTAACTCTCCCATAATGTTTCATTATCATCCTTTTCCACTTTAATTTATGACTGCCTGCTTGAATTATTTACATAAGCTTTATCCGCATAGCTCTAAAGTACCTCTTCAAGTCAGGTAACCCGAAATTATTTTGTTCTATGTGGAGAATCAAATTATCCAACATAAGTGTTGCCTTCTCCCCCCATATAAATTCCTTTGACTTTTTTATTAATTTCCATCCACAAATTCTCCTCTAGTTACTAAAATAGGCCTGACCTATACATAAGACTAAAGGGACTAAATCATTTTCACTGCTTCCATCTTACTAGATTACTACATTAAACTTACCTGCATACAGAAAGTAAACCACTGTACCTGATTTTTTTTTGTTGCACCTTTGCAGCTGGGTCAACCCGCTCTGTTTGCCCTTTCTGCGCTCGGGCTCACTCCACTCCCCTACCCTACCCCCATTCTCACCCACCCCGACTTTCATTACTTTTATACTCTCCACACCATGCCCTTGCATTTCTCTCCATCCAATCACCCACTTCATCCAACTGACTCACCTGTCAATTACACACACTCCTCCCCCTCTCTTCTCTTATAACCTGTCTTTTTCCCTCATCTAATCCAACCTCTCCCTTCCACATTCTCCTAATTCACCTTACTCTCCCCTTGTACTCACCACCCCTTACCACAGCACAACACAATTTATCCCCTGCTCCTCTCTCCTTTAAACATTATCTAGCCAATCATCTACCATGTGGGCCCTATATCTCTCAGCTACCTCCCTCATCATTCTCTCACTATCTACCTCTTACCATACACCCTCTATTTTCAATCACCCTCACCTACTCTCCCTCATGCTCTCAACTCAGACTGGATCCCTCACTCACACTTAGTCACTCCTTCCCTCTTTCTATCTTACCATCACACCTCTTCAAGATTACTTTCTATCCCTACTCTCTCTCCACTAGCATAAAACAATGGCAACAACATCCTGCAATCTTGTCCCAGCATACTTATCTTCTTACATTCATTGACACACTGCTCTTGGATGGGGACATCCACACCAACCCAGGACCTCCCACCCCCTCTCTGCATATCTGCACAACTTTAACTCCAGCCATTCTCTCACACCATCTCAGCAACACCCCCTCACCCAAAACTTTTAGTTATGTACTCACCATAACTTCAGATGTTTGGGATCCATCTCGCCTACATTCTGAATGATGGGTTCGGAGCCGATCCCTCGGCTCCGACTCGGCACGCTTATGCCAAAGAGCGAAGTCTCTTATTGGCTGAGCTTACTATATCCCAGGATGCACCACTACCAGTCCCCCAGATCTAGTTTGTCCGCATACATGCACACATGCACGCCCTGCTTATATAACATCGTCAGATGAAACAAGATAAAACAGTAGAACTCAAAACCGTTCAATCTCTTCTGATCTCCAAGGCAGGGGAAGGAGGGTGGGTATTAGGAATGTGGCGAGATGGATCCCAAACATCTGAAGTTATGGTGAGTACATAACTAAAAGATGTTATGTGATCCTATCTCGCCTACATTCTGAATGATGGGACAGCGTCCCTAGCACCTGAATCCTGGGTGGCTCACTGGAAAACACTCCTGAGTACCGTGGAACCAAATGATGCTCGTCCTTTAGATGCCACATCCAATTTGTAGTGGGAATGAAAGTGTGCGGGTTGGACCAAGTAGCCGCAGCACAAATTTCCGATATAGCGAGCTTGGAATGAAAGGCTATAGAAGTAGCCATAGCTCTGGTAGAATGAGCTTTGATAGATGTTGTAAGTTGCTTATTCAAGAAGAATAGGCCTGAGCTATGCAATCTCTGATCCATTTTGAGATAGTGGCTTTTGTGATGGTTTGGCCCAATTTATTATCTGAGAAGGACACAAACAACTGGTCTGACTTACGGTTGCTGAGTCCTGTCTAAATAGAAGCGTAATTGCCTGTGAACATCCAATTTATGGAGAGTGTATTCTGCTTCATTGGAGAATTTTGGAAAGAAAACTGGTAGCTCTAGAGATTGTTGAAGACAGAAACTAGAACAGACCTTTGGGACAAAGGATGGATTAGGCCTAAGTGATACTCTATCCTTGTGGAAAATCAAGTACGGTGGTTTAATAGACAGGGCTTGAAGCTCTGAAACTCTTCTTGCAGAAGTAATAGCCACTAAGAATGCCGTTTTCCAAGACAGATATTTTAACTCGCATGTAGCAGCCGGTTCGAAAGGGGAGATGTTAATGCGCGAAGCACTAAATCAAGATCCCACGGAGGTGCAGGATGAAAACTGGTGGTCTTAATAGACTCGCACCTTTAATGAACGTTTTGCATAGTCTGCTGCTCATCAAAGGAGGATCCGTGGATTCGTGGAATTTAGAGACAGCCGCTAGTTGGACTTTAATAGTTGAGACAGAAGATCCCTGATTAAACAGGGATGTTAAGAATTTCAAAACCTCTGGGACAGGAGCAGTGATAGGGTCCAAGCCCTTGAGTTGAGCCCAGATAGCAAACCTCTTCCACTTACTGAGGTACAATTTGTTAGTGGTGGGTTTGTGGGCCGAAGATAAAATGTGAACAACTTCCGGATCTAGTGTGTGCCTTCTAACTAAGGTCGGAAGTGGAGGAGCCAAGCTGTCAATTTCAAGGATTGAAGGGACTGATGCCAATGTCCCGACTGATAGATTAGCAAGTCCGGAATCAGGTCTAAGGTCCACGGATCGTCCACTGCATGCTTCTTCAGGTAAGGAAACCATATCTGACGAGGCCAGTATGGGGCAATCAGAATCATTAAAGACCCCAGTTGAGAAGCTTTTGAATAACTTTGGGAAGAAGTGGAATTGGAGGAAAGGCATAAAGTAGCCCTGTTGGCCAAGGTTGTGCTAGAGCATCCATGGCTGGTACTTCTTGATGTGGGATCAAGGAGAAGAACCTTTGGCACTTGGCGTTTTGTGGAGTTGCAAATAGGTCGCAGCACGGCGTCCCCCATCTCTTGAAAATCTGGGCTGCTACTGTGCGGTTTAGAGACCATTCGTGAGGAGAGAGAATTGTCCTGCTTAATTTGTCCGCCAATACATTTGACTTTCCGGGATGTGGGTCGCTACCAAGAACCGGTTGGTAGCTACAGCCCATTCCCACACTCTCATGGCCTCTCTGCAAAGGGGGTACGATCTGGTCCCTCCTTGTTTGTTCAGATACCAGACCACCGACATGTTGTCTGTGTGGATGGCGATGATGCCCTTAGGAAGAAACTTGTGTAAGGCCTGTAGGGATAGAAGTACGGCCCTCATCTCCAACACGTTGATGTGGAGAAGAGCTTCGTCTGGAAGCCAGGAGCCCTGAACTAGCCTGCCCAGACAATGCCCCCCCCACCCTATCTGGGAGGCATCTGTCGTCAGGGTAACCACTGGAGGGGGGAGGACAAAGGGTTTCCCTTGATCCAAGTTGGATGTCTGAAGCCACCAGCGCAGGTCCCTTTTGCATATTTCCGTAATCATGATGTGATGATTGAGGGGAAGATCCTGAAAGAACCATTGAGTTGACAAGAGCCACTGAAGAATCCTCATGTGTAATCTTGCTAGAGGAACTAAAAGAACTGTGGCAGACATTGAGCCTAAAACCTGTAGAACCATCCTGGCTGGGGCTTTGGATCTCGAGATCAGAGCTTGAACTTGGCCCTGTAAAGTTCGGATCCTTTCGGCAGGAAGAAAGACGCATCAATCTTGAGTCTATCTCTGCTCCTATAAACTTTATGCGTTGAGAGGGCAGCAAGACAGACTTTGACCAATTGAATGTAATCCCCAGGGAAACACCCAGGAGATGGTGGCTTTGAGGTTGTCCATTAGTAGATGCCTGGTGGTGGCAGTCAGGAGCCAGTCGTCGAGATAGGGAAACACTTGGAATCCAAGACTTCTCAGGTGAGCCGTCACTACTGCCAAACACTTGGTGAACACCCTGGGGGCTGTGGTGAGACCAAAGGGCAGAGCGCAAAATTGGTAATGACTGACTCCCAGGCTGAAGCGCAGATACCTTCTGGACGCCTGATGTATCGGTATGTGATAATAGGCGTCCTTGAGGTCTATGGAGCACATCCAAACATCCTTCTCCAATAATGGGAGAATGGATTGTAACGTGACCATTCGAATTTGGATTTCGTGGACGGATTGGTTCAGTGTGCTGAGATCCAATATTGGCCTCAGGTCCCCTGTCTTTTTTGGCACTAAAAAGAACCTGGAGTAATTTCCTGATCCAATCTGGTCTGTGGGGACCGGTTGGATGACTCCTTTTCTAGCAGCTTTAAAGCTTCTGCGGCTGCTATTTCCCTTTGACTGGGTGGTGGGTCCGGGATTCTCTTGGACGGTGGGGGTGAGTATGTGAATGGGATGGTGTAACCTCCGGCAATGATCCGAAGCACCCATCTGTCCTGAGTGATTGACTCCCAGGCTTTTAGGTGCTTGGCAAAACGACACCCGACTGGCTCCGGAGCAGCACAGCCGGGCAATCCCTCATGACGTGTGGGAGGCTGAAGAGCCACGAAAGGACTCGCGGTCTCCAGAATTGCGGGGCCCTCTGCCGCCTCTGGGACGGCGTCTCCCTGAAAAATTTCCCGTCCTCTGCCTCTGGACGGGAATCTTCCTGCTGTTGGGAGAAAAACTTGCGAGATTTGGAACCACATTTTCCCCTCCTTTAGCCTTGGGGTAAGGCCGAAGGGAGTGGAATAACGGCACCTACGGCAGATAAAGTTTTTCCCTCTTGCTCACAGCGGGTAAGGGTGTCTTTCACCTTGGGTCCAAACAATGAGGACCCATCAAAGGGAGCGTCGGCGAAGGAAGATTTGAAGGCCTCCGCAAACTGACACAAGCGGAGCCAGGCTTGTCTCACGAGAGCCACGCCTGTGCCTGCGCTCTACCCGCCTTCGGCCGCATAGGAAATGAGCCTCATGGACGAGTTAGAAATTGACGTAAGGATAGCCAACTGAGAGCTAACCGACTGGGCTAGCTGCTCAGGTAGGTTACCGAGGGAATCTGACAACTCCTTGACCAGATCCCTCTGAAGCCTGGAAAAATGTGCCAAATAATTCAGAGACCTTAAGGTAAAGGCCGCTGAAGTCAGGGTGCGCTTCCGTACCTGTCCATACTCCTAGACTCCTTATTAGGAGGATGGACGGACGTTGAAGCCTCTGCCACGTCCTGTTGTGTAGCAGATGCCACCACCATGGCATCCACAGCCACGCCTTTAGTAAGGAACTCCTTCTCGGGGAGCAGACAAAAATTTATTTGGACGAGAAGGGACTGGTTCCACGGTATCTGGATGTTCCCACGCTCTTCGACAAACTAAATCCAGAAGCTCGTCGAAGGCGGAGACACCCAGGAGGCGGACGGCTGAGCTCCAAAGGCCTTGAGGAGCACTGACTCGTCCGCAGAGGGGGTTTGGATATCCAGCCTCGTTGTTTGAGGATCTCTAAGATGTCTGCGAATGAGACATCATCCGAGGACGACTTCGGGACCCCTCTGCATCATCCATATCAGTGTCTGATGTAATAGACTCGGGAGTCCACGTGCTTCCTCTTGCACGATCTCTTCCTTGGGGGTTCCTCTGAAGACAACTCGAAGAACTCTCAGGAGGAGGGAACCCCACTGGGGTAACCTCAGGCCTCGGGGCTCCGCTGGCTACAGACAGGGGACTGCCAAAGACCCAGTCTCCACGCCCAGGAAGGTGCCGGTAAAGCCGGAGAGATGGCCGAAGAGGACTTGGCCAAGGCACTCCTCATGGCCCTGAAAGCCGGACCCCCCAGAATCCTGGGAGTGTCCGGTCTCCGGAGCCGTGATAGCCGACGGAAGTCCCGCAGCTGAAGCACCGAGGGGGAGGCTCGGAACCGAAAGCATAGGTCCCGAAGCATCACCCCCGGGTCCAGCCGAAGAAGTCCGCGTACCAAACTCGGACCCGAGGGCCCGGGTTGGAGTAAGGGTCGGAGCCGACCCTGAGATCTCCACCGGCTCCAACAGCACCTGCTCCGACGGAGCCAAGCAGTCGGAGGAGGAATGGCAATGGGGTGGGCCAAGGTCATCGGCTCCGAAGCCAACTGGGTCGGAACCGAAACAAATTTTTGGAAGACTGGGGACTGGAACAGTCTTTGGAGCACCCTGTCTATATCAGAATCCGACATTCTCGTAGTCCGACAGGAAACAGAACGGGTTAGAAGGCCTCTCCATCGGCCCCAAAGGGCTAGGGGACCGGCTCCGAGGCGACTCGATGAGTATCGGCGCCGAGGGAATACTCACACCAGATTCCATCGGTGCCGAGGTAGACTTCGGCGCCGAGGAGGAAGTGTCTGAGCGGGCGACCCTTGTCGGCTCCGAGAGCAGCGGAGCCGACGAAGGTGACCCGCCTCTCGATGCCCCAGCCATCGGCTCCGAAGCCAGAGGAGTCGATACTGGTGGCATCGAGGCAGACTGTTCGACCTCGGCTCCAAGTCTTTGGAGCCGAAGGAGAGGCCTGCCTAAGTTTCTTGGCAGTCGGATCCGACGGACTGGTCGGAACCGAAGCCCTTTTCTTTTTGGCCGGAGCCAGAGAGGATGCCAAGGCTTCTTCAAAAGAGGGTTTAATTAACCCCTTAAGAATCAATTTATTTTTCCTCTCCTGGAGGACCCTTGAGGAAAAAGCGTGACATACGCTGCATGACTCCTGCAAGTGCTTTGCCCCTAGACAATATACACAGAGCGAATGATCGTCAGTAATAGACATTTTAAAACCACATTTCGAACATTTTTTAAAACCTGAAGGCCTAGGGGTTTGAGACATGATGTTAAACAATTCTAGTAACTTTGACAGGAAATTAAACAACTATAGATTTACTTATGATAAATCTAAGCTTAAAACAAACACTTCCTGTAAAAGACAGGGAACTCTAAACAACTATAGACTTGAGACCCTGTAAAGTTTTCAAAGGTTGACAGTCCGGGAAGGCCCTGGATGGAGGGGGGCCGAAAACAAACTCAACCCAATCACACGCAACAGTTTTCACAAACCAAACGTACACAAAGGAGCGATAGCCGTTAAAACAGCTTTTGTGACCAAAAAACAGCAAAAAACTGACAGAAAAGTTAGTTAATAAAAACTACTCAGCCCAGCCAGCTCGAGACCACGTCTTCGCAGGGAAGCGGCAAACGAGATCTGGGGGACTGGTAGTGGTGCATCCTGGGATATAGTAAGCTCAGCCAATAAGAGACTTCGCTCTTTGGCATAAGCGTGCCGAGTCGGAGCCGAGGGATCGGCTCCGAACCCATCATTCAGAATGTAGGCGAGATAGGATCACATAACATCACTATCTTCTCTTTAAATATCCAGAGTGTTACTAAAAATAACTGAATTTCACTCCTGGATCTGTAACACATCTTCCCACATTATAACCCTATCAGAAACCTGGCTTAAACCCAACATCCTCAACTCAGAAATCTTACATTCTGATTACAATATCCTTCATTCAGATAGAATCAACAAGCAGGGTGGGGGAGTAGCAATCTTCTACTCCGAGCAAATTAACCTATCCTCTCTCTCTCTCTCCATCACTGTCCCTAGCTTCTCACCTGCAGAAATTCTTAAAGCTATCACCTCATTCCCCCCTTAAAAGAATCACAGTAGTCTCTATATACATTCCCCCCAGTAATAATATTCCCCTACTTGAGAATGTTCTTTCCTGGCCTACCCAGTATATCCCCTATGAAACCAAAACACTTGGGGATGTCAACATCGACCGGAAAAAAATGTCCTCCTCTTCCCCTACTTTTAGTCTAAACCTCCATGGATTTCACTAACACATACCTTCCCCGACTAGAACTAACAAAAATTCCACATCTGGTCCTGTCCTTGACTGTCTCCTTACCTCATCTCCAAACCATTACTATAACCCTGGCATACTTCCTAATGCCTTAAGTGATGACTTCCCAACCTTTATTCATAGACATACCCAACATCCACCCAAAGATCACACCTACAGAGTAACATTACCCACTTTGACCCTGACACATTTAACTCTATACTATCCAGTATTAATTGGTCCTTCCTTAATCACCTCTCTCTTAATGAGGCTATGGATTCCTTTAACAAAATCTTTCTTGATATACTAGATTCTACTGCACCCTCTAGGAAACTCAAAACACAAAAACAACTATGCCCCTGGCTTACAAAACAAACTCGCTATGTCATGCACACAAGAGATGCCACCTGGAAAACCTGTGTTAAAAACAAATCCTCCTTCTATTACATAAATACAAAGAGCTCAGAAACATGACCAAAAAAACTACTCATTAAAGATAAGGAAGCTTACTTTTCCTCTAAATAATGTAATCCACACACAACCCCCAAAGATTCTGGACTACCATTAACAACCTGCTGCACCCTAGTAACCCTACTACTCCCAAGCCTTATCCACATTACACTGCTACGGAAACTGCCACCCCCCTTAATAAATACTTCATAGACACTATCCAAAAATTTACTCTCAATACACAAAATAATGCTACTGTCTCAACCCCATTACCCCAAAATATACCTCTCCCTAACACCTTCTCTTTTCAACCTATCCTCATCAGTACTATTAAATCTCTCCTAAACAAACTGACGCCTTGCTCCCCCTCTGCCAACCAGCTACCTTCCCATTTCTTGAAAATAGATGCTCAATCCATTGCCTACCCCGTTACCATCCTTATTAATAGTTCTATCTCTGAATCTATCGTTCCCGACATATGGAAATCCTTTTATACGACCCCTCTCCATAAAGATGGTAATTCTACCAATCCCTCTAACTACAGGCCCATTGCTATCCTCTCCCCCTATCCAAAATCTTAGAAAAGTGCATACATAGGCAGTTAATCAAACACATTCTTGACAACAACCTCCTTACTCCCACCCAACATGGCTTCAGACCTCACCATAGCACCACCACTGCACTACTGCCATTCTCACAAACAACAGCTGAAGCCCGTGACAAAAACGTGCTTACCTCCTGTCTATTCCTCTAGGTCTCTAAGGCCTTCAATACCATCTCTCACTCTAAACTTCTGTCTCAATTTTCTGACCTCAATCTCGCCACCTCATCAATCAATTGGTTCTCTAGCTACCTCTCCCGAAGACTACAATCCGACCACTGGCAAACTGCCCTCTTTCCTTTCCTCCCTGTTAACACCGCTGTCCCCAAAAGATCTATTCTGGGCCCCCCCCATTCAACATATTCACTAACAAACTTCTCTCTGCTACTAATCCTTCTACTCTTCTACAATACACCGACTCCACTCTCATCACAACTGCACATAGCATTCCAGAACTCCTTGCCCTCACTCAACAAACTTTGTTCCTGCTGAAACCTGGCTTTCTGACAACCAGCTAATACTAACCCCCCCCCCAAAAAAAAAAAAAACAAGCTCATTCTCTTCTTCCCTATATCACTGGCACAATACAAACCCTCGTTCTCTGTCACCTCCCTCAATAACACCATTATTAAACCTGATCCGTATACCAAACTGCTAGAAGTAATTATTGACAATGAATTAAAATTCGATATCCACATCAATCAATGTATAAAAAAGACCCACCAGAAATGTGGCCTTCTGTACCGCAACCAGAAATTCCTGACATCTTCTTCTAAACCCTCCCTAGCTCAGTCCCTCCTACTACCCAATCTGTTTTATGCAGCTCCTGTCCTTACAAATATTCAAACAACCCTTCATAACAAACTAGAGCAGACTTATCACAAAATTGCCAATTTTGCCTCCATCATCCCTCACAAATCCTATCACTGCCTCGCCCTTAAAAAACTTCAATGGCTTGAACTCTCCAAACATTTACTTCTTCCCCAGCTTCGTATTGCCCACTCTATTCTGAATGATCCCTCTTCCTAACCCTCTATCTCTAATGTAGTCTCCTACTATAACCCCCCTCATCACCTCCATACCTCAAGCAAACACCTCCCTGAGATTTACAAACCCAATAAAAATATTGGCAAGTCCCTCTATAAACACTCTGTTGCCCACCCCTGGAACTCACTTCCCCTTAACATAAGAAGCATTCACCAAAAGTACCTGTTTAAAAAAAGAACTTAAACTCTTTCTTCTTTCTACATTGTCCTGTCCTTGTGAAACCCCCTACTTGACCCTAATTAACCTCCATACCAACACTTCTCCCTTCTCTTTCTACTCTTCTGTACTGCAACAGACTACTTATTTTACATTTTAACTATTCACATCTCCAACTCCTATTTACTGTTACTATCACATTACCATTGTACAGTCTTTAACTACTCTCTGTTTAACAGCATTCATTAATGGAAATTACCTATGGGTGATATTTCAGCAATCAGCCAAGCACTACCTTTATTTCATTTTACTACTGTCTTTTATGCTGTCCTGCTGATGTCTACATTTTTGTTTTCTTTAGTAATTAAATGTAATTATTTTTCTCAATTATTGTACTATAACAAATTTTTTGCATTAACTTTTTACATTTGTATAAAACTTTTACGTTTGTATGAAATTCAACATGTAATCTTTCTGGAGCTTTTCTCCACTGAAAATGGGCCCCCTGGCTCGGCTGGACTAATCTGGTTACCAAATGTCAATAAATAAAAATAAATAAATAATACTATCCATATCCATAATCAACAGCTTCCAGTTTCTTAGTTTTTGTGGTAACTTCCGTTTAGTCTCTTCCCAAAGATCAGAAGCTGCCAAAACAGAATTCTTTTTAATCCATATACCTAAATACTTCTAATTATGTCCCAGTAAGTATAAGTATCGATGAAACAAGTCATATGTGGATATGCAGTTTACTGCTACAGCCTTTGACTAATCTTTATTTTATATCCTGAAATACTCAAAAATGTCTCAAAATGTTCCACAACACTGAAATACCCTTTTCTGAATTTATTAAGTGCAACATAATACCATCTGCAAATATTTTCTTTGCTAAAGACTAAATATAAAGCAAATAAACAGAAAATAAGACATCCCTGTCTGGTTTCTCTGTTCAAGCATAGCTTGTCCAAGAGGAACCCTCCCACCTTAAATTTTACATCTGAAACTTTATATATTCTCCTTATTAATCCTATTATTCTATCAGGGAATGTGAGGGCTACAATTAACTTACAAAATTCAAGCTGACTCTACTGTATGCTTTCTCAGTATCAAGACTTACCATCAGTAGCAGTATATTCTTATACTCCACTCCTGAATCATGACCACTATCCAGTCCTTGAATTCCTTTTTTTTTAGCAGATAAGTACAAAAGCACTAATGTTTCATTTTTACATCATCTTACATCTTTACCTTAAATTTTAAAGGTACATGATCTGACATAGATTTTAATGAATATCAAAGCTTTAAATTAAATACACATGAACGTGTGAAATATTTTTCCCATCAAACCTAGCCCAGTGTTGTACCTCAGGGAATAAAATGTAAATTCTGAATTCCTAAACCGACTTCACATCTTCTACACCAAATATTCTCATATACTTCTTCAGAAATACACCCTCTTTTTATTTCCCTTTTAGGTCCCCTGACAGCCTCATTATTGCTGATTAGGTTCCAGTCCCCACCCATAAACAATATTACCTACTGAAAGCTTATTATTTCTGCCAAAATTCTTGGAAGCTCCTAGTTTTAGGTGGAATAAAATACATGCCAGCATATTTCACCTCACCTTCCAATAACATCAAATCTACTATTATTGACCTTTTTACCTCGTCTGTCTCTAGTACAAACTCTTCTCATAATCATTATTATTTCCCTGTTCCCTTGTCCCTGATATTCCGCTAACGATCCACCATGAAAGCCACCCTTTGTCAAATTCACTCATTTCTATCCAAATACCTCTCCTTTAACAATGAGATCTGCATCTTACACTTCCTAATATAATTTAGTACTCTTTGAATTTTTTGTCTATAATTGCAAAGATATTTGCCTTCCATGTTATTACTAACAAAGCAGTCATTCAGATAAAATATTTTTATTATTCCCACATATCATACATTACAGTTCTTCTGAATAAATGTTTTCATTGTGCCGCTTAAGTGAACTCACTAAATAAAGGTTGGTAGGCTGATATTGTATGTAGTTGGTTTTCTCATTTCTGTTTTGAACCAATGTCATATTTTCATAAGGCTTTGTGCTTCAATAAAATACTCAAGAGATATACACAAAATACAAAAATCCACTTTTAGCTCACAATAAATGTGCAAAACTATATGCACTCTCTAAATGTGGCATCTAATCCTCCAAACAAGAACAGTTACCCAAAACTGATTGCTGCATCCACACATATTACTTACTCTAAAGTTATGGTTAGCCATGCTAATGCACATTAGAGCCTCTGTTCCCACTTACACAGATTGCTACCTGTTGTTATCTTATCTCCAACTCCCTACTAGATGTGAAAAACAATGTACATGTCTTCAGTAACCATTACATTTCAGCATTAAGAAAAAGGTCACTGGCTACCCCCAAACACATAGAATAAATCATGCGCTATTCAACTTAATGCATTAAATTACTAAGGGCTGCTGGGGAGGCAACTACTTGTTTAACTATTCATTTTCACAGTTTAAAACTTCATTTCTTACTTGACTTTATTTTCACTGAACCATTCACAAACATCCCTTTAAAGATTAATTGCATCGTGCCTCAGAGATTTCACTCAAAACACACCGTTTCACTGAAATGTTTGAGAATATCCTTTTAAAACTTAATTACTTTGTACCCTGTAGACTTCAGCCAGAACACACTGTTCAGACCTCTCATACTTAACTGCCTACATCTACAGGCTGCTTGTCTTCAGCTAAAAGCAGGTGCCAATGGATAATAAACAGCTTGCAAATGTAAGAAATATTCTCTGTGTGGAAGATTTTCAGTCCATATATTTCTAGTTAATCACTGTATATTAATCAGATCAGACAATAGTAGTAGAAGTAGCGAACGTACACTTGTCAAGTCAAAAAGTAATAATAGAAAATATATAATTCTACAGCATTACTAAGTATTCGAAAGTAATCCAAGCAAGGCAGGCAGTCTATTTCCAGTCGAAAATCCTTTATTAAGTACACAGACAAGCGATCCAAGTAAAACAAAAATAGAGTAATAATTTCCTCACAAGCTTTCTAACTATATATATACATTTTATCAGGCATGGGAGTGGTTTATTGTGCTGTAAAACAAAGTGTTATTGGTACACATGTTAAATTCACATCCCTTCCCCCATCAGTGTGACATTCAAGATGGTCCTGCCCTACCTAGTAGCTGTCATAATAATATATAGCCCTAATGTACTTTAATGGTACATCTTATTTAACCAAATTATTAAGTAGATTATTAAGTCTGTGATTTTGACAGACTTAATAATCTACTTAATAATTTGGTTAAATAAGATGTTCCATTAAAGTACATTAGGGAAATCACAGACTTAATAATCTACTTAATAATTTGGTTAAATAAGATGTACCATTAAAGTACATTAGGAAAATCACAGACTTAATAATCTACTTAATAATTTGGTTAAATAAGATGTACCATTAAAGTACATTAGGAAAATCACAGACTTAATAATCTATTTAATAATTTGGTTAAATAAGATGTACCATTAAAGTACATTAGGGCTATATATTATTATGACAGCAACTAGGTAGGGCAGGACCAGCTCGAATGTCACACTGATGGGGGAAGGGATGTGAATTTAACATGTGTACCAATAACACTTTGTTTTACAGCACAATAAACCACTCCCATGCCTGATAAAAAGTATATATATATTTAGAAAGCTTGTGAGGAAATTATTACTCTATTTTTGTTTTACTTGGATCGCTTGTCTGTGTACTTAATAAAGGATTTTTGACTGGAAACAGACTGCCTGCCTTGCTTGGATTACTTTCGAATACTTAGTAATGCTGTAGAATTATATATTTTCTATCATTACTATTTGACTTGACGAGTTTACGTTCGCTACTTCTACTACTATTGTCTGATCTGATTAATATACAGTGATTAACTAGAAATATATGGACTGAAAATCTTCCACACAGAGAAGTTTCTTACACTGTTTTGTTTTTAGACCCACTACACTTTAGTGGGTTGTTTTGAGACTTGGGGATACCACGGAGATTACTTGTTTTTCAAATGTAAGAAATAATGACAGATGTTCATGTTTCATTTTCTCTCATTTTTCATTTTTTTCTTGCTTAAGCCATTGTCTGTAGTTTAAACTAAGGGCATTAATCTATATCAGCACCTCTATAAAACCAGGAGAAATTATCTTTTACGGATATACATATACAATAAACATTTTCAGCAGCCCAACATCACAACATTATATTAGCATCAACTTGCTTCTTTCCAGACTTTCTTATCTTGTTACAGTGTAAAACATTGAGTCATTACAACTAATAAAACATACTTTATTCATTTTTATCACTAGCATATACAACAGTCACTGATAAAAACCCATCCCACCTCATATTTAAAATACTGTCTGACTACATACTATACATAACTGCTTTACAATATAACATGCAATTCACACTGTGAAATATCTATAGAAATATTAACAATGACATAAAATGTTTTATTTACAGTTACTTTTTCAGTTCATTCAATGTCCGTTTAAACATTAATGACATACAATGGGGTTGCGGTTAGCAGCTCTCCCATCAGTTTAACACAACCAACAAATTTCTAGTCTTCTTCAGTCACTTATTCTTACAGAACCACAGTTCACATATCTGCACTTAAGCTGATGGGATTGATGGTTTACAGTTCTCCACTTTATTCACCAATTTCATATTGTTGCTGTTCTTCTTTTTGAATATCTCAATCTCTCGACACAGATCTCTGGTTTTAGTACTCCTGATTCTTTTTCAGCTACTGGCCTTTTTTTTCTTTCACTCAAGCTTCTTCCTTTGGAAAAATGGAAAAGGTCTTACTGACAAAGTATCTCTATGGGTTTCTTACTGTAGAAAAAAAATTGGGAAGTCATGTCCCCTTCAGCTCATTCTTTGTTGACTAAACTTTATTTTTCCTTCACAGTGTGCTCTGCATCCAAAAATGTATTTAATCCTCCAGGAAAAAATATTCTGAAGAGAGCTGGATATAGCAAAGTGAATATCATACATACCTCTGGGCATTCACTGACTGACAGGAAAAACTTGCTTTTCTTCTGCCTGGTCTACAGTGAATAATCATTTACCATAAACACAATGAAGTCTACCATTTTTAAAACTCTTCCCTTTTGGGGGTTAGCTCTTTCTGCTGGTACTGCTGCATCTTTACTAATACAGGTCTCGGCTGCTTTTTGATGGCTAGATTTAGAGCATATGCACAGCATAACCTCTAAGTTAACTAATTTTTGTGTGGAACACCAGTCCATCTGCTTATTTGGACTTCCATTAAAATTAATACTAACTGCTCCTTCCAGTTTATATGCTATAGCAAAAAAATCTCAGATTTTCTCTACATGTTCTGACTTCTGGCGCTATTATTTTGAAACAGCCCGTCTTGAAATACCTCAAGGTTAGCCAATCTTTTCCTTCAATTCATTCTCTGATTTTTGCAGTATTATCAGACCTAAACAGGTACTTAAAGCTTTATCTATTTTCAGCCTTTTGTCATTTGATATTATGTACTCTTTCAATGCTTTGTTTTAAACACCTCTGCGTTTATGTGATTTGTTTCTTTCCCCTCTTAGTTACTTGAAGCCATCCTCTGAAACATAAACTGTTTTTGCTGGATATCTGCATATTTTCTGCCATCCAAAACATTTTCTTCTTTTTCATTTCTGGTCGATTATTCACTTACATTCTCCAAATTTCTTTTTTTGCTGACATCCAGATACTAGCCACTAACTAAGTTTTATCCAAATTGATAACTTTCGTTGGCTATGTAACAACACCTAGATTTTCATGTTGGTAGAATTCTAGCCAACCTATTGCTCAGTCTGCAGCCAAAAAGTCTCCTGTCATAAATTAATTTTGAGATGTCTTCATACAATTGCTTGAGGTTTGCACTTCTGCCCTTTGATTCAGATATGTTGGTTTCAAGGCAAGGCAAATATCAAAAATTTTTGATCCATATAAACTGGAGAAGGACAAACTAGGGAAGCAGTACACATAGAGTCTATATATATATATATATATATATATATATATATATATATATATATATATATATACATATGAGGGTCAGATGTAGAATACATATGTCCTCTGTCGGGCTTATTAACTAGCTGTTCCAGGGATATTTTTAAGTCCAAGAACTTCTGGGAATACTCAACATTGAAGGTACAGGTACTCCAGTTAATTGTGAGGTGGTTAAAGTCTCTCAAAATAATGGAGTTCTTTTAAATAGTCAAGATCTTTGAATACTCACATGACTCTAGCATGATGGTATGGGGACATGTCAGGTGCCCTGTAGCAAGTTATACATTGGTAGTTTGCCTTATTTATTGTCTTAGTTATGGTAGTCTGGAGATCTATGAGTTCTGCTTGCTCATCTCTGGAAATCTGTCTAGAGAGGATATGATCCCTAACAAATAAAGAGATGGCACTGTATGCACAAAGCTCAGGTATGGAGGGAGTGATTTCTTTACATTTAAAACCAATTCAGAGTAGCAAAACAAGCATGGGTATGTTCCAGATATAGGACAACCACAAGATCAGTCATTCTGTTGTTGAGATTTCTGCCACTGATAACAGCTACCTTAATTTATCCAAACTGGGGTTTGAAGAATTTGCTACACCGGAATGTCCATTAACTGGACTCTGCCCAAAAAGGTAAATGGGAGCAGGAAAGGCTTTAGCCAGTATTCAGAAGTCTTTAAATTTCTTGTGAAGCAGGTCTGACTGTCGATTATCTCACCCGATAATGACACACACTGGATCCCCCTAGAATAGCACCAATTATTCATCCAATCAAAACCAATTACCTTTTCTTTGTACCTAGTCATCATTACCTGCATTTGTCAGATGCATTAAGAGTACGGGCATATCTCTCTGCATGTACTTCAGATTATTTTATCTCATGCATTCACTCCCACAAGGACCACCACAACATCACAATCATATCTGTCTTGGGAAAGTGTACTCGAGGCCCTTGTAATGTCAAATATCCTGGTACCTGAAAGGGGTCTGACTGTAACCTATTCATGCCCAGTCTTGTGAGTGAAGAATCTATATGCCTAACAACTGAATCACGAATTACTACAACATTCTTACTAATACAGTGTTTAGGAGTATAAGACTGAGAGCAACCTGATTCTTGGTGACTAGTGCTGCCAGTGTGCGCATGGAGGAAATGACCTGGACAGAAATTCTACCGGCAGCTATTCTTAGTTCTTCAATGAGCACTGACTACACCAGGATATTTACCTCATATTGTACTATATGTAACCATGGTTGTCCATCGACATATCCTATACTATAATAATCCACTGAAGTATTACTTGCTTGAATATTATTTGTTAGAGAATACCTAAAGTTGTGTTTAAACAGAACTGTCCTAAATTTGTTTAACTTTACCCTACATTACATTGTTTTTCATTATTACTTGTGTACTGTACCACTGTTTATTTATTCTGTATTTTTTCTATGTGGAGCTTTTCTCCCCTGGCCTCCGCTGAAAAAGGACATGTGTCCAGTCGGACTATCCCAGTAAACAAATTTAAAATAAATAAAATGAGGTTTTGGCTTGGGAGTATGACATTTTAATGTAGTTTTGTTGACACACAATATAGTGAAGGTGAGAGTGAGGGTGTGAATGTATGATGCCCACTAAGCATAATTTTAGTTGAGGCTGTTAGTAAAAACAGTTTTATCCTAACACCTCCCCACACACAAATTCTTAATTGCCTCCCTACTAACATGCCCCCACCATATAGATGCCCATAACATTCAGGGACCCACATGATTTAGGGTGTGTGGCTAGGTTTGTAAGGGCCCTAGTGGTCTTTAGCTTAGTAATAAGTTATGGAACTGTTCATAGATTCATAGGTGTGTACTAGGCTAATGTCCCTCGGGCCTTTACAAGCCTAGCCATAGGATTACCTTGGCATAGTGTCAACCAATCTTAGTTCCCAGTGCCTCTGTTAAGTACAGCCACTGGAGTTATCCTCGGGGTGAATTTTCTGCTTCCCATCCACTCATCAAGATTTCTCTTGAAGAAGGCCAGTGAGGTGCTCTGTTTGACATGTATGGGAAGTCTGTTCCATAGCATGGGCAGTCTCTGGGTTATGAACCTGTCCCTCCAGCATGTTCTGTTAATTGTGGTAATGAGGCTGAGGTTTCTGGAGCATGTGGTGCAGAGGGACTGGGATTTCTTTAAATGTAGCACTTCTAACAGAGCTGGGTCAGACATGGCGTTGTAAGTAAAACAGAGATCGCCTCTAAGTAGACGATATGAGACAGAGAATAGTTGGAGTTTTTTTGAGTCTGTCCATATAGGACAAGTGTTTAAGGCCTAGGATTATCTTTGTGAGGTACTTTTGCAGCCTCTCCAGTTGTTGCAGGTGTCTAGTGAGGTACATGCCAAATGGGGCATTGTACTCGATGATTGGCCTAATGAGGGAAGAGTAGAGGGAGACAATGACCTCTTTCTTCCTGGATGCAAAACCCTTAGTAATGAGATGTGCCACATAGAAGGACTTTCTGACCACAGTGGCAATGTGGTGATCAAAAGAGAGGTTGCTGTCCACCTGTGTTCCCAGATCTCTTACAATGCCTTCTGTGTTCAGTGGACTACCATTGATGTGGTAATTCATGGGAACCGGGTTTTTCCCAAAGGGGATGACGACACATGTTTTGGCATTGAGTTTAAGGCCATGGTTCTGACACCAGTTGTTGGTCTCAGTGAGGCCGTTCTGCAGGATGTCAACATCATTTGGGGAGTTAATAATACCTCCCAACTTGCAATCGTCTACGAACTTTGTTAGCCAGAGTCCCTTCATTTTGGCCTGGACTTAAGTAGATACCAAACAGGTGAATACGCAGGACCGAACCCTGTGGGACTCCACTCGTGACTAGTCAGCAGACTGACTTGGATTCAGCTACTTTCACACTGTGGGTTCTAAATGTGAGCCAATTTGCAACCCACCTAATGATACAGGGGTTGATGCCAAGCTTAGTGAATTTTTCTATGATTCCTAAGTGGGGAATGGTATCAAAAGCCTTAGCCAGATCAAGGTAGGCTGTATGAACCACCTTGCCTTCATCCACAGCTCTGGTGATTGACTCAAAGAAGTCGACCAAGTTGAGCAGGCACAATCTATCCTTCACAAAACCAAACTGTGTGGGATCCAAAGTTTGGAGATTCCCTATATCCTTGTTTATTAGGTCCATGATGATGCGTTCCATAGCTTCGTATATCAGACTCATCAGGCTAATGGGACAATAGTTCCCAGGGTCTGTAGTCACTCCTCCTTTGTGGAGAGGGATGACTGTAGCAGTACGCCATTCGGTAGGGACAAAGCCTAAGGTGAGGCTGTGATTGAACAGGGCACACAGGTGAGGTGCCAGTTCATTCTGTAGTTCATGTACAACACAACCAGGGATATTGTGAGGTCCCACAGAAGCTGTATTATTGGCTGTTTTAACCTGTGCAGCAGTAATATTGGGTGCCTGGCAATCTACTAGTATTGTGATTGGCCTTGGGGGGGAGAGGGGTAAAGTTAGTACTGAATCTGTCGGCCAGTATACTGGCAATATCTGTTGGCTCGATATAGGAGGTACCATTGTGCAGTAGCTCAGAGCAAATATGAGTATTGCCGTGGAGATTCTTTACATAACTATAGAAGGCCTTGTGGGTGTCTTTACTATCTGCTGCAATTCTTTTTCCATAGCTAGCTTTAGAGGATTTGATGAGGGATCTCAGATTTTGTTGAGGGACTGCACCTTATTCTGAATTAGTTTCCTCCTTCTGTTGTAGAGTTTGTTTATGGCAAGGGCCCACCAGATCGGCTTCCTTTTTTTTGAGGACAGCATCTTGGTTCTATTGTGTATGGCGAGATCCATGCATTTATGTACGTGTTCGTACAGTGCACTGGTGTATGATTCTGTGGTCACGCAACTATTCTCCATTTGCAAGGGTGCCGTGAAGTTAGCCACCTCTGCTTTTAGGAGCTCAAAGTTAGCTTTGGAGAAGTTTTTCATGGTGGTTACCTTTGCGGAGGGGGGGGGGTGTGGATTTCCAAGGTGATTAGTTTGTGGTTGGATCTAACCAGGGAAGAGCTGACTATTGGTGTAGAGCAATGGTCGCCCATGTTAGTAATGATCAGGTCAAGGATGTTGCTACCTCTAATGGGGGTAAGAACGAGCTGGTCCAGGGCATTGGAATTAATGAACTCCAGGAAACGTTGGGCAAGTTTATTGGTACATGAGTAGTTTACCCAGTTAATGGAGGGGTAGTTGACGTTGCCTAGTAAGACAGTGTTACGTTGGATCCTAATATTCTCCAGGGTGCTTAGGAATGTGGAGTGTGAGTCTTGGGATATGGTTGGGGACCTATAGCAGGCTACGATCTGAATCGCTGTCTTATACAACGTTAGTTGCACCTGAAGTATCTCTGATGCGTTATGTTGGGCTACCAGTCTGGAGGTGTGCGCATCCTTTATGAATATGGAAACACCACTGTCTTTGGAGCTTCGGTCCAAGTTCTGGGGCCGAAAGGTGTGGAATGAGCTATAGCCTGGTAGTGCAGAGGTGCTTTCTGCTGCCTTGAACCAGGTCTCTGTTACAGCACAAATGTCGATGTTCTCCATTTTAAAAAGTGCTTAGTGCGAGTGCATTTTGAGATTTAGACTTCTGGCATTGAGCAGCATGCCCATCAGACTGCATTTGTTTGTAGCTGTTACGGTTGTAATTTGGTCTTTGGAACATCGCCTAAAAAAGGCACTATAGGGGAGGCAAGAGCCTTGGCCAGTATCCAGAAGCTAAAGGATGACAGATGCAGGCCATCTCTGGCAAAGCATGCATCGAGGTATGTCAATCATGTCATCCTAGGCAGACAGATACTGGATCCCCTTAGAATGACACCAGAAACTTAACCAGTTGTTGAAATCAATCATTTTCTGCTTGTACTGTGGTATAATTCTGGGTGATGGTAGGATGCTGCTCAGGGCTAGAGTCATACCCACCTGGGGTACATAATCTGAGAGCTCCACCATGTCTCTTTTCATGTAGTCCAGGGAGGTACTTCTCAGGTCATTCACACCCACATGTACAATGACAGAGTCATATTTGTACCTGTTGTTGAGAGACCTGAGTGCGTGTGTTATGTCGCAGATCCTAGCACCTGACAGGCAGCTGACTGTTACTTTTTCCTTAGGGATGCCATATTGATTAAATATTTGCACCTCTAACAATCAAAGTTATTTGAGCTAGGAAAGAGGTCATTATCAGTGAGCATAAGGCAGTTCCAAAACTGCCTATGGATACTGAGTGATACGAGGTTGGCAACAGAAGTGAAACAAGTTGGCTGACCTATCATAAATGTCCAGAGCTTCATGACCAATAAGAAATACCGTTGTACTGCACTTCATATAAAGTTTCTTCAGACTGCGTCTCATTCAAACCACTTCTTGTATTTAACATGAGAGAAGAGTCAGAATCAGAGTACTCAAAGTAAAAGCTTCATACTCTATTAACTCTTAAGTCTCTCTCCTGATCCCTGGTGACATTCACCCTAACCTCAGGATTTTGGAAAGGAATAACTAAAAGTAACTAGCTTACAATTCACTTGAATTAATACCAGCATCATGCAAAAACAATACACGTCTTAAACATACCTGACATTCTCTTTATCAGGCAAATCTTCTAGCAGTCTTAGAAACACTATCTACCAGTCTACAATATCCTTACAGAATAGACCACAAAAGTATTGATGGATTGCCTTCATCCATTGCTTTGGTGACCTTTTTCGAAAAACACTTCTAGAATCCAACCCTTTCCAATAAGACAAAAAGGAAACTAAGGCCTAGTAGAATGTATCTTAACCCTGCCTGAAATTGTCATATTGAGGTGAGTATAGCAAAGGGTAATAGCATTAGACAACCATTTGGAAATAGTCTGATTTGGCTCAGATTGTCCTATTTCTTATCTGCAAAAGAAATGAACACCTGATCTGAGTTCTTGAAAGTTTTAATTTTGTAAAGATAACATCAGAGCTACACGTGGACATCCTTCCTTCCCAGTTTTTATGTTGTGAAAAAAAAGACAGGGAAATGCAATAGCTTGGCCAAAAGTAAACCTGGATACCACTGCAGACATAAAAGAAGGATTAATACTGAAGGAAACCTTATCTTTGTGGAAAATGAGAAAAGGCTGACCCAACACAAGAGTCTGCAACTCACATACTCTTCTTGCAGAAGTCAAAGCAATAAGCAAATCTGTTTTTCATGTTAAGAACCTCAAATCAGCCTGATAAGCTGGTTCAAATGAAGTATGAGTCACTTTTTCCAAAACAAAGGAAGAGTCGCCTGTTTTCTATGAGGGTTGATAAGCAACACCCCTTTTAAAAGCATTGCATCAACAGAAGGGGATCCATGAGCAGACATGCTGAAATAGGCTACAGATATACCTTGATGAAGGAGTAAGACAGGCCAGAGAATAACTCACGCAAATAATGTAGAACCAGAGAAACATTAGTCTTAAAATGTCTTGGTACCAACCAAAAACATCTGTTTCATTTGTTAATATATGATTTTCTAGTAGAGGATTTTCTTCCATCCTTTAATACTTGCTGCATGTCCTCAGAAAATAAGCATCTAAAAGATATTAAGACTCTAATCATTAAGGCAATGAGCTTCAGTCGGGATGCATCAAACATCCCCTGTCTTAGGTCCAGTCTGTGAGGAATTTTGTGGTAATAGCCCTTGGCCAATTCCAAAAGATGTGACAACTACTCTTGCCTTGGCCAGAAGGGATTTACCACAATGATCTTTGAAGAACCATTTTGAATCTTCAGAATGATCCTTAATATTAATGGAAAAGGGTGGAAAAGCGCATTGACTCTTAAAGATGAATTTTGCCAACAGTTTTTTTGTGACCGGAGACAAAAAGATCTAACTGAGGTGCTCCCACATCTGTATCAATTCCTAGAAGACCCCTGATTCAGTTTCCATTCTTGAAGGTTTGTCATGGTCCTGCTCAGCTTGTCTGCCACACACCTGTGCTCTGATGCAATGTAAGATGCCTGTACAGTGAGACTGTGCTGACAAGCTATATCCCAGGCTACCATGGCGAATCTGCAGATAGGGTAAGACCTGTTTTCTCCTTTTATGTACCATACCACCACTGTGTTGGCAGTGCTACCTGTAACAGTCTTGGGGGCCTCAGATAATTGAAAGAGAAGACAGCATTGATGACTGCCAACATCTTTTTCATGCTTCTGTGTTTTGGTGTGTTTCAGAGACCCTCCAGTTTTAATCCCTATAAACAGTGCTACCCAAGCAGTCTGAGATGTTTGTTGGTACAGACTTTGCTAGAGATGGAAGGGAATACAGGACACCTAGACTGAGGTAAATCTGGTCTCTCCACCAAACAATTTCCCTACTCACAAATCCCAAAACTGGAATCTGGAATATCAAGTGATGCTAATGCTGGAGCCATACTGATGTTCGATACCACTGAATTTTTCTCATGTGGAGTCTTGCAACAGGAGTCATAATCATGGATCCCATGAATCCTAATAACCTGAGAAATTCCCTCACTGAGGCCATGGTTGAGTTGAAAAACTCAAGAACAGATGTGCATACAGATCTACTTTTTCCTATGGAAGAAAAGCTCTTTGAACCACTAGAAAACAATCCAGTGAGAAGGAGCTAAACAAGATTTTTTGATGTTCTCCTGGAACCCTTGTCTGTGCTTGACATCTTTCACCCAAGTGAGACATTCCTAACACTTTGAAAAAGACACTGCAAAGATAAGCAAGTCATGTAAATAAGGAAAATGTGAATACCTTGCAGTCTGTAGTAGGTTATCACTGCAGCCAGATGCTTTTATAAGTACCTTTGGAGTTGTAGATAACCCAAAGGGTAATGCATAGAACTGAAAGTGTGATCAAGATACAGAAAACCTTAAAAAACACTGAAATTTGGAACTATGGGAATGTGATGTGTTTTTTTAAATCTAAGGTCACCAAAAGCCTTAGATGTGGCATGAGAGGTAAAGGGTTTTGAAAAGTTAACATTCTGAACTCTGATACTATCACACATTGGTTCAAAAAGAAAAGATCCAGAACTGGTCTTCAAGAATCTGGTTTATTTGGCATCAGAAACATTTCTGAGTAAAAATCTTCTTTTAATTGAGGATCAGGGGCCATTTCTATCAGATGGCGAATGATAAGAGGGAAAAGAGAAGTCTGATCTGGCAGATGAGAAGGAATCTCTTGAAAAAAATGGAGACATTCCTACTGCCATCTGTATCCCTAATGAATCACTTTCAGAACCCATTTCTTTGAAACTATCTGTTGTCAGATTTTTGGGAAGGATTAAAGACTTGTCTGGGTGGAAAAGAAGGATTAAAGACTTGTCAGGGTGGAAAAGGGGGAAAGGATTCTGTAGGCAGTCATTCAGACTTGTCTTTTATTCTGTGGGGTTTCTCCTTTCTTCTTGTAACCCCTTGCCACTGTTTTTTTTTTAATCTTATCAGCAGTTTGGTGTGCCTGCTTAGTTTGCTTTCTGAAAAAGGTTGTAGAGGCAGCAGTAAACCCCTTGGCAAGCTTGGACAAGGAGAGCTGAAAATCTGTGAAATTCCCTGAATCAGCCTGTCTCTCTCACCACATTTTTAAGGTGCTCTGCAGCAGATGGTTCAAAGACTATCTCTCTGTGTAAGAGAGAATTCAATATTTCAGCTTTAACATTTTCAGGGAGGTTTTGTGTATGCCACCAAGCAAACCTTCTCATACAGTTTCAGTAGCAGCAGCCCAGGAAGTGGTATCAGCGAATTGATAAGAACATTTCAATGAGTGGAAGATGCTGGGTGGGCAGACTGGTGTGATGAGGGAGATGATTTCTTTGCGCTATGATACAGAATCAGAATTGCCTAGACATGGAAAGGCCTTGCTGTGTCTAATTATGGTGGCTGCCATAAAAAGCAATTACTAGAAAATGGAAATCAAAATCTAAACCAACTGTATTAGAAGTAGTGAATATAGAATTAAGATCTTTAGAAAAGGATAGGAGCAAACTTCGCAGGAAACACTGGAAACTGTGGGAACAATACATACGGGGGGGGTGAGGTTTAAAAGAAGGCAGGACTTAAATGAGCTTTGTAATGTTGGACTGAGAATGATTGGGTAGATTATAAATGATGTATAATGTTTGCAGCTGGGAGTGTGTAAGTATGGTTTGTGATGTAAAATGCTTGCAGCTAGGATTGTGTCAGTGTGCTTTGTTTTCATTTATATGAATGTATGACTGCTTATGTCATAAGTGATGGTTTAATAAAGATGTTTCTTGTTTAAAAAAAGCACTAGGAATTAAGTAATGTATGTAATGTTGCCATGCTACATGATATACAGCAACATAGGTGAAGTGCAATGTTTACTAATATTAATTTGTTAATACAGTTTGATTACTTTAGTATAAATGTAAATCTGCCTATATCACAAGTGATAATTCAATAAAGGTGTTATAAAAAAAAGCATTTCAATGAGGGGGCGGCCACTTGAAACACAGAAGGAGTAAGATTGCACAAAGTCGTTTTTTCCCCCCTCAGATATGGGAAAAGATGCCAAAATGTTTTTCATGCTCTCAAAAGAGGCAAGCATAAACTTTAACATATCAACTGAGAATTCTAAAAAAAAGAAGTTATGTCTTACCATAACGTTCCATCTGTGTTGTCGATCTTCACTAATCCTTGACTGTGGGGCTCAGTTCCAAGCCTTTGAACTGACTCGGCCGTTTATTTTAGCTCACGCCTTTCAAACTCTCGAGCTAGTTTTTACCTATAATGCGCCTCTAAAATTACCTCAGATCATGTTTGCCCAAAATAATGTGTAGAATATGAACAGCCAAAGCATGCGTTTGAGGGACTTGAGTATGTGACAGTCTGTATGTATTAAAATGTACTGTGTACTGAGAACTTTGAATGAACTCTGAGCAATGGAAAAATACTAAAAACAAGAGTCTGCTTGAAAGCAGGAAATGTGCCTTATATGGAAGTGTGTCCGATTTTCTTTCTCTGCCTAGAGATATGATGATGTGAACTGCCTCATGTTTACAGGTAAACCTTTAATTGGTTAACTGCCCTGTATAATGATCTAATTGGTTCATTTTTATATTTTTGTACTGTCAGCAATATCACCAGAATATAAGCTTGTTTATTCATTTGTTCTGGGAGTCTCCCAGGTGCTTTCCATGAGGCTCTGACACGTGTGTACTGTAGTTAATAAATACCACTGAAAGAGAGAAAGAACTATATTTGTTTTCATTTTCAAGGTAATGTGTAATGTAACAAATGGCAGACAATTAGCAATTAAGAATAAGAGGCCAGATATATGTCCCTAATATGAAGGCAGTTCTGGAAAAATTCGATCCACTAAAAGTGTCAGGCTGGGGGAAGGAGTAGGGGAAAGTCAAGGATTAGTGAAGATCGACAACACAGATGGAACACTATGGTAAGACATAACTTTTTTATCTGATGTTGTCATTCTTCACATAATCCTTGACTGTGGGACAGAGACCCTAGCAACCTGAATCTTGGGAGGTCTCACGGAAGGATATTCCTAAGCACCATCGAACTGAATGATCCTCGTCCTGTAAAGACCTGATCCAATTTGAAATGAGTGATGAAAGTATGAGGAAAAGACCAAGTGGCTGCTGCACAAATATCTAAATAAGCTCTGGCATGAAAAACTGCAGAAGTTCCCACTGCTCCAGTTGACTGGGCTTTTACTGGGCATGAAAGGCAGAGCCCTTTTTATTGCCAGATAAATGTGATACAATATTTGAGCCATTTCACCAAAGTAATCATAGAAATTGGGTTAACTAAAGAAAGCGAGGAAAAAGCAGCAAGCAGTTAGTCAGATATTCTGAAATCCGTCTGTGGACATCAAATGAATGAAGGGAATACTCCCCCTTTATTAGAAAAATTAGGGAAAAGACCAGTAGTTGAAGTGTCTGACTAATATTAGATTCTGAGACTACCATTGGTAAAAAAGATGGATTAGTCCTAAGGGAGACCCTGTCTTTGCAAAATGTTATGTAGGGTGGCTTGCAGGACAAGCCCTGAAGTTCAGACACTCTTCAGGCAGATATAACAGCCACTAAAAATAAAGTTTTCCAAGTCAGAAACTTTAAGTCACAAGTAGCTGATGGTTCAAAAAGAGACAAAGTAAGGGACTAAAGAACTAGTGTTAGATCCCAAGGAGGAAGGGGTTCTTTAAATAGAAGTCTTAACATTAGGACCCCCTTTACCCCCTACAAAATGGCTTTACAAAGTTCGTGTGACATAAGGGATGACCCATCAAACCCCATATGGAAGTTCGAGATTGCCGCTAGATAGACTTTAACTGTTGCAGTACAGGAACCAAATTGATAGAGGTTTGCTAAAAATATCCAAAACTTTATGAACAGAGGTCGAATAAGGATCAAGTTCGTTCTTAAGGGCCCAGCTTGCAAATTTTTCCCATTTACTTTCATACAGTTTCCTAGTTGAAGGTTTGTAATGGGCCACAATGATTTAATGAACAGAAGAGGAAAGGGAAGGATGCCTGGCAATCATGGGAATTGGGGAAGCCACTCTGTGAGCCTGAGATGATGGAGGTTCATATGAACCTTGCCCTCTGGATGAGACAGCAGATCTGGAGTCGGGTCCAGTATCCATGGTTTCCGAAGAAGATGATGCCAAAGGAAGGGAAACCAAACTTGTCGAGGCCAAAATTTTTTATATATATTCTAAACTATGTTGTTTGTCTTTCGGCTTTTTCCCGGTAAGGGGTCGCCACAGTGGAACTCCGGTCCGCTAATGATTGGCAGTAGACTTTTACAAAACGCTGAGGTGCCAGCTCGACGCCCAACCTTCAACAAAGGCACGCCCATTTACGCACGCATGTCTTTCGAATGCTACCCAACCGCGGGGAGGACATGCAGACTCCACACAGAAGGCACTCCCAAGCCCAGCCGAGAATCGAACGGGAGAACCTCTTGCTGTGAGGTAACAACGCTACTGCCGTACCACCGCGGCATCTCATTTAAAATGTGTTGAATATGTAATATCTATCTCCCTGTGAACCTACTGTATTGCTTATTCTATGAATCTTAATAGTTTGTATAATTGTATGATCTATTCCTCTGTAAAATCAATTGTTCGTTTCATATTTTTCTACGCAACTCTTTTGTATCCTTGTTAATATTGTGATTGTTTCTGGAGCTTATCTTCCCGGGTCTCCACTGAAAACGGGCTCCTCGTGGCCCAGCTGGACTTTCCTGGTTATCAAACTGAAATAACAAATAAATAAATAAATAATAAAAAGGGGGCAATGAGGATTACTGAGTTCTCCAACCTCTTGGCTTTCTTTAGAAACTGGGATATCAAGGGAGTTGGGGGAAAGGCATAGAGAAGACCAGGGGGCAATCATGGAGAACAATGTCTCTGGGTGACTCCCCCGGAGTGGGGGCTAGGGCAAAGTAACTGCTGCACTTGTTGTTTAGAGGGAATGCAAAAAGATCGCAGCAAGGTTGGCCCCAGTGATAAAAAATCTCTTTTGCCACCACAGGATTGAGAGACCACTCGTGAGGCACGAGAATGGTTCTGCTCAGTTTGTTTGCTATCACACTGGAGCTCTCCTGAATATGCATTGCTGTGAGAAAGCGGTTGGAAGAAATCGCCCATTGCCAGACTCTGAGGGTTTCTGGACACAATGGGTAAGACTTGGTTCCCCCTCTTTGTTGACATACCAGACTACCAACATGTTGTCCATCTGAATTGCTAATGTTACTACAGGAAGGGCATCCTGAAATGCTTGCAATGCTAACAGCACTGCCCTAATTTCTGGAATACTGATGTGCAAGTTGGCCTCCAGTTGGGACCATGTGCCTTGGACTGTCCTTCCCAGATAATGCCCTACACCCTATATGGGAAGCATCCATGGTCACTATGGCTTGGGTTGCGGAAAGATGAATGGTCGGCCCGAAAGAATTTCACTGGAGTGGAGCCACCACAAAAGTTCCTGTTTGCAGTGATTGGTAATCAAGATGGAGTGAGACACTGGCTGATATATCAGAGACCACTGGGAGGCTAGTAACTATTGTAAGATTCGCATGTGATATCTTGCTAAGGGAACAAGAGTGACTGAGGCTGCCATCGAACCTAATTCTTATAGGACTAATCTGGCTGGAACACTTTTGCTCTGCATAATCTGGCTGACCTGAGATTTGATCCTTTGTAGCCTTTGCAGTGGGAGTGAAGCAATTCCTGCAACTGTGTCCAACAGGGTTCCAATGAATTCTGTGAGGGCTGTAAATTTGACTTTTCATAATTTATTGTGATGTCTAGAGATGCACAGAGATGCAGAGTGTAATCTCCTGCCCGTTATATCTGATGCCTGGTGGTAGTGGTGCAGAGCCAGTTGTCGAGGTATGGAAAAACTTGAAATCCTTTCAGTCTGAGATGAGCTGCTACCACTGCCATGCACTTGGAGAACACCCTGGGGGGCTGAGGGGAGTCCAAAGGGCAGTGCTCTGAATTGGAAATGACTGGCTTCCAGCTAGAAGTGCAGGAACCTCCTGGAGTGTTTGTCCATGTTTATGTGGTAATACGCATCCTGAAGGTCTATACAGCACATCCAATCATCCTTTTCCGTATAGACTGTACCGAGACCATCCGAAATTTGGTTTGCTGTACTGCCTTGTTGAACTGTCTGAGATCCAAAATGGGTCTCCAGTCCCCTGTTTTTTGGGCACTAAAAAGAACCTTGAGCAAAACCCAGATCCTATTTGGTCTGATGGGACTTTTTGGATGAGTCTTTTGTCAAGCAGTTTTTGAATTTCTGCTACTGCTGCTTCCCTGTGATTGCGTGGAACGTCTGGGAGTCTTTTTTGTGGTTTTGGATTTATAGAAAGTGGAATATTGGACATGATTTCTGCACCCATTTGCCCAAAGTTATCAGTTGCCAGGCAGGTTGGTGCAGGGATAATTGTCCTCCGACTGCCTCCAGAAGAAGGCAATCGTGCTTCCATTCAGGAATGCTTGTAGGAAGTACCAGAGAAGGAATCTCTGGACCCCTGGTTCTGCAGACCACTTCTGCCTCTAGGGCAACGTCTTCCATTACTTCCCCCCTGCCCCAGGGAACATCTTTGCCACATGAATCCTGGAAAGCCCCTTGGGATTTTTTAAAACATAGTCTCCCACTTCTCTGGTTCCTAGAGTAAGGCTGTTGAGGAGTTGAGAAACATATGCCTACGGCAGAAAGAATCTTCCCATCTTTCTCACATCAGGCCAGAGTTTCTTTTACCTTAGGACCAAAAAGGGATGATCCGTCAAATGGAGCGCTGACAAATGATGCTTTAAATGGCTCTGCAAAGTCACACAAGTGCATCCAGGAGTGCCTTCTAATAGCTATAACTGAACTCTCCGCTCTTGTCATCCCTTCAGCTGCATGGGCAATCAGCCTCATGGACGAGTAAGAAATTGCCTCAAGGGTGGTGAGCTAAGAAACAACTTTGTTCCATACTTCTTCACCTACTGTTCTGAGAGGGTATCAGAGTGCTCTTTGATTAGATCCCTGTGTAACCTTGTAAAGTGCACCGTGTAGTTCAAGGACTTGAGAGCAAAGGTCGATGAAGTGTAAACGCGCTTCCCAAACCTATCCATAGTCCTAGACTCCTTGTTAGAAGGATGGATAGTTGGACTTTCCTCAACAAGTTCCTTCTTAGTTGCTGCCGCTATCAGCATGGCATCCTTGGGATGCCTTTGGACCAATGTTGCTCTTCTTTGGGGGTGGAAAGGATCCCTTCAGGTCTCCTGGGGATTGGTTCGATGGAGTTGGGCATCTTTCACACCCACTGAAAGATCAATTTAATAAGCTTGTCAGCAGGAGAGATCCAAGAGGTAGAAGGTTGGGCACAAAAAGCCTCCAGGTATATTGACTCGTCCAAAGAAGGCTGTAGGGAAAACCAGCCACCCCTTTGATTCAGGATCTGTATGATGTCTTTGAAGGAAACATCATCAGGGGTGACCTGGGGGAACCTTGCCCATCATCAAAGACAGTATCTTCGGTGAAGGACTCCTCTGGGGAGTCTAGTGCTTCCTCTTGCACTTTTTCTTCACAGGTACTTCCTTGGGGGGGTGTTCCATGGAAGTGTTTGAAGAGGAAACCACCAAAGAGGGGCTTTCCTGGGGCTTTTGTACCCTCTGTCCCGGGGACGAGACCGATTGAAGCTCGGGTCGAGGAGATGTAGAAGTCTAGCCCGACAGGGATGGCAGAGACTGTGAGTCCCCAATGGACAAAGCTTTTTCTATGATTTGGAAGGGCACCCCCCACCCCACCCCACAGAGGGATGGGAGCCCAGAATCGAAACAGACTTCTTTAGAACCCCACACAGAGGAGGCGACCCCCGAAACCAAAGCTTGGGTTGATCCAATGAAAGCCAAAGCACTGAGGGTAATGGAAGGCTCCAAAATTAATGAAGTCGATCCGTGCACCTCGGAACCTGCCAGGCAGTCTTGACTTTGGGAGGCCTCTGGTGCCGATAGCCCGGAAGTAGTCAAGGCAACTCTTGGTTCCGGAGAAGAAGTAGTTACCGTAACTGAGATGGTCAAAGCCAGAAATGTCAGAACCCTGGGCTCCGATGATTCAACAGGAGTTGGAGGAGGAAGAACGGATATAGCCATAACAGTGCTAATGTCCAGTGCTGGTTTGGCTAGGAACCAAAGACAATCCCCTCGCCGTTAGAAGCTGATCCACCAGTCTCATAATGTCTGATTCAGAGAGACTCTTAGTGGACTGAACTGAAGAAGATGAAGGAAACCTCGGGGGTCTCGGATCGACAAAGAGGCTCGGAGGTCTTTCCCTGAATGGGTCTACAGAAGGAAAATATCTATATCTTGTAACAAAAATAACCACTGACTGCTCTGATACCGACGAGTCTCTTGGTGTCGAGGCAGTTGAAGTCAAATCTGAAGTCTTGGTAGGTGCCAAATCTTTTTTGCCATTTGGTGCAGAGGAACTATTCGACACCGAAGGCTGCTTAGAAACCTTTTTAGGTGATTCCGAAGTGCTAGGAACTGAGGGAGGTCACTTCTTGGAAAAAGAGGATGATGATGAAGAAGAACTGGCTTCCATTTTGGACCCAGAAATGGTCTCTTCAAAGTCACCTTTTAGCAGTCCTTTAAGAATAAGTTTATTTCTCCATTCGGTGAGAATCCTAGTGGAGAAACCATGGCATATTGAGCAGTCCTCCTGCAGGTGAACTTTACCTAGGGAATAAACACACCACACATGTCCATCCATGTTGGGCATTTTTCTCTCACATTTCTGGCACCTTTTAAATCCTGAGGTGCCCTTAGATGGCTTGGCTGGGGATTCAGATTTATCAGCCATAATGAAAACAAACATACACTCGCCAGAAAAAAAGGAACAGAGAAAGTTTTTTTTTTTTTAATAACAGGGAAAAGAAAAGAAAATACCAATGATGGTATTTTAGAGAATACCTGAATAGGTGCAAAGAAATACCAACAATGGTACTGAGGAAAGAACTACTAACGGTAGTGAAAGTAGAGTGACGGAGACACACAGACGCATGCTATTAAGATAACGAGAGGAGCAGGTAGAGAAAAAAGACACAAGAGATAAAAGGGAGACTTATAAAAGAGAAAAAGGATATTTTTAAAGAAAAAACTTTAATTATAAGTCAAAGCTCGAGAGTGGTCATACACATCAGACACACAAAGCAGAAAATGTGATCTGGGATAATTTTGAGAGGAGCATTTTGGGTAAAGCCTAGCTCGACAGTTTGGAAGGTGCGAGCTGAAATACACGTCCAAGTTGGATCCGAGGTTCGGAACTGAGCCCCACAGTCAAGGATTATATGAAGATTGACAACATCAGATTAAATGTTCCAGAAAAATAATTTTCCCCTAAATTTATCAAAAGTCTTCCCCTCCTTGTTAGAAGGGGAAGGACTGGCATTAATCAGCATCAGCTAGGTTTACAACAGAAATTACTGCTATGTTTGATTTGAGGTTAGAATATAAAAACTTATAAGAGTGAGGAACTTTAAAACAATCTATCTGCTTTCTTGGGGGCAGAAGACTGACTGTCAGGCAAGTTACAGGTTATAATAAAATCATCCTCCAACACTGGAAGAGCAGGAGGAACTGAAGTAGGTTCAGGATATTCCAATTGTATTAAATCATAATACATCTTAAGAAACAGTGGAATATCATTATGTTCTCACTTGAAACAAATGATCCATTCAGGAAACTGTTTCAGAAAAAGAATATTGTTCCACAGGATGGTCAGAAGTCACACTCATCAGATTCAGAAACCTGATGAGAAAATACAGAAGTTGTCACTTCACAATCACTTTGTGATTCAATATCTTGAAACTCTTCAGAAATTGCAAAATCTTATTTTCTTATAGGTTCATAGGTATTTTACCAGAAACACCAGAAATAGAAGGATTGGGAGCCTGAACTAAACCATGAGCTAAGCCTATTAAATCACTCATGTACAAAGTACCAAAAACAGAAGAAGAGATATGTCTAACATTTTTCTTCTTTTTGTACAGGAAATTCTGAAATAGTAGACTTACTTTTAACAGACAAAACCTCCCTAGGGACATGCATTCCAGTTTGGCTAGGCAGAAAGATATTCCTTGCTCTTTCTTCCAAGTCTGATAGAAGTGTATACCACTAGATTGCAACTTAAAAAAAGTAAAAGCATCAACATCATCTGCATGTATATTCCCCCATGTAATAATGTAGCCACACTTGAAGACACGCTTCATTGGCTATCTTGTCACTACCCCCAATAAACACTAATACTAGGAGACTTTAACATCGACTGGGATTCTTGTTCCAAAGAATCCTCTTCTACCCACATCAAATTGCATGCATTTACACAAACCATTATCACCCCTACCAGACTAGGTAAACCCAACCAAAAAGATAGTATACTCGACTGGGTACTCATAAATAGTAATCCCCGACTGTACACTGCTTGTACCCTCCCCGATGACCTAAGTGACCATCATCTCACTTACATAGTTAAGGATAAAGCCATTACCCCACAACAACCCCTACTCAGAAAAGTCAGGAGCAAAAGAAACTTTGACCCTGACAAATTCCAACTGGAATTTAGCTCTTGCAATTGGTCCATGCTAAAACACCTACCCTTAGAGGAGGCAGTTGCCTATTTTAACAACAAATTTCTTGGAATTCTTGATCTACATGCACTTGCCCGCTCAAAACGTACAAAAGCAAGAACTGCACCATGGCTATCTAAAGAGACAAGACAAAAAATTACCAGCAGAAACAAACTATGGGCTCAATGGCATTCCACAAAAGACCCCCAGGATCATGTAAAATACAGGTATACTAGGAATGAAACAAAAAAATGTAGTCTACAGGACAAAAAACAATTCTACTGCAATTTACAAACAACCAACAAGGACAATCCTCAGAAGTTCTGGGCAGGGCTGAACAATCTACTCCGCCCTGGTAAAACATCCACACCTATCCCTGCTGCCACCATTAATAAATCCCCAGAGGAGGTCTCTGACAATTTTAACCATTTTTTTACAAAACAATTCAACAATTCAAGCTCTAGCTAGACAATTACCTTCTAGCTCCCCTGCCCCTGATACTTCTACCTCTAAAAAACAACTCTCATTCTCCTTCCAACCAGTGTCCACATCTCTTATCTGTAACATGATCAAAAAATTTAAACCTACCACACTCTCCGCTGACCAGCTCCCCGCTGAGTACCTCCAAAAATCAGCTGATGCCATTGCCTAACCAATATCGATACTAATCAATCGTACCATAGCAGAAGCTAACATTCCCACCATCTGGAAAACATCCTACGTAATCCCACTACATAAAGGAAGTTCCTCTATGGAATTCTCCAATTATAGACCTATAGCTATACTTTCTCCACTTGCAAAGATTATGGAAAAATGTATACAAAAACAATTTATGCACCACCTAATCCAAAATCCCCTCATGGCGGATACCCAGCATGGTTTTCATCCACACCATAGCACAACCTCAGCGTTAATGGCTTTTACCAATACCATAAACAATAACCATAACAATAATCACATATCCTCTGCCCTATTCTTGGATCTTTCCAAGGCATTTGACATGGTTGATCACCAACTTCTGGTTCACACCTTGCAAACTTTCCACCTTGATACTAATGCCCTTCTTTGGTTTACATCCTACCTAAATGGAAGACAACAGGCTGTCCTATGGCAGAACAAGCTCTCTAATCTATTACCAAACACCCTTGGAGTACCACAAGGCTCCATATTAGGGCCCCTACTGTTTTCCATCTTTATTAATGACTTGTATACAGTCATATCAAACGTCAGCTGTATCCAATATGCTGATGACTCCACCCTGATTTGCTCAGCTACTTCTCCCACAGACCTGAGGGTCGCTACCCAGTCCACCTTTAATACCATAGAAAATTGGCTCTCTGAACGTAGATTGTTACTAAATCCCAAAAAAACTAAAATGCTGTTATTCTCTCCAACTCATAGGTCTACTGCCTTCACCTTTACCATAAATGCAAAAGATGGGACAATAATTTCCCCTGACCCCTCTACAAAATTACTAGGTGTCATTATTGACAATAACCTAAAGTTTGACCTACATGTAAATCAAACAATCAAGAACATCAATAAAAAACTTGGGTCACTGTATAGAATAAAAGCCTTCCTAACCCCTCCAGCTAAGATGGCTATAGCTCGCTGTCATCTACTCTCAACACTTTTATACGCCTCCCCCCTTCTCTCCAATCTAAACAAATCTGTACTAAATAGACTGTCAACCTGTTACAATCATATTGCCAGGTTTGCCACTGGAATGCCTTTTAAAACACACCACTGCATCAATCTAAAACAGCTTGGGTGGCTAGAACTTCCCAGTCTCATACAATATAACCTGCTGATCATGGCTAACAAAATCCTCTATAACCCAGATAACACACCAGCCCTTCAAAATATTATCACCCCCCATAACAATCCAAGACTGCTTCGATCCTCGAACAAACTTCTAATTCAGACAATCAAAATCAACAACACTGCTGGAGATGCCCTCTTTGCTAACGCTGCAGGCAGAGCTTGGAACTTACTTCCAGGTGATATTACTTTGCTCTCCTCCCTAGGACAATTTAAAACTAAACTCAAACAACATATGGCATTTAACTGGCTTTGCCACTGCAAGAAGCCCAGGTAACGTTCAACATAAATGTGAATAACACAACTAACTATTTATTGTTAATTTTTCTCCTGACTATAACCAGGGGTATCTCATGTCTGTCTATGTATTTGTTGGTAATACTACTTATGTACTCTTGTTTTACTTGTATTATTGTATCTGATAAATTGGAGCTTATCTCCCTGGGCCTCCACTGAAAATGGACATGGCTCCAGTTGGACTATCCCGGTCAACAAATGTAAAATAAAATAAATAAAAATAATAAATAAAGTGGTTCTCCAACAGCCACATAGAAACTGTCTAACAGTTGGGTGACTGCTGTTGCCATTTCTGATTCTTCAAACCATTCCTCTTTTTCCTTAGCTCCCTCTGGTGTAATGTCTACAGCTACCATGGACCATACTATTTGGTAACAGGAAAGCTCTGAACTGCTTGGTGCCTTTTTATTTCTTTAGCTCAGTGCTCCAGCTAAGTTATGGTTTGGGTGCATGGATAGTGCCCTTGTAGCATTGGAAGCTGGCCAACTGTTATATCCTTAGACAGATACAACACATATAACTAAGATTACTGCAGCAGTGGTCAGTATGATGAAGATCATGAGAAACTGGAGTAGGATCAGAAAATTCTAGTTGCAGTAAATAATCATTTTTTTTTAAGATTCAGTGGAATATCATTATGTTCCCACTGAAACAATTGATTAATTCTGGAAATTGTTTCAGAAAAAAAATCCTTCCAAACAACTGTAAGAAGCCATACTTTCCACAGAATCAGAAACCTGAGGATAAAAAACAGAAATTGGCCCTTCACAATCATTTTGTGATTTAAAATCTTGAACCTCCTTAAAAGATGAAGAATTCCTTTTTTACACGAAAAACCAGAAATGGAAAGATCAAGAGCCTGAACTAATCTCTGAGCTAAGTAAAATAAATCACTCCTGTCCAAGGTAACTGAGACAGCAGATCACATACATTTAACTTTTTGCTTTGTTTTGAAAGGAATTTCTGAAGAAGCAGACCTACTTTTGACAGGCAAAACCTCTCTAGGAACTGGCATTCCAGTCTGGCTAGGCAAAAAAGTATTCCCTGCTCCTTCTTCAAAACCAACCATTGCAGTTGTAACTTGCATACTAAAGGTATTCCAACAGAAGCACAGGTTGTGCCCATCTCCCAGTCCATGGTGGTTGCAGATATGACACCAGGGGAAGCCAAGGAAAAAAGATGCACAGTCTGAAAAGCCAGAAACAGCCACAGCAGAGTCAATCATCTGTGATTGAGGCACCTTAGTAGCCTGCTGAATCAGGAAACACTGTTTTCTGTAATGGATATGGGCAACATGTAAATGTATTGCTCATCTCTTCTATAAACTTTGTAGGAATGTACGCTAGTCTTCTAAAGATTATCATGTATCAACAGCTTAGTAAGTACCTGCAAACCTATGATCCTAGGGTAACTTCTGTATTTCTGTGGCTGGAAGAAGGAAGAACCATGGAAATGGAAGTTTGTTCTATGGTAAAGCTGAAAAACATGCCTGATTCTTGGGGAATCCTGGCAGCAGCAGTTGGTGAAAGAGGCAAGTATTAAAAAAGTCAGTTTTTCTACAAAAAAAAAACACAGTGAAGGGCACGTAAAACACTTACTCCAGTCCACAAAATAAAATAAGCCAGGTTTTACAAAGGAAAAAGTAGTTTTAACAACTTTTTTCTTACAAAAGTTAAAAGTAACATTCTTATTTAAAAGTGACTAAAGCCATGTGGCAATCTATAAAAGTACCCTTTCTCACCTTAAAATTATTAATTCCACAGAAAAAAGGTTCACTTTCTCTCATAAAATTAAAAAGTAGAAGTTTTTACATCTGAAGAGGACTTGTCTGCCCAACAATGGAACAGCACTAGCCAACCATAAATCATCGGAAACCTGTGACAGGAGTGCTGTTTGGCAGCAGGAAAGCTCTGAAGGGCTTAACAGCCGAACTACTCTTTTTACCTCAGCTCGCTAACATTGTAGGAGTGTGGAAGGTGTTCTTAAGCTTTGGAAGCTAGCTGTCTGTTATATCCTTGGCAGGATATAACACATACAGGTAAGGCTGCTGCAATAGTGATCAATATGAAGAACATCCAATGTTCAAGGCAAAAAGTCCCCCTCTATAACAGACCAACTTCACTCTTGATTTCTTAAGGCTACAGTTCCCCTCTTTTAAATCCCACAAATCAAGTGCTGTCAATCAATTATCTCACTAATACAGCAAGAAATACACAATGCAATTATATTCTGTTTTCTACCAAACCACTTAAAGAAAACCTAGTAGTTTCAATGTTTCCAATAATTATATTATTTTAGCACCATTCTGAATAGAACCACCAACACTATGTTATTAGATGTGGTGGGAGCCATTAACAGGCCATCGGTATTATGACGGAGTAAGCCTGGTTTGTGTTTCTTTTAATGTGAATTTAAAAGACTGTAAGAAATGTGCCCATCTACATAGTTTTGTGATGTCTTTCTAACTACAACAGCAAGTCATTGTTTGCGGCCAAGGTAAATTCTCATCTGAGAAGGCAGTAATTTAAGAAGATAGTGCCCATCTAACTGCTTTCTTTCAGCAGTCGAATACACTGTCTCTGCTCTACTCAACTTTTTGAGTCAAAAAAACAAATGAGATGGTCTTCCCTCTCAAAGGTCCGTGATAACACTGCCCCTAGGCCATTCTATGATACATTAGTATATAATGCAAAAGACCTACTGAAATCCAGACAGGCTAATATAGGCTCCAACCATAATAAACTCTTCAGCTAATCAAACGCACTGTCTGCCTCTAAAGTCTATTCCACCTTAAAGGGGCATCTTCCCTTTAGTTAAATATGTAACAGGGTAACTTACTGGGGTAACAAAATAGGGTATATGTTTGTTACCTAATACATGAATCCTAATAAACCCTAGAAGCACTCATTTGCTTGATGGTGACAGAAAGAGACTAGCTTCATATTTTTCTTTCTGGGTCCCAGCAATTCTCCTGACAATTACATAACCTAAATATTTTACCGCTTCCGTGCCTAACTTGTTCTTAGAGGCACTGTCAGTTAACATTGCCTAACTCAGAGAAACTAGTACAGTCTGTATTTTAGCTAGATAAAAGTCTCTGTCCTCAGAGTATAACATTACATTATCTAGGTAAAGAGCAGCTTACATGAAGTGAAGTTTTAGGATGTGGTCCATAAGTGCCTAAGTCTCTGAAAAATCAGAGTGGTACAATGTAGCCCAACAAGGTAGGACAGTATACTGGAATACGCTCCTGGTGTTGAAAAACTGTTCAAATGTGGTCAATTATCTTGCCTTCCCCAGCCATTCTATTAGCTCATCAATGCTAGGTACTGGGTAGCTGTCAAATTTCAAAATACTGGTCAGTTTCCTAAAACCATTACAAAATAACACTATGAGTTGCTCCACTTGCCTTCTGTCTCCTCTATTAATCCTACCTTAAGCATTACTTGTCCTTTATCTTTGACTAGTATTCTGTAAGGCTTAAGGTAACCTTTTCTCCTGAACTCTCACAGTATGTTAGCCCTGATAAAATTATTTTGTGTTTCTTCTTTCTGTGATTTGCACAGGTGCTATCGTCCTAAACTGCAGATGCAAATGTCATTTTTTTTCTTCAACAGATCTACTCTAGTATTAGTCTCAGCTATTAAACTAACTAAAGGGGTTTGCACGTATTTATGTGGTTTCATGATATTATTATGGTAAATTTGTTCTGGAGTTTTCTTACAAGTCTGTTTAACCCTGAAGTTTACATCATTACATTTTTTTACTATTTCAAATGGACCCTCTCATTTATACATATATTTTATATTTAAGGTTTCATAATGAAGACACTGACATGTATGTTAATCACTTATGACATCCAGGAAGACCCTACGGTTAAGGAACCCTGGCCCCACTGGACTTATTTTCTCAAAGTAAATGGACTTTTGTGACTACAGACAGCTACCTGGGTCCAATGGTACCCTATGGACGTGGAATCTCCTAAGGTATTTCCATTCTGTGAACTCTGATTTGTGGTAAATAAATATAGATGATTGTGAAGTCTTGAACATGCCGTAAACACGAATATAAAAATGTATCCTATGAGCATAATTGCATTTCATTACCCAGAAGCTATTGTTTGTCATCTGTCTTACCTTTTGATAGTTATCTGTGGCTGCTTGCGGTGCCCCTTCCTTTTGCTGCTGTTGAGTTTGGGATCCTAATGCCAAATTTCCTCCATTCTGCTGCACTAAGCTGAACTCTGACGGCAGTATTAATGCAGTTGTCTACAATGACAAAATATACATAGAATCAGTTTGCTGCTTTCCCCATCAAATTCGCAAACATTGAAAATACATTAAAATACTGTTGTAAAAATAACCTTATCTAAACTGGCCCATTTTATGCTAAAACTGTCATTCCGCGGTAAGGAATTCTTGATATCATTCACATCCGCTCAATATTCTATATATACATTTAATAAGTCATCTAATAATTCTTTGTAAGATAATCTAAAACATTTTATGGCGTCATTGAAGATTCAACTTATTTTGTGAGCCACACTGAAGGCAGAAAGTGCAATGCTTCAATAGAATGATTTCTGGTTTTCGTCTAGTAAGTCTATAATCAACCTGTGATGAATCAGTCATTTTTGGATATTGTTCTACAGAACTGAAAAAGGGCTGGTTTCTTTTTTTGCATTTCAAAGCCATAGTAACAAGGATCATGATCACACAATGATGAAGTAAGTATTCAATGTACGCATGCTACATGACTTGCAGCAGTCAGTCAGCAATGGCAGATTTCTAAAACTTTTCACTAAATTTACTTATTCTACTAGTACTCTTTCATTGGACAAACAACCTATAGCGGTGATATGTGAAGGTTCTTTCAGCAGCAAGTAGTACCTGATTAGATAACTTCAGAAAAATGAAGAAAATCATTTAAATGAACAAACCGGGAGCTGCAGCTGAATGAAGGCAATGCTTAGCTATACTGTACCACAAAATGCACATTCTTCTGACACTGTAGGATACAAAGAACCTAAAACTGAAGACAGGAAAGGAAAAACAAAACAAATGTTTAAATAATTCCTGCACTGTAAATGGTGCATCTCTCTAATTTACTTTATATTTTATACTTCTGATCAAGAACGGTATGCTTAGTAGAACAGGCTGTGAAAGAATTGGGTAGTATCTACTAATGGGATGTGAGACTCAGAAACATATTATATTTGTATGCCTTTATAAGCGCTTCACAATTTTCAAAATAGTCTCTTTTATCAAATATGAAATGAGGTGTCAAAAGAGCAGAGCAGCACACAATTCAGTTGTGGTACACATGGTGTGGTACAGCTTTACCAGAAAGGCTCATCAGACTCTGCTACACTTTGCTGTGAAGGAAAGGTTAGTTTGCTGTTATTTTTTGTATTACTGTATTGCCTTTCTACATTTTGAATACTTTAGTTTGTTTTCTTTACTTTGTGTTTTGCTTGCATTCTGTTTTAAAAGCATATTAAAACTTCAAAAGAGACTACAGCTCTCTCTGTTCTGAGTCAGGCAGAATTTTTTCCCGCCCTCGCACCCATTTAAGTTGTCTTGTTAAATACCACTGTCTTTCTAGTTGCCCGCCTCTTATGTTAATATGACCATATATCTCATTTCTCTCTACTTTCACTGACTTATGTGAGTAATCACAAAATCATCATTTTTGAAATCCCACCCCTTCAATTATTTAAATTTATTGGCCATCCTACAGTATTTCATAGTACCAAAATATAAAAGTGACCACCCCTTTCAATCCATTTTGCTGTTTTAAAAATAGTAACTCTCCACTAAACCTTAACTTTTTAAACAGGTAAAACTCAAGTTACCTACTTTCACATCTAACTTCTCTAGTGCACACTGCAGTGCATTCTTTTCAATCTTACCTTTAAGCATCCCTGTGACTAGCACTTTCTCTAATACCTGCTGGAAAGCACTAGGAAGCCTTAAACTCATACAAACACTGAACTCTCCTTGTTAACAAGGAGAAATTAATAGTAGGCACTAAGCCTATAATTGCAAAAGTACCTTGCTAAGTAAACAGCTCCTATACTTTACAAAGAAAAAAAAAAGCCCCAAACCAAGCATGTCCAAGGGTCAGCTTCCGGTGATTTCTCCTGTCCACCTGGTGAATCTGGGCAGACTGGGGCAATGCAGCAATTGCCTCATGTACACAGACAACCCTCTCCTCCTACCACCCAACACTACAACCTGTGAGAGATGCACTTACATAGCCAAAATGGAAGCAAAGCTCTCTCCATCCAAGATTGTGCTAAACAGTCAAGAGGAGAAGGTTAACACCCACACTACATCTCAAGCAACACATAGCCCTTCTAAACCTGCACCACCAACACACACATATAGCAACACTAAATCCACATATGCAGAGGCCCTTAACTGTAACCTGCCCAAGCAACAAAGACCTCTGAAGCTGAAACGCAAACAAACACCAATCACAACCAATGTGTCACATAGTTCACAACACCAGTGTGCCACCCAGCAACAGCCCCTAAGGCAAGACAATGTACCTAACACTTTAGTCATAGGTGACTCTATAGTCCGGCACACTGATGTCCCTCTCACCAGGTTGAATAAGGAGAAAATTACAGTAAGCTGCCTGTCGGGTGCCAGGATCCGCCACATAACGCATGCACTCAAGTCACTCCACAACAAGTACAAATATGACTCTGTCACTGTCCATGTTGGAGTGAATGACTTGAGACGTACCTCCCTGGACTACATGAAAAGAGACATGGAAGAGCTCTCGGATCATGTGGCCCAGGCAGGTATGACCCTAGCCCTGAGTAGCATCCTGCCTTCGCCCAGAATGATACCACAATATAAGGATAAAATGATTGACTTCAACAATTGGCTAAGCTTATGATGTCATTCAAAGGGGATCCAGTATCTGTCTGCCTGGGATGACATGATTGACAGACCACGATGCTTTGCCAGAGATGGTCTGCACCTGTCGCCCCTGGGATTCAGGTTACTGGCTAAGGCTCTTGCCACCCCTATAGTGCCTTTTAGGCAAACTTCAAAGGACAAAACCACCACCGTAACAGGTACAAGCATGCAAAATCTGAAGGTAATGCTACTCAATGCTAGAAGTCTAAACCTCAAAATGCACTCTCTCGAGGCACTCCTAAAAATGGAGAACATCGATATCTGTGCAGTAACTGAGACCTGGTTCAAGGCTCCAGAGAGCACCCCTGCAATACCAGGCTACAACTCTTACCACACTTTTTGGCCACCAAACCAGGACCAAAACACTAAAAGTGGAGAAGTGTCAATATTCACCAAGGATATTCACACCACCAGGCTAGTTGGCCAACACAATGTGTCTGAAATTCTCGAAGTGCAACTAACACTAGGTAAGACTACAATCCAAATTGTAGCTTGCTACAGATCCCCCACCATACCCCAAGATTCTCACTACACCTTTCTAAACATACTGGAAAATATTAAGATAGAACCAAACAACCTAATACTGGGTGATTTTAACTACCCTGCCATTAACTGGGAAAACTACTCATGTCCCAACACCTTTGCGCAACGGTTCTTGGAATTCATAAATTCCAATGCCCTGGATCAACTAATCCATAGTCCCACCAGGGGCTCCAATATCCTAGACCTGGTCATTACCAACATGGGAAATCAATGCTCCATACCTATGGTCACCCCTCGTTAGTCAGGTCTGACCATAAGCTAATCACCCTTAACATCCACATCCCACCCCACCCCCAGTAAAGAAACCACCATAAAACTTCTCCAAAGCCAACTTCATGCTACTCAAGTCAGAAGTGACAAACTTCATAACACCCATGCAGACGGGAACTGAAAGTTCAACTGCTGAATCCTACACTAAGGCACTGTACGAGCACATCCACTCATGCATGAATCGTGCCATCCCAAATAGAACCAAAATGCTCTCATCCAAAAAAGGAAGCCAATCTGGTGGTCCCCTGCCATAAACAAACTTTACAACAAAAGGAAGAAACTTTTGCAGAAAAGCGGAAAATCCCAGGATGCAAAAAACTCCCTTACTGGCCTCAGTAAGAAACTGAGATGCCTCATAAAATCCTCCAAAGCTAGTTTCGAAAATAAAATTGCCAAAGATTCCAAAGACAACCACAAAGCATTCTATAACTATGTCAAGAATCTAAATGGCAATGCTCAGATCTGCGCTGAGCTAAAACAGAATGGCATTAAATATACTGATCCAAAGGATATTGCCAATATCCTGGCAGATCGATTCAGTGCCAACTTCACCCCCCCTCTCACCCCCTAAATGGCCCATCTCAATACCAGGAGATTGCCAAATTCCAGTAATAACGGCCACACAGGTACAAAACGCACTCTCTAAAGCCAAGAATACAGCATCCATGGGACCAGATGACATCCAAGGGCTGTGTACTACATGAACTACAATATGAACTGGCACCTCACCTAAGTGTCATGTTTAATCATAGCCTCACCTCAGGTTTCGTGCCCACTGAGTGGCGCAGAGCTACAGTTATCCCAATCCACAAGGGGATCCACCTTGGATCCCGGAAACTACCGTCCCATCAGTCTGACAAGCCTTATCTGCAAGGCCATGGAGCGTATTATCATAGAACTTATAAACAAAGACATTGGCAACCTTCAAACACTGGACCCCACCCAGTTTGGGTTTGTGAAGGGCCAATCTTGCCTCCTGAACCTGATTGACTTCTTTGAATCAGTCTCCTGAGCCATGGACAAGGGTAAGGTGGTCCACACAGCCTATCTAGACCTTGCCAAGGCCTTTGACACCATCCCCCACTCTGGAATCATAGATAAACTTACTAAGTTGGGCATTAATCCCTATGTCACCCAATGGGTTGCTAAATAGCTTACTGATAGAACCCACATTGTAAAAGTAGCCGACTCCAAATCCAGCTCCAGACAAGTGACAAGTGGAGTACCTCAGGGTTCAGTCCTGGGGCGGCTCTTGTTTGGCATCTACTTCTCTGAAGTACAGGTCAACACTAAGGGACTCTGGCTAACAAAGTTTGCAGATGACTGCAAACTGGGAGCCATTATTGAATCCCCAAATGATGTGGATACTCTACAAAAGGGCCTTACAGAAACAGATGCTTGGTGCCAGAGCCATGGGCTCAAGCTCAATGCCAAGAAATGTATTGTTATCCCTTTGGGAAAAAACATGTATCCATGAATTACCATATAGGTGGCAGTACAGTAAACACAGAAAGTGTGATAAGAGACTTAGGGACACAGGTGGACAGTGGTCTCACCTTCGATAACCACATCGCCACAACAGTCAAGAAATCCTTCTATGTGGCACACCTCATCACGAAGGGCTTTTCATCCAGAAAAAGGAGGTCATTGTCCCACTGTACTCATCCCTCATTAGACCCATTATAGAATACAACGCCCCATTTGGTATGTACCTCTCAAGACATCTGCAACAACTGGAAAGGCCTCAGAAATACCTCACTAAAAGAATCACAGGCCTAAAGCAGATGCCCTATGCTGACCGCCTTAAAAACTCCAGCTATACTCTGTCGCATATCGCCTACTCAGAGGCGATCTCTGCTTAACATACAAGGCCATGTCAAACCCAGAGCTGTTGGACATGCTACACTTAAAGAAATCCCAATCCCTCAGAGCTACACGCCCAGGGATCTAAACCTTGTCATCACAATAAACAAAACATGCTGGAGGGATAGGTTCCTGACCCAGAGACTCCCCAGACTCTGGAATAGATTGCCCATACATGTCAAGCAGAGTGTCTCTTTGGACCTCTTCAAGAGGAACCTTGACGATTGGATGGGAGAAAGGAAATTCACCCCAGGGATCACGTCAGTCGCCCTGCTAGACAGGGGTCCAGGAAAGTAAATAATGTGGGAAGAAATAGCCAGGGAATTGTTATGGCTAGGCTTGTATAGGCCCTAGGGCTGATAGCTTAGTATCAACCTATGAACCTATGAAAGTACTGCCATTTGCTGAGACGGTATGAACCATAAACACTGCATAATGTCCAAAAGCATGCTCTGTGTACCCCAAAGTCATCTAGGAGTCATTGACATACTGCTACTAAGGTTCATTCATTATAAAGTGCACTTTGTCACTACTTGCTTTGTTTTATGCAGTATATATCATATACGGTGAACAAGAAAGGATAAAAGGTAAGAAAGGGAGCAAATAAATGGAGCATACTCATTCTGACTATCCTATTTCTGCAAGTGACAAAGCAATGTAGGAGTTTTAACAAACAGAATGCTAACTGCTACTGCTATCAGCTCAGGAGTATTTATTTCTAAATGTAAACATAGCATAATGCAAATTAACAATTCCAAAAAGTGCCCATAAATCAACAGGTGCTTCAGCCACAGCAGGGAATATTGCCTTTTCCTTCTATTTACAGACAAATGACTTTAATATATACATTAACATATCTGTATACACACATATGGTTTCCTATCAAATTCTCAACATTTAGAAGGTTGAGTCGAACTGAGCAGACCCTGCCTACCAACAGTCAGAATGCTGAATTCCAACACTGCTGACTGTTCAAACCAGCGCACATTCTGGACCCATGTTAGTGCTTGATCCTGGATCTAGAATGGTAGGGAGTTTCAGCATTTGGTGTATATTTTAGGCATGCTGATTTTCAGCGTGTCGACTTTACTGCATGCCTCAACCTTCCAAGTTACAAGCATTTGATAGGAAACCTGTACACATATACGTTGCAAAGAACTGGATGTCCCTCCAAAACTGATGAAAAGACAAGACAAAAACTGGTCAGGGAGGCTGCCAAGAGACCTACAGCAACACTGAAGGAGCTGCAGTAATTTCTGTGAAGTAGTGGTTGTGTACTACATCTGACAACAATCTCCCATATTCTCCATATGTCTGGGATATGGGGTAGGGTTGCAAGACGGAATCCTTTTCTTACACAGAAAAACATCCAGGCCTGGCTAAAACTTGCAAAACAATGTATCAAGTCTCCCAAAAGCATGTGGGAAAATATGTTATGGTCTGATGAGACCAAGGTTGAACATTTTGGCCACAATTCCAAAAGGTATGTTTGGCGCAAAAACAACACTTTGCATCATTAAAAGAACACCATCCCCACAGTGAGGCATGGTGGTGACAGTATCATGCTTTGGGGTTGCTTTTCTTCACTTGGAACTGGGTCTTTAGTCACGGTGGAAGGAATTATGAACAGTTCCAAATAGCAGTCACGTTTGGCCCAAAACCTTCAGGCATCTGCTGGAAAGCTGAAGATGAAAAGGAATTTCACCTTTCTACATGACAATTACCCCAATCATGCATCCAAATCAACAAAAGAATGGCTCCACCAGAAGAAAATTAAAGTTTTGGAATAGTCTAGCCAGAGCCCAGACCTAAATCCAATAGAAAATCTGTGCGGTAACCTGAAGAGGGCTATGCACAAGAGATGCCCTCGGAATCTGACAGATTTGGAGTGCTTTTGCAAGAAAGAGTGGGCAAATATTGCCAAGTCAAGATGTGCCATGCTGACAGACTCCTACCCAAGAAGGCTGAATGCTGTAATTAAATCAAAAGGTGCTTCAACAAAGTATTAGTTTAAGGGTGTGCACACTTGTGCAACCAGCTTATTGTACGTTTTTTTTTTATTTTTTTATATTTTTTCCCCTAACAGATTTGTTTGTTTTTCGATTGAATTGTACAGGTTATAGGTCACATTAAAGGTGGGAAAAGTTTTGAATTGTTTTATTGTGGTCTCATTTTTTATATCAGAAAAACCTGGAATTTTAACAGGGGTGTGTAAACTTTTTATATCCACTATATTGATATATATATATATATATATATATATATATATATATATATATATATAAACATATGGTTGCACTTCTCACTGTCAAATGGTGACTTTGTCAACAGGGTGAACTGCTGTCTTTCTTTATTGAAAACATTCTTTGTAGGTGCAGATTTTATCAAACAGAGGAATGACAACTGTTCTGTTTTGTGTAGGGGATGTGCTCTGAGATACGATCAAATGTTTAAACAGGGTGGGAATGTATGTGTGAGTGTTTGAGGATTAGAGTTAAAGTAAGAGCTAGGTAAGGTGACAGTTTTAGTGTTTTGTGTTTGGAAGTGAGTGGTAGTGTGCCTGAATATGAGTAGTGGTACTGTTACAGAATGGGTTTTAGCTAGGTGATGTACAGATTTGGGGTTAGGTAGGGGCAGGGTTATCCAAACTTTTTAATAATCTACCTTCCCAGACGAAGTCCTTATGCAAACTACATTTCCCTTACAGTACCATTATTCAGACACAGCTGACCCAATTCAGTAAGGTTACCACTTTGTATACAAGAGGTGTTCTCCTCTCGGTAACCTTTTCTGATTAGAGACAGCCTTACACATTGCTGCAACACAATGAGGTGTAGCACATGGGTGGGCTGTATCTGCAGCCATGCTAAATGGTAATGAGGTATTATGAGGAAGAGGTATATGCTAATAAACCAGGTGCTCTTCCTCATAACTGCCTGTGGTAAGGCATTAATGTAGCCAACCAATTAAGTTAACACAGCTGACCCTGGCTGCTCATGTTAATATCGTCATCATTCTGGTACAGGTAATTGATGGGAAGTTTAGAGGGCAGGTAGTGTTGGTGTGTATGTGTGTGTATGTGCAGGGGTTTGAATTTGTGAGTGTATTTCTGCCTGGGATGTCACTGTATGGGGGTTAGTTTAGGGGGGGGGGTAAAATTTTGTTGGGGAGGGTGGTTATACCCACACTCACCCTAGACTAAGAAGGAAAACCTGCAACATAGAGTTGGGGGATCCTCTAGACATCAGGGATAACTCTACCATCTTGTGCCCTAATGGTACTTAACAAAAACGAGGAAGGGGGGGGACCACTAAACAACAGGGATTATACTTAACATCATGTTTTTAACCTGTAATTATAAACATGCATCATGTGTAACTTAAATGTGGCGCTCGTCTCCTTGGGCCTCCACTAAAAAATGTTTTTCCAAGTCAGATTTTTCCCAGACAATAAAGACAAATAAACACACATGCCTTAATAGCACTTAGGGATAAGGAACCACTAGACACCAAGGATACTCTATATATAGTGTCTTAAAGGCACTACAAAAAGGTAAGATGACATGAATCAGGGAGGGGGGGGACCCATTAGACATCAGGGATAACACTTTACTATCACTGTCTTAATGGCACTTAGATTTGAGAGGAAACACTAGCCACCAGGGATAACTGTTTAGCAATGTGCCTTGCAGGTACTTAAAAAAAAAAAAAAGACAATGTGGGCCTGAGGAAGATCACTAGACACCAATAATACTATGAATAGTGTACCTTAAAGGCAAAAACGGTTCAAACCCTGCACCTTCCCACCTCCCACAGATGAATAAAATCTAAAAAAGGAAAAAATAAATACATTACAAATGAGGGTGGGAAGATTTTGAATCCTGCACCCTCATCACAGGAAATAGCAGCAGTATTAACTCCCTTTCCTAACACTAGGAGTTTTTACCAAATAATGAGGATCTTGGGCATTATGCAAGGCAGGCAACAGTTTGTGAGGTAGAAGTGAAAGAGACAGGGCATATCTACATATACCTCTCAACCTCACAGAGCAAAAAATGTAAACAGAGCCAAAATGAATAATGAGACAAAGATACACAATCAGGGATGGATTTTAATAATTACTCATAAATTTAGAAACTTGTTAGAATAACAGCCTTTGTATTAGCATGAACTTGCTGAATGACATAAAGTCTGAAACTATAATGTCTGGCATTAATGACCAAGTGTAATAATATGTGACTTATGAGAACAGTAACTATTCAACAGGAGACATTAGGGATGTTCTGTGAACTCAGCGACAAGTAAAGGGTATGTGGTGTGTGTGTGTTTGTGTTTTACTGTGTGTTAGTGTATAGGAAAGTGAATAAGAGGGGTGCTGATGCATGGGCCTGTGGTGTTAACTACTGTACAGGCTTCATTCTAGCAGAGTGGAGAACTGCCACTGTCATCCCTTTGCACAAAGATGGTGCCACTACTGACCCTGGAAACTATCACCCCATTAGCTTGACAAGTCTGATCTTAAAGGCCATGCAGCGTATTATTATGGACCTCATAAACAAGGATACAGGCAATCTCCAAGCACTTGACCCCACCCAGTTTGGATTCATCAAGGGCAGATCTTGCCTGTTGAACCTGGTTGACTTTTTTGAGACTGACACCAAGGCACTGGATGAGTAAAGTCAGTACATACAGTTATATTGACTTGCCAAAGCCTTTGATACAATCCCCCACTCGGGGATCATCGGAAAGCTAACACAACTTGGCATAAATCCCTGTCTCATCAGGTTGATGGCCAACTGGCTCACCGATAAGGCCCACAAGGTCAAAATAGGTGCCAAAACCTCCAACAGCAGACACCACCTCCAACAGCAGACATGTCAATAGTGGAGTCCCCAAGGGATCTGTCCTGGGACACCTGTTGTTTGGCATCTACTTCTTGGAGGTCTAGGCAAAGACAAAAGGCCTATGTCTGACCAAGTCTGTGGATGACTGTAAGTTGGGTGCTGTCATTGACTCTCCAAATGATGTTAACATACTTCAAGAGGGTCTCACAGCAACAAATGACTGGTGCCAAAGTCATGGCCTTAAGTTAAACACAAAAAATGTACTAATATACCATTCTGCAAAAACATGGCCCCTACTGATTACCACATCAACTGCTACCCCCTAAGTACACAACCTGTGGGAGAGACCTGGGTACGCAGGTTGACAACAATCTCACATTTCACCATCATGTAGCGGCAGTTGTCTGAAAAGCCTTTTACTTGGTTCATCTCATAAATAAAGGGGTTGCATCCAGAAGAAGGGAGGTTATTACCTCTCTGTACTCCTCCCTCATTAGGCGAATAACTGAGTACAATGCCCCGTTTGGTATGTACCTGCACCAACTGGAAAGGCCACAGAAATACCTCACAAAGAGAATCCATGGCCTCCAACAGCTGTCCTATGTGCACAGGCTGAAATCACTATCACTCTACTACGTATCGTACAGATTGCTCAAAAGTGATCTGTGTCTCACCTTCAAGGCAATCTCAGACCCTACTCTACTAGAGATGCTCCATATCCATAATTCTAACTCCTCATGTATTACCCATTTGAAAGGCTTAAATCTAATATGTGACATTAACAAAACCTGCTAGAGTGACAGGTTTGTCTCCCAGTGGCAGCCCCATCTCTGGAATAGACTCCCCATGCACGTCAAACAAAGTACATTGCTGACTCTCTTCAAGCGCAACCTTGATGAGTTGATGGGAAACTACAAATTTGCCCCAGGGGTTCCACCTGTGTCCCTCACTAACAGGGGTGACAGGTGCTGAATGAGGTTTCTCTTTTGGGATAAACTCTTGGCTAGGCTCGTAAGGGCCCCACGGCCATTAGCCTAGTAATTTCCTATGATCCTATGACTTTCACTCATGGCAGTTAACTGTAATTAAGAGACATGCAAATTAGCCGATAATATGGACTTTCCTCATTATGGCTAATGTGTCTCTGAATCACAAATTACCACATCATGGAAACAGACCCTTTTTTTTCTGCAGCTGTCACCTCCACTGGTCAGGTTGTTTCTGAATCCTCAAGACAGTGTCTGTCTGATAGGGTTCAGGATTTTTTGTTTCTCTGTTTTTTTTTTTTTTTTTTTTTTTTTTTTAGTTGACTGCACACAAAAACTATTTGTTTTCTTTTTGTGATGGTGCAGTTTTGTCCTTTTTTATTTTGTTTGTTTGTTTATTAAAGTGAGTTTCAAAGACAAAAGTTGACTTCTTGTGTGTCAGTGTTCCTGCATGTTCATGTTTGATGATACACTCATATAGATATTTACATAAATAATTATATATTTTTCTTTGTTCACCAGGAAAGGTCCGAGTGGGTTAAAAAAAAAAGTTAAGTACTCACTATAACGTTCCCTCTGTGTTGTACATTTTTATTTTTCCTCAACTGTTGGGTTTGGATCTGATTCTCAGATCCAACTAGGCAGCTTCTTCCAGATCACAGAACACTTAAACTGTCTAGCTCCTTCCTTTTTTCATAATGTCCTTGTCACCTAACATACCTCAGATCTAATTTGCTGCCCACAGACCTACAGAGCAGTGGAAAATAAGGAAAGAACAAAAACTGAAGCACAAACAAGGAACAGAGGTTCCTACAATATCCTTCAATCTTTCCAGGAGTAAAGCAAGGAGGGGGGTTGGTGGGCGTGAAGTTGAGGAAGAATGGCAATGTACAACACAGATGGAACATTATGTTGAGCACTTAACTTTTTTATCTGATGTAGTCATTTTCATTCATTCCTCAACTGTTGGGACAGAGTCCCGATCTACCTAAATCCCAGGAAGACTCTAAGGAAAGCTATTCCGAAGCACAGCTGAGCCCAATATTCCAGATCCAATTTGTAATGAGTAACACAGGTATGAGGATCAGCCCAATTTGCAGCTGCATGGATTGAGTGGAGTGGGCCTTTGGTGGTTTTGGTAAGGACAAATCCACTTTTTCATAAACAAAGGTAATACAATCAGTCATCTGTGGCCAATGTTACTTTAGAAACTAGTCTGCCTAATTTTGAATCGGAAAAAGAAACAAATAATCTTTCGGATTTATTAAAATCTTTGGTTCTGTGCAGATAAAAATGTAACTGTGAACATCAAAAAGATGTAACATATACTCTCCTTTGTTTGAAAAATCTGGAAAGAAGACTGGAAGGTTGATAGCCTGATTAATATTGGATTCTGACACCACCTTTATTAAAAGGGAAGGACTGGTCAGTAAAGAAACCCTGCCTTTGTGAAAAATTAAGTAAGGAGGTTTAGAAGGCAGAACCTGAAATTCATATACTCTCCTGGCAGAGATAACAGCTACTAGAAAAACAGTTTTCTAGGTAAAAAAATTTAGATCAGACTTAGCTGAAGATTCAAATGGGGGGTTGAATCAAGGCCTGAAGCACAACATTTAAATCCCAAGGAGGAGAAGAATCCTTTAAAGGAGGCCTAGGTAAATAGTTTCCTCTGAGAAAGGCTTTGCAAAGCTTGGAGGAAGCTAAGGTACAGTTATTTACTACTACATGAAAGTTGGAAATGGCTGCTAATTGTACTCTGGCAACTGAGGACCTAGCCTCTTCATTAAAAATTGTAGCTAAAAAGTTAAGAACCTTAGGAATCAGTGCTGAAAAGGGATCTAAATTATTTTTCTGTGCCCAAAAAACAAATCTTTTCCATTTATTTTTGTAAATTTTTCTAGTGGAAGCTTTATGGGAAGATAATAGAATATAATGGACTGTGGTGGACAGCCTGACTGTCTAGCAATCAATGGAACCAGAGAAACCATGCGGTCAGCTTGAGAACTGATATGTCTGGACGTGGAAGATCCATGCCTGTCAGGTGAGACAGGAGGTCTGGAGCTGGATCCAAAATCCAGGGCAAGATGTAGAAGATGAGGCCAAAGGAAGGGAAACCAGATCTGACAAAGGCGAGTAAGGGGCAATGAAGATAACTGTGCTCTTTAACCAATATGCTTTCTGGAAACATTTGGAAATGAGGGGTAATGGGGGATAGCCATAAAGGAGACTAGAGGGCCAATCATGAAGCAGAGCATCCCTTGGTGACTCCCCCACTGGGGAATTCAGGGCAAAGAACCTGCTGCATTTGTTGTTGAGGGGAGGTGCAAAAAGATTGCAGCATGGTTGGCCCCATCAACGTTAAATCCATTCTGCCACATTTATGTTGAGTGACCACTCGTGAGACATCAGAACAGACATGCTTAACTTGTATGCAATCACAATGGACTTCCCTGGGATGTGCGCTGGTAGAAGACAGTGACTGGATGAGATCGCCCACTGCCATAGTCTCACAGCTTCTCAAGAAAGAGGTAAGAGCTGATTCCCACTTGTTTATTGATATAACAAACTACCGACATACTGTCCATCTGAATAGCAATAGTCCCGGTTGGGAGAATGCCTTGGAAGGTGTGCAACACTAGGAGGACATCTCTCATCTTCTAGGACACTGGCATGCTTCTAGGTATCTTCGTGGGACCACGTGCCTTGGATCATCCTTCCCAAGAAGTGCCCTCTCACCCAATCTGAGAGGCATCCATGGTCACTGTGGCCTTGGGCTGAAGAAGAACAAATGAATGGCCTTCTTGTATTTGATTGCAGTGGATCTATCAGACTAAGTAAATTTTGCAAGCTCGTGTTATTTTGCCTTGATTGGAGAATGGTTGTTGGAGAATAGATCATTGAGTTGAGAGTGTCCATTGAAGGATTCTCATACAGAATCTTGCCAACGGTACAAAGGTGACTGACTCTGACATGAAGCCCAATCCTTTGAGTATCAGACGGGCTGAAAGAGAAGAACTCTGAATGATTTTTTTGACTTGGAACAGAATTGTCTGAATCTGACACAGAGGGAGAAAAGCTATTTGAGTAACTGTATTGAAAAGATCATCGATGAATTCCAGAGTTTGAGATGGACTGAGTTGAGATTTGTTGTAACTGACAGAAATCCCAAGACGAGAGCACAGCTGGAGTAAGTAGTCCTATGTTTCTGTTAGTTGATGCCTGTTTGAAGCAGTCAGGAGCCAGTCGTCCATGTAACACTTGGAATCTCACCAGTCTCAGTTGAGCTGCAACTACTGCCATGCAGTTGGTAAACACCCTGGGGACTGTAGTGAGACAAAAGGGTAGTGCTCTGAATTTGCTAATGACTGGCTCCCAGCCGGAAGCATAGATATCTTCTGAATCATCTGTTTATTCTGATGTGATAGTATGCATCCTGCAGCTCTGTTGAGCACATCCAGTCGTACTTGTGCAGAAATGTTAGAATGGACTGAACCATGACCATCCAGATCTTTCTATGCTGAACCGATCAATTAAGTTTGCTGAGATCCAAGACTGGTCTCCAATCCCCTGTCTTTTTTGCAACTAAAAAGAATCTTGAATAAGTTTCGGAATCTTCTGGTCTGGGGGACCTCATGGGTGACTCTTTTTTCTAGCAGCTTGTTTATTTCTAGTGCTGCTGCTTCCCTTTAACTGGGTGGAACATCTAGGATATTATTTGATACTGGCTGGGGTGGATGGGAAAAATGGTATTATATAACCTCTGGATATTATCCTCAAAAACCCATGAATCTTTTGTAATTTCTAGCCAGGCTGTCTGGTGCAGGCATATGACCCCCAACTGCCTCCAGGGATGGACAGTCGGGCCTCCTTTTAGGAGTGCTGATAGGATCTGTCAGAGATGGTATTCCTGGATCTTTGATTATGTGGACCACCTTTGCTGTGGGAACAGTGTCTTCCATTTGACTTCCCCTTTCTGTCACTGGGGTAACTGTCTCCATGTGGATCTTGGAAGGATCCCTGGAATTTCTTGAACAACATTTTCCATCTACCTTGTTAGTTCCCAGTAAGGTCTGTTGAGTCGAAAAACATACACTCACGGCAGACAGGGTTTTCCTTTCCTGCTCGCAACTAGAGAGTGTGTCTTTTACTCTGCAGCCAAACAAGGAAGTTCCGTCAAAGGGAGTACTGACGAAAGAAGATTTGAAGGTTCTGCAAAATCAAATAAGCACATCCAGGCATGTCTCCTAATGGAAATGCCTGAAACCACCACCGCATGGGAGATAAGCCTCATGGATAAGTTTGAAATACAGGGTAGCCAACTGTAAGGAAAGAGTACACTCTCTACCATGGAGGATATGGTCCCAGAGAGGGATTTGGAAAGTTCTTTGATCAAATCCCTCTGAAGTCTCGTGAAATGTGCTAAATAATTCAGCGACCTAAGGGCATTTATTGCTGAAGCATAGACATGCTTCTCAAACCTGTGCAGTGCTCTAGACTCCCTGTTGGAGGGGTGGACAGAGGAACTTTGCTCTGCCAGTTCCTTTCTAATGGCCACTGCTATGACTCTGGCATCAACTGGCATTGGTTTACTCCAGTGTAGACGGTCTTTTGTGTAATCTCTTGGGAATAGGCTCAACAGTGTCCAGTTTCTTCCATGTCCATTAAAAGACCAGATCTATAAGATCAATGGTGGGTGGAGTCACCAGTGGGAAGTAGATGGGCCAGACCGGAAAGCCTCCAAAAACATTGATTTCTCTTGGGAAGGGTTACTGAGAGACCAGCCATCTCTTTCTTTTAGGAGTTCTAATGTCTCCAAAAGAGACATCATCGGGTGGTTATCTAGAGGACCCTTCCCCTTCATCAAAGTCAGTCTCCTCAGTGACAGACTCTTCTGGAAAGTCTAAATGCCTCCTTTTGCACTTCCTCTTCTGAGGTATCTCCTCTTTGGGGTGCTCTGGGGAAGTACTGGAAGAGATAACGATACCCTGCTGGGTAGCCTGGAGACTGGTTCAGGCTAGCTGTCCTAGTGGAATGGATGGCTGAGGCTCTGGATGTAAAATCGAATGGGATTGGGAGGTCAGAGCCGAGGATGGTAGAGAAGTCTGAACTCCAGGAATAGAAAAGGGTCTCTACACTACCTCGAAAGCAAACTGCCTAGGAGAAGCAGAAAAAGGGATAAAGGGAGGCAAAAACAACAGATATAATAAATATAATAAGTGTTACAAGAATGGTAAAAGAACAGCAACAGCTAAACTCATTAACTTTTGAAAACCTACACTCGAGAGTTGTGATCTACGTCTAAACGCTATGGCGCAAATGAGATCTGAGGTATGTCAGGTGACTAGGGCATTACCAAAAAAGAGAGAAGCTTGAGAGTTCAAGTGTTCTACGATCTGGAAAAAGCATCCAAGTCAGATCTGAGGATCGGGTCCAAACCCAACAGTTGAGGAATGAATGAAAATGACAACATCAGATCTTATTTTTAGTGGAGGCCCGGGGAGAAAAGCTGCCACGTTTAAGTTACACATGACGCACATTTAAAATTGCAAGGTAAATCATCCCTGCATGAGCTTATTTACATGATTTTAAAATATTTCTTACACGGACATAACATTTTAACAGAAAAAGTGAGAAATTAACATACATTGACTAATTACTGAATAGAAGAATAAAATACAATAATAGTTAAAATATTCATAGCATGATGGCTGCAGGGTTCATAGGTAGGTACTAGGCTATCGGCCCAAGGGCCTACGTAAGCCTAGCCAACAAGGTTCCCTGGCTTACACCACTCAAGAAAGTTATTTTCCTGTGCCACTGTCGAGCAGAGACACAGAAGTGATCCCCGGGGTGTATTTCCTATTTCTCATCCACTCATCAAGATTTTTCCTTGAAGAGTACGAATGAAGAACTTTGCTTGACATAGATGGGTAGCCTGTTCCCGAGTATGGGAAGTCTTTGGGACAGGAATCTATCCCTCCAGCATGTCCCGTTTATTGTGGTGACAAGGTTTAGATCCCTAGAGCGTGTAGCTCGGAGGGATTGGGATTTCTTTAGGTGTAGCATGTCCAACAGCTCTGGGTTTGACATAGCTTTATATGTTAGGCAGAGATCACCTCGGAGTAGGCGATATGCTACGGAGTAAAGCTGGAGTTTTTTGAGGTGGTCAGTTTAGGGCATTTGTTTGAGGCCAGTAATCCTCTTTGTGAGGTACATCTGTGGCCTGTCCAGCTGCTGCAGATGTCTTGTGAGGTACATTCCAAAAGGGGTGTTATACTCTATAATGGGTCTAATGAATGTCGAGTAGAGGGGAACAATGACCTCTTTTTTTCCTTGATGAGAACCCTTTTATGATGAGGTGTGCCATGTAGAAGGACTTCATGACTACTGTGGCGATGTGACTGTCAAAGGAGAGACTACTGTCCACCTGGGTCCCAAGGTCTTTTATCACGCATTCGGTGTTAAGTAGATTGCTGCCTATGTGGTAGTTCATGGGTACAGAGTTTTTACCAAAGGGGATGACACTGCACTTTTTGGCATTGAGCTTGAGGCCATGGCTCTGACACCAGGCATCTGTCTCAGACAGGCCCTTCTGTAGGATGTCCACATCATTTGGGGACTTGACTATGGCTCCTAGTTTGCAGTCATCTGCGAACTTCGTTAGCCAGAGGCCTTCTGTGTTAGCCTGTACTTCAGAGAAGTAGATACCAAACAGGAGAGGTCCCAGGACAGAACCCTGTGGTATTCCACTTGTCACTGCTTTGAGGTCAGATTTGGAGTCTGCAACTTTTACAGTGTGGGTTCTGTCAGTGAGCCAGTTGGCAATCCATCTTGTGACGTAGGGGTTTATACCTAGTTTAGTGAGTTTAGCTATAATTCCAGAATGGGGGATGGTGTTGAAAGCCTTGGCGAGGTCAAGATAGGCTGTGTGAACCACCTTACCCTCATCCACGGCTTTGGTGAGTGCCTCAAAGAAGTCGATCAGGTTCAGGAGGCATGATCTACCTTTCACAAACCCGAACTGGGTGGGATCCAGAGTTTGAAGGTTACCAATATCTTTGTTTATGAGTTCCATGATGATACGTTCCATGGCCTTGCAGACCAGGCTCGTCAGGCTAATAGGTCAATAGTTCCCGGGATCAGTGGTGGCTCCCCCATTGTGGAGTGGGATAACTGTTGCTGTACGCCATTCAGTGGGCACAAAGCCTGATGCGAGTATATTATTGAACATGGTGCTTAAGTGGGGAGCCAGTTCATTCTGAAGTTTGTGTAAAATGCAGCCTGGGATGTTGTCCAGTCCCATGGATGCTGTGTCTTTGGCTTTAGAGAGTGCAGCTTTTACCTGCGTAGTTGTGATTACAGGGACTCTGCATTCTTCCTCTACAGATATGGGCCCTTTAGGGGGTGAGAGGGGGGTAAAGTTAGCACTGAACCTATCTGCCAGGATGTTGGCAATATCAGTTGGTTCTGTAATTTTCTTGCCTTTGTGCTGTAACTCAGAGCAGATCTGGGTGTTGCCATCAAGATTCTTGACATAGCTATAGAATGCTTTGTGGTTGTCCTTGGAATTTGTGGCGATTTTGTTTTCGTAGCTATCATTGGAGGATCATATAAGGGATCTCAGCTTCTTACTGAGGCTGACGCTCCTCCACTCATGGGATTTTACTCTCTTTTGCAACAGTTTCTTCCTTCTGTTGTACAGTTTGTTGATGGCAGGGGACCACCAGATTGGCTTCCTTTTTTTGGAGGATAGCATCTTGGTTCTGTTTGGGATAGAACGATCCATGCACTCGTGTAAGTGTTTATAGAGTGCATTTGTGCAGGATTCAGCAGTTGTAACTGTATTGTCCATCTGCATGGGTATCATGAAGTTCACCACTTCTGTCTTAAGAAGCATGAAGTTAGCTTTGGAGAACATTTTTACTGTGGTTTCCTTAATGGGGGGTGGGGGCGGGATGTGGATATCAAGGGTGATTAGCTTACGGGCGGATTGGACCAACGAGGTGTCGACTTCAGGTGTGTAACACCGTTCACTCATGTTGGTAATGACTAGGTCTAGGATATTGTTGCCCCTGGTGGGGGTGTGGATAAGTTGATCCAGGGCATTGGAGTTTATGAATTCCAGAAAGTGTTGAGCTAAGGAGTTGGTACACGAGTAGTTTTCCCAGTTAATGGTGGGGTAGTTGAAGTCGCCCATTATTAGGGTGTTTGGTTGAACCCTAATATTTTCCAGTACATCAAGAAAAGAGGAATGGGAATCCTGGGGCATGGTGGGGGATCTGTAGCAAGCTACAATTTGGATTGCAGTTTTGCCCAGAGTTAGTTGCACTTGGATAACCTCGGATGCATTATGCTGTGCAACTAGCCTGGAGGTGTGGATATCCTTAATGAATATGGACACACCCCTGCCTTTGGTGTTTCGGTCCAGGTTACATGGCTGAAAAGTGTGGTATGAGTTACAGCCTGGCAGTGCAGGGGTGCTCTCTGGAGCCTTGAACCAGGTCTCAGTCACTGCACAGATATAGATGTTCTCCATTTTAAGGAGTGCCTCGAGTGAGTACATTTTGAGATTTAAACGTCTAGCATTGAGTAGCATTACCCTCAGTTTTTGCTTGCCTGTTCCTGTTATGGTGGTGAATTTATTTGAACCTTGCCTAAAAAAGGCACTATAGGGGCAGCAAGAGCCTTAGCCAGTATCTGGAATCCCAGGGGCGACAGGTGCAGGCCATCTGTGGCAAAGCATTGTGGTCTGTTGACCATGTCATCCCAAGCAGACAGATACTGGATCCCCTTAGAATGACACCAGAAGCTTAGCCAATTGTTGAAGTCAATCATTTTGTCCTTGTACTGCGGTATCATTCTGGGCGATGGCAGAATGTTACTCAGGGCTAGGGTCATACCTGCCTGGGCTACAAGATCAAAGAGCTCTTCCATGTCTCTTTTCATGTAGTCCAGGGAGGTACGTCTCATGTCATTCACACCAACATGGACAATGACAGAGTCATATTTGTACTTGTTGTGGAGTGACCTGAGTGCATGGGTTATGTGGCGAAAATATCAAACTGTGTTTTTTTGAGGTTAGTAATAATTTGCAGACAGGCAAGTAGTAATTTAGCTTAAAAACTGATGAAAAGAGATTTAAAATGACAAATTATTGAAATGAGCAGGAGGATAAATGCACAGACGAGGAAAGAATAGTTGTCTAAAATCTTACCATAACCACAGATGCCCTTCTCTTCTATGTTGCTGTATTCTTCGCATATGGGTTGTATTTCACCCAATAACCCAATGTCTGGCCAGTATACAAAAGCTTCATGCCACTGCATGTACACGGGACATCACACATAGGCTGAGGGAACATCCGCACGTACAATCCTCAGAAAGGTGGCTCCATGAGGAAACTAGAAAATGCTCAAAGGCCAGTCATCCAATAAATGAGCAAGATGTAGGGGGAAGTCAGGTTGGATGGAATACTGCAACATAGAAGAGAAGGACATCTACGGTTATGGTAAGATTTTACACAACTATTCTATGTCCTTCTATTCAATGTTGCAGTATTCTTCATATATGGGTGAGTGCAAAGGCTGGAATGGGACTCAGGAAGGAGGAATAATATATAGCAAAAATAGAAGGACCCATTTTGCAGAAAACCATGCAGGACTGCTCTGCAAAACCTGCCCTGGCCCTGGAAATATTATCTAGCTTGTAATGTTTAGTGAATGTATGAACTGATGTCCAAGTGGCAGCTTTCAAAATGGATTGTGTCCAGACCCTCAAAGAAAGTCCCGAGGATGCAACTTCTCTAGTGGAGTGGGCTTTCACAGACGATAAGGATTTTTCATGAAGCTGATAACAATGTACAACCAAGAAGAGATAGTTTGCTTAGAAATAGGCAACCTCAGAGCTCTTGGATGAAAGGACACAAAAAGTCTATCAGATTTCCTAATAGACTGTTTTGTCCAGATAAAATCTAAGCTGTCTATGTACATTGGGGCAATGCAAAATCCTCTCAGTAGGAGATTGATTACGGAGACAGAAAAAAGTATGCAACTGAACAGTCTGATTTAAAGACAGGTCATTAACCACTTTTGGCATAAAAGAAGGCTTAGTTCTCAAAGAAACCCTATGCTTATGGAAAACTAGAAATGATGGCGAAGCCATTAATGCCTGGATATCAGAAACCCTTCTAACAAAGGTAATGGCTACCAGAAGTGCTGTTTTCAAAGTAGAAATGTTAAGAAAAGCCGAAACAGCTGGTTCAAAGGAAGCCTGAGTCAACTTCTCTAGGGCAAAATTAAAATCCCAAGGAGGCAGAACTGGTTTCCTGGGAGGATTCATGTGCAGGAAGCCTTTCAAGAAAAGCTTAACTTCCAACCTAAAAGCCAATGGAGGGATCAATGGGAGGCAAGCAGATAAAGCAGAGCAGTGGACCTTAACAGAAGAATAAGAGGGACCACTGTTAAGTAACTCACACAGATAAGATAAAAGCAAAGGAATATCTGCCCTAAGAGGGTCCTTTTTCACTTTTTGGCAACAAATACATTTTTCAGCACAAGCACCTGTACAAATCAGTTTGACATTCAAATAACATAATTCTTTACAAAATTCCAGCTAGCTGTGCTGGCATATGTTACACATCTATTGCCTAATTCTCCTGGCTTTTTTGTCATTTAGCTGCCTAAAGACAACTGCATAAATAACTGGGAAACCAGAAGAGAGAGGGGTAAGTGAGGTCTAGAGTTGCAAGTTCAGAAATGAGCTTTTGGTAGGACACTGTGTCAAATGCTTTGGAAAGGTCATGGAAACGTGAAGCAACAAGGTTGCCCTCATTTCTGTATTGGTTTATGATGTTGGCAAAGTAGAGGAGGGCAGTAGTAGCAGTACTGTGGTTGGGCCAGAAACCATGCTGGGTGTTGGAGAAGAGGTTGTGTTTAGTTATATGTTTCATAAGCTGAGAGTGAAAACACTTCTTGAGGATTTTTGAGATGGGAGATAGGATAGCAATAGGGTTATAGTTTATTACCTCTGCTGAAGTACCTCCGTTGGAAAAGGAGGGCATAATAATGGATTTTTTCCAGATGGATGGGACAAAGTTTTCAGTTCCTGACCAGTTGATCAGAAGGGAGACAAAGAAGGCTATTGCTTCTGCACCTATTTTGAGGAACTCAGTGGTGAAGTTATGGCTGATGTTGAGACAGCTTGAAAACTAAAAAGACAGTGTTTTGTTTTCAAGAATTGATGGAAGTTGAAGGTGTGAAGTGAGATGGTTATTAACTTGTGACAGAAATGACTGGATAAATTGAGTGCTGAACTGAGTGGCAATGAACTCTTTGTTCTTAGAGTAGAAGAATAAGGTGTAGTAGTATCGCTATGGTTTAACAGTTTATTTAGTGAGGACCAAAAAAGTTTGGGGTTATTTTCGTGCTTTTGCTAGAGATAACTGTAGTATGATTTCTTGTCAGATTTAACAAGGGTCTTTGTACGGTTTATGAGATGCAAATGCACTGATACGATCCAATAAACTCTTCACAATGGGAGTCCAAAAAATCTTCTGCGTTCAATGAATAGATTTCTTTATTGTAATACAAAATAAACGAACTGCACGAACGGAAAACAGTGTAAATCAAGCGCTTTCACCCGTTATTTATTACATTTATTACAATTATTATGATTATAACATATTTATTTAATAAATAAATGATCAATAATTTTCTATTTATATTTATTGCAGGCGATGTTCGTTACAAAACATTCTATTATTATGAATTATTTATAGTTCACTGGATGCACATAAAAAGCATTTCCAGTGGTCTAAACCAATCAAAGTACACATTACATTAACACAGGTTCTTTGCTATAACAAAATGAATTTTTGTATTAAACTACGCTATTTCACATTTTTTTAATACTTTTTACTGCCTTTTATAGCATCTAGTTGTTGAATGTAAGTAAGGATTGGTTTGTTTCAATAACAATTATGTTCACCAGGATTTACTTTATGGTGAGCAATTCACAAAGTTAATTATTTTAACTTTTATATTATATTTTTTAACAACCCTGAGCACGAGGACTTGTGCCCGTTTTATGTATTCAACAACACACAATATGCATTTTAATCAAAATGTATCTTGATTAGATTGTGAATCAAATTGTTATATTTATTTTCATTACATGGAATAACATCTGCAAGTTTTTTGGTTTTAAAAATATGATTTGAAGCACGTAGCACTTTAAATAGAACTGTTTAATTTAAAAGCCATTAACGGTTCCTTAATTGTTTGATTTCTGAATTGAGGGTGTGATATAAGCACACCGGTTATGCTTGTGGTTCATCTTGAAAAAGCCTGTCATAGTACGGGTGAAAGTGCTTGATTTACACTGTTTTCTGTTCGTGCAGTTCGTTTATTTTGTATTACAATAAAGAAATCTATTCATTGAACGCAGAAGATTTTTTGGACTCCCATTGTGAAGAGTTTATTGGATCGTATCAGTGCATTTGCTTTTCTTTCTTTGGCTTTTTGGGACCTAGTTTGTTTTACAGTTTTTTACGGTTTATGAGATATCTACAATTTTGTTAGGTGTGACGCCCCACCACTAACCAAGTAATCAAGGAGCCTTAATCCTCACCACTGGCAACAGTGGGGGATGTACACACTAAGAGGATGGCAAGTACACACCCAGTAAAGTGCAATTTCCCTTAAGAGCACACAGAGACCACAGTCAGTCTGGGGCTGGTGCCTCCCTGTTTCTCCAGATCCCCAGTAAGACTCCCCACTTGCACAGCTATAGAGTTGAGATCTGAGGTGAGTGGCCAAGCCAAGACCTCTAGCACCCTCTCTGTCCAACCAGTCCTTCGTGTCCCTGCTCAAGTAGCTGACACACACACACTCTTTGAGATTTGATTTACACACAAACACACACACACACACACACACACACACACACACACACACACACACACAAACACACCTGGGGAAGGCTGGCACAGGTTTACTAGCTATGCCCCCTTTTGCCCAGACTACAAGATAGTTTTGACTGCTACCAACCACTCTTTATCAGCTACTTTAAGGCCCTTAACAAAGGGTGTCCAATCTTACTGTGTAATGTTACTATTAATCCAAATGGTAGTTTGACCAAGAGCAAGGCTATTAGGAGTGGCCCACAGTGTCACCAAATAAATATACAAGTACTCCCAGAACTTAAATATGTCTCATAAATATCAGCCACAATGAAAGGTTTAAATATATTTATAATAAATAATAAAAGAACAAGAAAATCCGCAGAGTTCAAAATCACAGAAAATACTTAAAACAACATTGCAGGACAGTCTCAAATAAATAAAGAAAACATATAAGCTACACTTTTCACTTTATTCCTGTTTGTATCTAAGAGAAATTACTGTACCCTAGTTAACTTACTTTCAGAGGCAGACAAGACAGATGTGGTGAGTGGGGTTTCCAGCTGATGCTGTCAGGTCAAAGACAAAATACAAAATGCACAGTCTCTCTCTCTCTCTCTCTCTCTCTCAGAGAGTTCTTAAATTAATATTTCAAATATTATTGCTGGGGTAGCTGGCAGCATGACATCACTTCTTGTCATCTGACTATCAGTTTCCAGGCTCACAATCATTGATTTTAGCATATACCTGCAAAAACACATAGACCTTAGATCTTTTGACAAATGGTGAAAGTCGTAAAATAATTTACATTCCTCCACATTTAGACAATATGAAAAGCTTCTAGTTTTAGACATTATGTCTCCTGTTGCACTGAAACTGAAAGCTAACATCTCTTTTATTACGTGGTTTTAAAGTAATTTAAGTTTTCAGCTATTCTTTTGAAGTTAACTTCTTGTGTTTCAGTCACCATTATTAAAATACATATACATCTAAACAGTTACAATAGTATATATTTATTTATTTATTTTTATTTATTGTAGTTGGTTTACCAGGATAGTCCATTGGGCCATAATGAACCCGTTTTCAATGGAGTCCTGGGGAGAAAAGCTCCAAAAAATATATTTTTGTAATTTTGAACATACATTCTTAGATACAAACAAAGTTTAACAATAGGTACAACAGTTAAAGATAAAGCAATATCAAGTAGTACAGCAAGTGTGCATTTAAAATACATTGCAGGAAAATGAATTAACTATTTAACATGGGCTTATCCATTTATGCAGAGTAGATTAAGAGAACAGGTTACTAGAAAGGAAGAGGAGGTACAATGACTTGGAGAAGTGGGGGAAGAGGAGGGATATGGAGTCAATTATTTATATGGACTTGTCTGGTTGATTAAAGATGTGAGCAGAGCCTGGAGTAGGTGAAGAGTGTTTATGTAGGGTGGGAGCAGGAGCATTCCCAATGTGATGTCAGGTGTGTATGAAGGGATTTTTTGAAAGCAGTGTGATTAGAGGTGGTGCGGATGAGTGGGGGAAGGGAGTTCCAGAGGCGATCTAGGTTGAAGGATAGAAGGTTTTTGCCTGGAGGATGTGTAGGTTTATGTACTTTGAGTAGGTTTTGATTGTTTGATCTTAATACTCTATTGGGTAGGTGCATATTAAAAGCAGAAGATAGGGAAGGACAGAGGGAGGGATTAAGGATAAGCTTGTGGGCTAGAGTTAGTTGTGTGTAAGTTAGTTGATTAGGAAGCTCTAGCCATTTTAGTTTCTGGAGGGAAACACAGTGGTGGGTATAAGACTTGTGGCTAGTGGCGAATTTTGCAATTTTATTGTAGCAAGAGGAAAGTTGTTTTTTGAGAGAGGATTTAATGTTAGTTAGGAGTGGGGCGCCATAGAGAAGGGAGGGGATAAGGAAGGATGTAGCGAGAGTTGTTCTAGTGGCAGAGGTGAGGTATGCATTTTGTCTATAAAGCATACCAAGTTTTTGATGGGTCTTTTTGATGTTTTTTTGTAGGTGAGAGGTAAATTTAAGTTGGTTGTCAATTTGTACCCCTAGTAGTTTGGTGTCTGACACCAATTCTAGGGGTGAGTTATTCTGGCTAATGATTGAAAATGTATTCATATTGAGAGAAGTAGCTTTAGAGGGAGTAAAGATCATAAGTTTGGTCTTGGAGGCATTAAGGGCAAGATGGTTTTTTAACATCCATTGCTCTGTTGTGGAGAAAGCATCCTGAGTTAGTTTTTGAAGTGTAGTGATGGAGGTGGCTGAGCAGATGATTGTTGAATCATCTGCATATTGGATGATTTTTGAGAAAGGGAGTGATTTGTGAAAGTCATTTATAAATATGTTGAAGAGAACAGGACCGAGAATGGAGCCTTGTGGAACACCTGTGGGGGTACTAAGAAATGAGGAGGTAGTTTTTTTCCATTTTACTGCTTGATTTCGGTTGGATAGGTAACTAGAGAACCAATTCAAGGAGGAAGAAGAAAGGTTAAGTTCAGAGAGCTTAGTAATGAGTAGGCTATGTGAGATGGTATCGAAGGCTTTGGAGAGGTCTAGCAGCAATGTAGAAACAATTAAGCCAGAATCACGAGCTCTATTTACTGTTTCTAGGAAGGAAAGGAGGGCAGTCATTGTGCTGTGGTTGGGTCTGAAGCCATGTTGTGTGGGAGATATAAGGTGGTTGTCTAGGAGATGAGGAAGAAGTTGAAGTTGAACACATTTTTCTAGGATTTTTGAAATAGGGGACAGGATGGCTATGGGACGAAAGTTAGTGACGTTGTTGTTGCCCCCTTTGTGGAGTGGAATAATATAAGCCTGTTTCCAGATTTGGGGAACTGTGCATTCTTTTAGGGAGCGGTTGATTAGGATGCTAATAGGATATGCAAGTCTTTCAGTAGCTATACTGAGAAAGTAGGAAGGTATGTTATCAGGGGCGTTGGTACCAGGTTTCAGTTTGAGAAGGAGTTTCTTTATAGTAGATGTTGGTACGGGAGAAAAAGAGAGGGGAGTGGGGTTGGGAGAGGGAGAGTTGGAGGGTGGAGGTGTTTGGGGTAAAGGTTGGGTAGCAGAAGAGGCGGAGGAGTTAGAGGAAGGGAAGCAGGGAGTAGAATTTTGGAAGGATAGAGTGTGAGTGGGGGGAGTGGAATTTGGGAAGGATAATGAGTGAGTGGGGGGGTGATGGGATGCTTGAGGGTATGGTGGAGTTGGAGAAAGAAGAGGTCAGTTTGGCAATAGAGTCAATAAAAAATGAGTTAAACTGGGTGGCCAGGTCTAATTCCGAGGCTTTCGGGTCTGGGGTGGGAGTATCTGGACTACTAGGGTGAAGGAGACTAGAGATCCCTTTCCAGAATTTTTGAGGGTTGTTTTTATTTTGGTTTTGGAGTGTAGAAAAATAGCTTCGTCTATCAGAAGTGATGAGTTTCTTTACTTTATTTCGAAGCATTTTATATTCGTTAAGGAGCAGATTTGTCTTAATTTTTTGGTAGCGTGCCCAGACTTTATCTCTTTGTCTCATAATGGCAAGAGTATGTTTGGATAGCCAGGGGGCTGACTTTGTTTTTATTCTCTTAGTCCTTAGGGAGCTTGAGAGTCGAGTAATTGCAAGAATGTTGTATTAAAGTGTGACACTGCCATGTCTAGGGTAATGTTTTTAGACAATTCCAATTAATTGTTTGTAAGGAATTTATGAAGATAGTTGGGTTGAATTTTTTGTGGTCTCGGATAGTTATATAGTTGTGGGTTTGTTGAAGGATAGTGGGTAGTCGGTTAGTGAAAATGGGTAGGTGATCACTAAGAGAGTCTGGAAGGGTGCCACTGTTGGAGAAATAGTGAGGATGGGAGACAAAGATCCAATCCAGTATACTTCCACTGGAGAGGTTTTTTATGGGCGAGTTACTGAATTGATTAGTTGAGAGAAGTTGTATAGGTTAATATTTATGGAGTTTGTTGGAGATTGTATACAGGTCCAATTGATGTTTACATCTCCTAGGATTATGGTTTCATTACTAATGTTACTAGAGATCCAGGAGAGGATAAGTTCAAGAGTGGAGATATTATCACCTGGGGTATATAAAGGGATGCTAAACAAATGTGTTTGTGATCGTTGATTTGTAGTAGAGTAAGGAGAAGTTCAGCATTGTTAAAGTGTGGAGTAGGTTTATTGTAGGGAGTGACTGCTAGGAGGATGAATATATGAGGGCTACCCCACCTCCCTTTTTGAGAGGTCTGTCTTTCCTGATGATGGAGTAGTTTGGGGAATAATCTCAGAGTCATTTATATGAGGTTTTAACCAGGTTTCAGAAATAGACAGGATATCAGGTTTATTGTGTATGAGCCATGCGTGGAGGTTTGGGACTTTATTTACTATACTTTGGGAATTTAAGGAAGTAAATAATAGGGATTTATTTGTGGTTGTTATAGGGATGGACCAGGGTTTGGGTGGATATCGCCAGAAATGAGAGTATTAATACACTGTTGTATGAAGCTGTTTGTATGAGCAGATAGTAAAGTAAGGAGTTTGTCTTCTGTTGTGTATTGGAGGGATTTGCAAGTAGTTATAGAGATGGGGAGTGTATTGTAGGAGAGAGGTTTGTATTGGAAAAGAAAGAGAATGTTAGAAGGGTACAGATAGGGGGAAATAATCGAGTATGATTGTGAGAGAGGTGTGTCCTGATAATTGGTTATATGAAAGTGTTGGGAATGTAGGAATAAAGTGGGTTGGGAGAGGTGGTTGCAGTAGAATGAAGAGAAAAGGAAGAAGAGAGAAAGGGAGATGAGACAGAGTTTTGGAAAAGTACAGTTTTGTACCTACCATAAATGTAGATGTCCGAACTGGATAGCATCTGCAGTCATAACAAGTGGGTTGTCCTGTCGTCAGGCAGCCCTGCAGTCGGCCGGATTCCAAAGTCCGGGTCCGGCTTTGGCTGATGTCGCACTCCACCCGACGTCATCTCTGCTGGTCTTCGGGTATAAAAGCATCAGCCGACGCCATTTTCCTCAGTGTTTCTTGCCCCAGATGCCAGTAGCCCTCTTGCAGGGTAAAATTTGGATAGATGCCAATGTTTCCAAATAGATAGAGGTAAACACAACAATAAGCATATATGTACATATATACAAACAAATACACCATAAAAGACTCCCCAACAGCTAGCTATTAGGAGGGTAAACACCCTAGGAGTACCACAGAGGGAAGGAGGGTAATCCTGACTGCAGATGCTATCCAGTTCGGACATCTACATTTATGGTAGGTACAAAACTGTACTATGTCCTTCATGGATGCATCTGCAGTCATAACAAGTGGGTAGAATACCATAGCCAACTAGGGAGGAGGATAAAGGTAGATTATGGTGTGTTTAAGATCCCTTGCAGTACAGCAGTGGCAAACCCTGCTCGGGATCTGGAATAAAGAGGCAAATTATAATGCTTGGCAAATGTATGCACGGAGGTCCAAGTAGCCGCCTCAATAATGTCTTTGGTTGCCACTCCTCGTAAGAAGGCTGTGGTAGTGGCTGTTGCCCTTGTAGAATGAGGTCTTATGTTCTGTGGAATTGGTTTTCCATGGAAGGAGTAACAGTATCGTATGCAATTTCCTATCCATTTGGAGATTGTCTGTTTGGAAATAGCTTTTCCTTCCCTTCCTGTTGCATAGGCTACAAAAAGTTGGTCAGTCTTTCTGCTATTTTTGTTCTGTCCAAGTAGTAGCGTAGCTGTCTATGTACATCCAAGGTATGCAGTATTCTTTCCCTCTGTTTTGTGGGTTGGGAAAGAAGGAAGGTAGGTGGATTGCCTGGTTTAAAGATACTCTGGATACCACCTTAGGCATAAATGTAGGATTAGTCCTCAAGGACACTCTATCTTGGTGGAAGATTAGGAAGGGTTGCACTGCCATTAAGGCCTGTAGTTCTGAAACCCTCCTTGCTGAAGTAATTGCCAGTAGGAAAGCAGTTTTCCATGACAGGTGTTGTAGGTCTGCTGTTGCTGCTGGTTCAAAGGGTGCTAGTGTCAACTTTTCTAGCACAAAGTTTAAGTCCCAAGCTGGTAATGGTGGTTTCCTTGGAGGTTTTACATTCTTGATTCCTCTGAGGAACTGCCTGAGCAAAGGTGCGAAAAACAGGAGGATCAAAGCTGTATTCTGCTGAAATAGCTGATGCATGTATCTTGATGGAGGAGTAGGACAGGCCTGAATGAAGAAGTTCGGCCAGATACTCCAGAATGTTAGGCATATCTATGTTTGACACATCTTTTCCTCTTTCGGTACTCCAAATGACAAACCTTTTCCATTTTCCAGCATAGTTTTTTCTTGTTGAAGGTCTGCGTGCTTCAAGAATAATGTCTTTAACTCTTTGGGAAAGTTCTGGATTAGCTGCTGCTATGTGATGTTCCATGCAGTCAGTTGCAGCGTTAGGTTTGGATGTATGATGCTGTAGTTGTTCTGAGTTAACATCAAAGGCATCAGGGTATTGGCCACATGTTGTTCGAGACATGCTCTTCAGTAGTGGGTACCAGTGTTGTCTTGGCCAGTTTGGGGCTATCAGGATTATCCTTGGACGTTCTTCCTTGATTTTTAGTAGTACCTTGTGTATCAAAGGAAGAGGAGGGAATGCATATGCTGTTAGGCCTTTCCAGTTGAAGGAGAGTGAGTCCACTTTCCATGCTAGTGGGTGGAATGTCCTTGTGCAGAATTGTTTGAGCTGGTGATTGAGAGGTGATGCGAATAGGTCTATCTGTGGCCTTCCCCATTTCTTTGAGATGGTCTTGAAGATGTCCGGTGCAGCTTCCATTCGTGGGCATCCGGGTGGTTCTGCTTAGTATGTCTGCTAGCGTATTGTCTTTCCCCGGTACAAATATTGCCTGTAACTGAATGTTGTAGCGGAGTGCCAGGGTCCACAGCTCCAAGGTCATTCTGCATAGGGGGTATGAATGAGTGCCTCCCTGTTTGTTGATGTACCACATGACTGTGGTGTTGTCTGTCCTTATCATCAACTGGCCCTCTTTGAGGAATGGTTTGAACTTTTGGATTGCCAGTTTTACTGCCAGCATTTCTTTTAGATTGATGTGCAGGTGAAGTTGATCCTGTGTCCACAATCCTTGCACGCATTTGTCCAGCATGTGGGCCCCCATCCTAGGTCTGAAGCGTCTGTTGTGATGGTCTGGCTTGGTTGACATCTGCGGAAGGGCAGGCCTGGGTTTGACTGGCATGCCTGAGCCCACCATAGGAACTCCTGTTTTAAGCATGGAATTAGTGGGATTTCTGTTTCTAGACTGTGTCTGTGTTGGGACCATAAATTCTTTAGGTACCACTGTAGTTTCTTCATATGTAGTCTGGCAAATGGGACCAAGATTATGCATGATGCCATGAAGCCCAAGGCCTGTAGAAATTTTCTTGCTGTTAACTTGTTCAGTTTTGTTAGTGCCAAGAAGTAAAGAGGAAGTTCTTTTGGTTTTTCTGTAGTCAGGAATGCCATTTGTTGTACTGTGGCCAATTCCGCGCCCAAGAATGTCCTTGTTTGGGATGGTATCAGCCTTGACTTTTGTAAATTGACTGTGTATCCCAGTCCTTGTAGCAAGTAAATGACCCTTTGTAAATCTGTTGTCAGCTTGCTTTTGTTGCCCCTTGTAGTAGGCAGTCGTCCAGGTATGGGTAAATTTGAATTCCTGTAGTCTGCAATGGCGATTACTGATGCCAGGCATTTTTTGAATACTCTGGCCGCAGTAGATAAGCCAAAGGGCAATGCTGAGAATTGATAGTGCTCTGATCCTGCAAGAAATCTGAGGTATCTTCTGCAGATTGGTCGAATTGGGACGTGCAGGTATGCCTCCTTGAGATCTAGAGTTACCAGCCAAGACTCCTTGCCCAGCATGGGAAGAAGTTGCTGTAGGGTCAGCATTTTGAATTTTGGGACAATGATGTATGTATTTAAGGTGGACAGGTCGAGAATTGGTCTCCAACTTTTTCCTTTCTTGGAACTAGGAATAGTCTGGAGTAGAACCCCTTTCCTTGTTCTGCTGTTGGCACTCTTTCCACAGCTCTCATGTTTGCTAACTCCATTATCTGGCGTAGAGCCTCTGTTTTTGATTTGGAGGTAGATTTGGCATTCCTCTTTTGACTGGTAAAGTGTGGAAGTGAAACCGGTAACCTTGATCTATGGTTTGTAAAATCCACTTGTCTTTTGTTATGTAGTGCCAGTTCTTTGAAAATAAGGTTAACTTTCCGCCTAGAGGAGCTGCTATTTGTTCCCTGGTAGGCGGATTTAGGATTAAGTCACTGTGGTTGTGCTGATGTAGTGGCAGTGGCTGTGTCTGTGCCTCTGTTGTTACCTTGCCACTGTCGTCCTCTGTAGGCACCTCCTCTGGATTGGTTTCTGCCTCTGGAACGTCTATTCCTGCCCCTTTGAAATTTTGTGGAGTCAGGAAAGGACCAATTTTTGGCAGGCCAGTTCCTGCTAAACCTTGGGGGTTGAACCTGCAGGAAATCTTTAACAGTTTGAACAGATTTTGCCTTTTCTTCCATTTTCTTCATAACCTGCTGGGCAGGTGTACCAAACAAACTTGTCTTGTCCATAGGAGCATCTAGCAACTTAGCTTTAACATGATCCGGTAAAGCTTGTTCCTTTAGCCATGCATGTCTTCTTATCACTGTGCCTGTCATGGCTGATCTAAATGAAGCCTCCAGTGCATCATAGCCACATTTTAAGGAAAGGTTGCTAACCTGTTGTATGTTATTTACCATCTCTAATACATATTTCTTATCAAGAGATTCATCAGTAGTTAGCTTTTTAGTTAACTGATCAAGCATAAACTCTTGGTACTGTATCATGTGAAACTGACAGTTTAAAGCTCTAGCTGAGAGAGTAGCTGAAGTGTAGACCTTTTTACCCCATCTGTCTAGTGACCTTGCTTCCCTTTCAGAAGGAATAGGGTTTTTCGCTGTGGTTGCGGCTACTGCCTTGGGACCCTGGGATATAGTTTCTGGGTCTGCAAGAGGGGCCTTGTAAAGGTGGTGATGAGTATCTGGCACCCTGTAAAATCTGTCTGGTTTGGCAGGGGCTGGGGGTAAAGAATCTGGAGCGGAGCAAACATCATTGAAAGCATCATCCACCACAGAGAACAGGAGGTATAGCTAAGGGCCTGTGCTGTGGGAGGTGCAGAAAGGTCCTAACTCTTTTTCTGGAGTCTGAAAAATCCTGTTGCTGCCATTGGAACTGTTCTCGCATGGCATGCAAGGTTTCCCCAAAGGAGAATTCTTCTGGTGGGGAAGCAGCTGGAATGGATTCTTCAGCATCAGAATCTTCAAAATTGGAGAAGGGAGCCTCAGGCTGGTCAGTTATGTCTGATTCATCAGCAGAATCATCAGAAGACACTGGCTCAGGGGGCTCTGCCCTAGGTCTCTTCTCTGGGGGCTGAGAGGCCCTGTCTGGGTGAGATTGAGATCCTCTAATTAAGGAAATTAAATCTTCTGCCAAAGAAAGCATTTGAGAACTAGAAGAGGGCCTGGATGAGGGGGGTTTAACAGGCACTGATTTAGTGGTCTTGGCTGCTTTAGCCCTGGCGAAGGCCTTAATAGACATGGCTGCTGGAGGCCTAGCAGCACCACGTGCTGGGGTAGAGACATCCAAGGGGATGGTGTCTGATAAGTCAACCACCGTAGTGGGTAAAATTTCTGAGGTCGATTCAAGAATTGTAGCAGGGGCCTCAGTTGTAAGAATAGGTTCAGCTGTACTTTGAGCAGTTTTCTCGGTTTCGCCGAAACCGAGACACTCGCGGTTTGCTTTGCCGTGGTTTCGGCCGAAACCGCGGACCGCGAGTGTCGGTCTTTATCTTTGCGTTTTTTGGAAGATTGGGTAGTCGGAGGATCCGACGGCATAATGTACGCAAAATCAGTACCGAAAAACTGTTCTGCAAACTCCGACCGACGCCTAAGCGTTCGTCGGTTGAAAGAGGCACAGGCCGAACAGGCTGCTACGTGGTGGGCTGGGCCTAAACAAGGCAGACAGTAAGAGTGGAAATCTTTATGAGGTATTTGTTTCCCACAGGTTAAACAATTGTTAACTTTTCTGACATCGGCTGAGGCAAGAAAGAGTCCCCAACGGGGTACTTAGCTTTAGAAGTCTTCGAAGTAGTATTCGGTAGAAGTAATCTCTGGATCCGACCGACCGGCACTTGCGAACAGCTTCTGCTTCGGGCGCCACGCGGCAAGAAAGACTGAGGAAAATGGCGTCGGCTGATGCTTTTATACCCGAAGACCAGCAGAGATGACGTCGGGTGGAGTGCGACATCAGCCGAAGCCGGACCCGGACTTTGGAATCCGGCCGACTGCAGGGCTGCCTGACGACAGGACAACCCACTTGTTATGACTGCAGATGCATCCATGAAGGACATCATGATAGGAAGGAGATAAGATAATAGTTGTGAGTAGAGCTAGTTAGTGTATAGAGGATATGTAAGTATTGAGGAGTAGGTAGATTTCCTATGTTATAGGAAGTATGTGGAGGAGTATAGTCAGTATGGGGGGGTATGGTGTGGTTGTGGGAGAAAGGAGTGGTATGGTCAGGAAAGATGATGATTAGTGTTTGTATGAGGTGTATTGGAGGGCTGATTTTGGCGGGAAAAAAGGAAGGTGTGTCTAGCTGTGTGCCAGTGATTGGAGTAGAGTAGCAGAGGGTGTGGTTTATGGAGGAATAAAGGTAGAGGTGCTGGGAGCGGGTGAGATTTGGGGGCAGGGTAGGGGAGCGGAGTGAGCCCGAAGGGCGAACGGAGCGGGATGAGCCCAGTAGAGCAGTAGAGGAGTGTTCAAGAAGGGTAAGTAATAGGAGGGTAAGTGGAGAGGGCCTAGATGTGGTTGGGAAGTGGACTAAGAGTATCAGGGGAAAGAGTGAGGGACTAAGATGTGAGAGGTGAGAGTCAGAAAGAAAGAGAGTCAAGAACAGAAAAGTCTAATATCAAGGGGTAGGGATATCCCCTAATGGATAGAGGCTATCTATGCATCAGGGAACAAGTAGGGCTAAGCAGATAAGGGGAGAAGGGACCAACAGTGCTGGAAAGAAAAGTGAGGAATAGAGGGCAAGGAGTAGAGGTGGGGGGGGGTCAGGCTGCTGGCACTCCAGACAGGGAGAAAGTGACTTCGGCTAGTAGGATTACAAAGGCCTTCAGGCTTAGTAGTAACACATACTTTCTTGAGTTCTGTTGGAGAGCCTCTCGGGAGCGTTATCCTCAAAGGCAGTTGTAGCAGCCCAGGGTATGTATTGCTAAGGCAGTAGGGAGTACAGCTTTGGTTGGGTCCAGTATACACCCAGGCAAAAACACAGGGGGAGATTCAGGGCAAGAGAGCTGGAGGACAGGAAGGAAGGAAGAAGTCTGTTAGTTACGGAATAAAACATACACTAATCACTTACTACAGTTTAAAGTGACTAAAACAGACAAGTACTACACATATATGCAGGACACAACCTGAGCATTTAACACGCACTTCACAGTATGACTTTGTGTAGGAGGCAGCTCATATAGATATATTGTCGCCAAAAAAGAAACAACCAGAACATCTAAACACGCACCTTAAAAACAAACATTGTTCAGTAGGCAGTAACTATAACAGTAGAGTGATAAGCAAAACAAAATGCAGGAGGAGTCAGGTAGGTTGGAGGTATAGGCAGATAAGTTATGAACTATGTGCCTCCCAACTGCACGTGTGATACTACTAGTAGGACAGCTACAGAATTAAATAAAACACTATGCGAGTGCTAATGTGCTAGCTGGACTAGTGACGCTGTAACAAACATACACAAGGTAGACTGGTGTAGCATCGCTACTAAAAGTAGAGCGACAGAATTAACTAATCATAGCTTACATGTAGAATTAGCTAAACAGAGCTTTCATTTAGGTAGGAATAGCGATATAATGTAACTATACCACTTGCGAGATGCTAGTATGCTAGCTGGACTAGCGACGCTGTTATGTAGAATTATTAAAACATAGCTTCCATAGAGACAGAATTAACAAAACCATAGCTTTCATGTAGAATTAGCTAAAACATAGCTTTCATTTAGGTAGGATAGCGATATAGTGTAAATACACCACTTGCGAGATGCTAGTATGCTAGCTAGAGTAGCGACGCTGTACATGTAGAACTAACTAAAACATAGCTTCCATTTAGGTAGGATAGCGATATAATGTAACTAAACCACAAGCGGGATTCTAGTATGCTAGCAAACGCTGTTACAACATACATTAACTAAAACATAGCTTCCATTTAGGTAGGATAGCGATATAATGTATCTAAACCACTTGCGAGATGCTAGTATGCTAGCAAACGCTGTTACAAACATACGCAAAGGTAGACTTCACTCTATACTAGTTGCGAGGGCTGGAGTAGCAGCAGGGCAAGCGTCGCAATTACAGCCTCGCAGTAGTGAACTTCCCAGCTATCCAGTACAAGGAACGTTACAGCAATGAGTCTACAAGTGGCTTGTGTTTCACTTGGATTAGCATATAGTACTAACGGTAGAGATTCACGACAACCATTCACAGATGAAGCAAACGAGTTGAACAACAGAAACGCAAGTGATAAATACTAGCTTCACAGTAATAACAGAAATGCAAATGATAAATACTAGCTTCACAATGAATAACACAGAAAGGTACAACAGTGGTGATGAAAACCTTATACAACAGAAATACAATGGTACAAGATATACAAATTCCAACTTACCGAAGAACACACTCGCAGCCAGGGATGCGCAGCAGCCAGGAATGGGCAATTTAAAAATGGCGCCCAGGAGTAGGGAGGGAATTTATAGCATCAGATGGGGGAGGGGCGTGAAGAGAAACTGGCGGGAGCTGGAAGGACGGGAGATGCGACATCAATAGTGGGGGGGGGCGATGTAGTAGCAACAGGTGAGATGAAAAAAGGGGAGGCGAGACAGACAGAGCAGATCAAATGGAGTGGATATAGAAGAACAACATGCGACAACAGTTTGGGGGCGAAGTGAGGGATAAAGAAGGCAGAAAAATGGAGAGGATATAAAGAAGAGCAGATATAGGTGGGCAGAAAGTGAAAGATGGATTGGAGAGAGAGAAAAGGGAAGAGAAGGAAAGCAGAGTGAAACTAGATTAGGTGATAATAAGAGGGACAAGTTAATGATGTTATGGATGTAGGGAGCAGGGGAGGTATCAGTTAGTTGAGCCCAGTAGATCAGTAGAGGAGCGAAAAACTATCAGTAGAGCAGTGTTCAAGAAGGGTAA